>NW_006921612.1:17926591-17948218 GCF_000298275.1 Orycteropus afer afer | reverse complement strand
GAAGGAAGATGAGGCAATCTACTTCTGTAGTGATACTGCCTCGGAAACCCAAGGAGGGGTCGCTATGAGTCGGGTCCAACTTGAAGGCACATAACAACAACAACAACAACAACAACAGTATATACATATATATTTTTTAAAAGAGTTCTTAGGAAAATTTAAGGAAACAGAGAAGACAATAAACAATGGCATTATAAAAAATCTAAACTCTCTGGCACATAAATTACATCAAATATTAAATATGGCCCAATACTAAAGGCTTATTTACCTCAGTTCTTATTACCTGATATGCCAAATTTAGCTTTCAATAAAAATTCCAGTACATGCTTTCTTAGTCTCCTAAGGTTGCAATAATAAAATACTATGAATTAGGTGGTTTTAAAGGACAGAAATGTATTGTCTTACAGTTCTGGAATCTAGAACTCTGAAGTCAGGGTGCCAGCTAGGCTGTGTCTGTTTCTGTCAGCTCTAAGTGATAATCCCTCTTGATCTCTTTCAGTTCCTAACAGCTCTAGGTATTCCTTGACTTGTGGATTGCTCCTTAAACAATATCTTCCCCTATGTGTGAACTCCATTTCTGTGCCTGTCCTTCACTTTTATAAAATACCACTCAGAAAGTATTAGGATGAGAACCCAATTTACACCAGTATGACTTCTTTGGCTTAATTGATAATATCTGCAAAGAAAAGCCCAGCAAGGTCATATTCACCAAATATAGGGGGTAAGACTTCAATGTATCTTTTTGGGGTATACAATTCAATCCATAACATATGATAAAGGAAAAGTAAAACATATTCTGTCATTGTGGAGTAAAGTAGGCATATCCTATGATGGAATGATATTCTCTACAACCATTTTAGCAACAACGGTGGCTTGTTGTTTGCTGAGCAGAATAGTCTTCAACCAAATGAGAGTACATACAAATCATTACTAAGACATATTTATATCTCATAGAGGGATAAGTTTAAGTTGAATGGAATCTATCTGATATTCCAACGTTGGACCCAGAGATGGAGGAAATTCTGCCACTAATTTCTTCAAGGGTTTTCCTGGATGATGCCTTTGATATGTTCGGCATTGTACAGGGCTATTTTGCCTATGCAGTGGGAATTCCCCTACTAATGTTTATCATTAATTTGCATCATTTTATTAACCACATAGTGGCTTAGAGAATTGTGTATTCCATAAGCACCTTTAAGCTATATAGTGTAAGTTTGTGATTTGATACCATCTACAACTTTATATTTTTGTCATATTTGTACTCTTATGGTTTCCATTCATGTACTTCTTTGTTAGGTGCTTGTGACTATTTAGTTTCCAATTCCTGGGGTGGAACTCACATGTTAGGGGCAGTGACTTCACTCAACTCATATGTAGATATAGACTGAGCAGTTACATTGCCTTCAGGTCTAGCAGCGTGATTTACTAAAGCATTTAGCGTAGTGCCTAAGGCACTTGACTGCTAACCAGAAGACTGGAGGTTCAAACCCACCAGCGACTCCTCAGAAGGAAGGTTGGACAATCTACTTCCATAGTGATCCTGCCTCAGAAACCCAAGGAGGGGTTGTTATGAGTTGGGTCTGACTGGATGGCACATAACAACAACAACAACAGGAGAACTACCTTTAGTATGTCCTTCTATCTTGAAGGCAGAAATTTCTTTTGATAAGAGCAAGGATCTAACAACAGACATATTTAGGTGCCATGTTTTACATTATCACTATTCCAAAGTCCTGCTATTCATAAAAATATTAACTCTCTGATATTTAACTAGATGACAAACTTGAGTTAAAGCTATTAGCTCTGCTGTTGGGTGGAAGGTGCTTCAGGAAGTGGAGAGCTTTCTAATATGTAAGTATTTCCAATATATTCAGCTTGTGAAGAACCATTAGAAGACTTTAAATAAGACCCATCAGTAATTAAAACAAAATTTGGACTGTATAAAGGAGTACTTTAAGATCAGCCCTAGAAACTCAATGATGTTCAGTCAAATCTAGGCAAGCCAAGTCAGATTCTATCATCATCAGACAAATGTAAGAGAGCAGCAGCATTAAGTAATCTGCTATGAAGCAGATAAATCAAATCCGACTCATAGCAATCTCTCTTTGGGTTTCTGAGGCAGTAACACTATGGAAATAGATTGCTCAACCTTCCTTCTGAGGAGAGGCTGGTGGGTTTGAACAGCCAGCCTTTGGTAGGCAGTCAAATGCCTTAGGCTCTATGCCACCAGAGCTCCCAGATAAATGTGCAGAGAGGATAAAATAATTTCATAAGTGAGTTGCCTAATGAACAGATGGTGAGAGCAGAATTTAAAATTTAATAAAGGTTCTACCAAATGTGGGACAGAGCCATCTAAATCATTTCCCATAACAATGTCAGCAGTAGTGTCAATAGGTTTGGCAGCAGTTTCAATTACTTTCATCAAAGTGGATATGCTCTGGCTGCAGATTATTACAAAAAAACTATAATATTCAATATGTCTCTGCTGATTTCCATGTGTTTAAGGACTCCTAGGCATTTACATTTGTTTCATGAGCAAATCATGACAAAAGATTGGTCATAGCTCAGTAGGCTTAAGGGATGTCTGGTAGTGTAGTGCCTAAGGCATTTGACTACTAACCAGAAGGCTGGCGGTTCAAAGACACAAGCCACTCCTCAGAAGGAAGTTTGGGCAATCTGCTTCCATAAAAATAACACCTCAGAAACCCAAGAAAGGGTCACTATGATTCAAATTGACTGGATGGCAATGAGTAGGCTTAAAGCTGCAGATTGATTAGTCTTCTTAAGTTCATGGAAATATTCTATTTGTTTGGGAGTCCATTGGATCTGGGCTCTCTTTTTTAAGAAAAGCATAGAGAGATTGAGCAATCAAAGTTTGGAATCCAATTGTGAAAGTAGCCACAAATGCCCAAAACCTCCTAGTTATTTATTTATTTATTTATTTATTTAGGCAAAGAATGACTACAAGTGTTTCAGAATCTTTGTGGATCTAATTTGAAGCTCTATGAAGGTAGGATGCAGCCTAAATATTTAACATGGGTTTTAACAGATTGAAATTTGCTTTGAGGTTTTGTGCCTGCTAGTGGCCAAGCAATTAAGCAGATAGGTAGACTTGTTTTCACAGTCAGAGGGATTTCTAGGAAAAAGTAACAAATCATCAACATAGTGAGGGAGGAAAGAATGATTTGGAAACATTGTCTTCTAAAGCAGCTTTTAAGGCTTGGAAGATACTGCTGAGATATTCTGCAAAGCACTGAAGCATGATGGCCTAGGTATATTTGCATCAGTTCCAGGGAAGGTAAATGAATACTATTAGTGTGGACCAGGATACTAAAGAATATACTACACAGGTCTACTATTCTAAAGACCACAGCCTTGGGAAGTTTTTGAGACACAAATTTTGAGGATATGGAACTACCAGAAATCAGGAAATCAGCAGACAATTGATGGCGCTAAGGTCTTGAACTAATTACCAACTCTTTCCATCAGGTTTCTTAACTGGAATAATGGGGCTTTACATGGGTTACTGCAAGGTATTATCAACTCTTTAATAAATAATTGCACAATTACATGGCTTAATCTTTGAATTGCCTCCTGTCATAGATGGTAATGAGAAGTCCTGGGAAATGATTTTGTTGAGTCAATTTGAACTTTTGTTGATCAGAAACTATGTATTCTTCCCCCAACTATGGAGTAATAAGCTCATAATGTTGGAAACACAGGAGAAAATAATGGATGCTCTTTTTTTGAAGTGTAGGTATCTTTATCCATTGTGAAAGCCTCTAAGTGACTTAAAAGGTCTATTGTGTACCTCTTCCAATCTAACATGTGGATTTACTGATACCATTCAGCAGGTTTAGGTTGGTAAACTTTAATTAAAATATATAATTCTCTTTTAATTTTTTGAATGTTCTTGATGGCTTTTGGAAACTCTTAACTACTGCTCTTAATTTGGTTTTGTTGTTGTTGTTGTTGTTGTTAGGTGCCGTCGAGTCGGCTCCGACTCATAGCGACCCCTCCTTGGGTTTCCGAGGCAGTATCACTACGGAAGTAGGATTGCCCAACCTTCCTTCCAAGGAGTGGCTGGTGGGTTTGAACCGCCAGCCTCTGGTTAGCAGTTAAGTGCTTTAGCCACTATGCTACCAGAGCTCCTCCTAATTTGGTTTTAGACCAGGGGTATAAAGTATTACAGGAGCTTTGTTCTCTCATCCTTCCTTCAATTGGTTTGACTTTAAATGGTACCTGAAACACTAAAGAAAGTTTAGGGTGAAGAGTCAGACAACTGATTGCAAATATCATTTCACACATACGGGCAACTTTTCCAAGATATACAAGAACAATAAGGGCCACGGTGCAAATACAAACATGAAAAGTTCTGTAAGACTTGGAATAGTACTAAGAAAATCTTCAGCCATAGATTTGACACACTGAAGAGTATCCAAAAACACAGAGACAAATATCTGCAGGTAGAAAATAAAATCTGAATAAAGTGGAGCTGATATGCAATGTAACATGATGGAGCTTTCAGTGTGGTAAATTACCTGGTATGGCTTTTCTAGCCATAAGTCTTTGTAAACTCTGTGATGGAATTTGCTGTGAGCAACTCAGGAGATCCTGATTGTAAAAGTTATCCACTTGGGGTATTTTTGTTGGGTGCAACACAAAGCAGTTTTCTGGGAGGTTCCTAGTGCTTGGAATTCTGATGTTATGATTGGTTAATTTGGCCACTCTGCCAGGCTCAAAAGGAGGCCTCCTAGAGGCAGAACACTCTCTCTCTGACTGCTGGTTGAGGATGACATGCTGCTGAAAGGGACATGTGATCCTGAAAGAGACATGTGCTGCTGGGAAAGAGATGCAAGAGACATGCATTGCTGAGTGAGACACCGAGGGACACTCACTACTGGGAGAGAGACTGTGAGAGACTGTTAGGAGAGAGACTGTGGGCTAGGAGAGAGACTGAACATTTTTCCTGAACTTGGATTGTAGCTTGGTGCTTCCCTAATAAACCCCGTAACCTGTGAATTCTGTGTGGCCACTGCAGTGAATTACTGAACCCAGGAGAGATGTGGTGGGTGCTTTGGGAGGAATGGTTGCTGAAAGGGCTGGAGGGAGGCAGCATGTCTAGCCTTGTAGGTATTGGCCTTAGGTTACTGGTAGTGACACTGTCTTCCTCTTGTGGGGTTAGAGGAGGTCAGAAGTTGTGACCTCCTTTCCCTTTTTGCAGAGCTGACATCTGAGAGGACTCTCCAAATGTCCTTCAAGGCTCCTTGTGGAGATGGAGAGCTTGAAAGGGCTCAGTGGGATTCTTCATTTGTGTGTGATGAAGGCTTAGAATTTGTAAACTGGTCCTTTCAATCCCACTTTTGATACTAAGTAATTGTTAAAAATAAAACAGAGCTTCTGTAAAATAATAGAAGAGTTTTTAATTCAGATTCAAGGATATGCAAATTAGGAAATACCCAAATGAAACTACACAATAGTATTCCAAAGAGGGAACATAAGCACACACTTTTATACTCATTTTTACAGAACTCTTATACTTAATTTTACAGAACTCTAAAGGAGCTTCATAATGTAAACACCTAAAAAATTAAGTCAAAGTATGAAAGACAAAAGCTGAAAGCACTAGATAAAAATGTGCAAAGCAATTATAATTGTTGGAAATTATAACACCCATTTTTTTTCCTCTGCCAGAAATTTATACATCCTAAAGACAGGAGCAGCAGGATCCAGGTAAAGGGCAGGAGACACGGCCAGGCCCCAAGTCCCCTAGAGGAGGAAAGGGGGGGAGTGGAGAG
Organism: Orycteropus afer afer; assembly: GCF_000298275.1. Lineage (NCBI taxonomy): Eukaryota > Metazoa > Chordata > Mammalia > Tubulidentata > Orycteropodidae > Orycteropus > Orycteropus afer. The sequence continues at coordinate 17,942,420 of NW_006921612.1, read as the reverse complement.
GCCAGGGACCACAGGAGTGTCAGGATCCAGGTAAGGGGCAGGAGGCAAGGCTAGGCCCCAAGCCCCCTAGAGTCAGGAAAGAGAAGGAGTGGAGTGGCTGGGGACCATAAAGTGGCAGATTCCAGGTAGGAATTAGGTAAGGGGAGGGCAAAGAGGTTTCTAACAGCTAAGGGAGACAAACCTGTGTGACAGTTTGTCATCCTGTGGGGCTTGCACATTGATGTGAGGCTTGAGGCTGTGCCACCAGTGTTTTAAACGCCAGCAGAGTTGCACACGGTGCACAGGTTTCAGTGTAGCTTACAGACTAAGATAGACTAGGGAAAAGGAAGAGGCCACCACTTCTCAAAAACTGGCCAAGGAAAATCTTACAAACAGCAGGGAAACACTGATACATTATTGGACAACTTTATGAATAACTTGGAAACATTGTTACACACAGTGCAGGAAGATGAGCCCCTTGGGTCAGAAGCATTCAAAATAGGACTGGGAAAGAGTTGCCTCATCAGAGTAGAACCAACCTTAATGATATGGATAAAGTAAGTCTTTCAGGACCTCCATGTGCTGACGTGGCACAACTGAAATTGAGGAGAAACAGCTGTAAGCATCCATTAATAATCAGAACATGGAATTTACAATGTATGAATCTAGAAAAATTGGAAGTTGCCAGAAATGAAATGGAACACATAAAGATTGATACCCTAGGCATTGGTGAGCTGAAATGGACCAGTTTTGGCCATTTTGAATCAGACAAACATATGCTCTACTATACCAGAAATGACAAATTGAAGATGAATGGCATGGCATTCATCATCACAATGGATGTTTCAAAATCTGTCCTGAAGTACAATGCTGTTAGTGATAGGATAATATCCATATGTCTACGAGGAAGACCTGTTAATACTACTATTATTCAAATTTACGCACCAACTACCAAAGCCAAAAATGAGGAAATAGAAGATTTTTATCAACTTTTGCATTCTGAAATTGACCGAACATGCAATCAGGATGTGTTGCTTATCACTGGCAAATGGACAGCAAAAGTTGGAAACAAGGAAGAGTCACTGGTAGTTGGAAAATTTGGCCTTGTGACAGTAATAACACTGGAGAGCACATGATAGAATTTTGCAAGACTAATGACTTGTTCACTGCAAATATATTTTATCAACAACACAAACGGCAGTTATCCATGTGGACTTCGCCAGGTGGAATGCACAGGAATCAGATTTACTACATCTGTGGTAAGAGGTGATGGAAAAACTCAGTATCTTCAGCCAAAACCAGACCAGGAGCTGATTGAAGAACAGACCATAAACAACTCATACGCAAGTTCAATTTGAAGTTAAAGATAGTTAAACAAGTCCACAAGAGTCAAAATATGATCTTGAATATATCCCTCCTGAATTTAGACACCATCTAAGAATAGATTTGATGCATTGATCAGCGATGACTGAAAACTAGAAGAATTGTGGGATTACATCAAGAAAATCATACATGAAGAAAGCAAGAGGTCACTAAAAAGAAAAGAAGACCAAAATGGATGACAGAAGAGACTCTGAAACTTGCCCTTGAGTGGAGAGTAGCTAAAGCAAATGGAAGAAATGACAAGATAAAAGAGCTGAACAGAATATTTCAAAGAGCAGCTTGAGTAGACAAGGCCAATTACTATAATGAAATGTGCAAAGACCTAGAGTTAGGAAACCAATAGGGAAGAACATGCTTGGCATTTTTCAAGCTGAAAGAACTGATGAAAAATTTAAGCCTCAAGTTGCAATATTGAAAGATTTTATGGGAAAAATATTGAATGATGCAGTAAACATAAAAAGAAGATGGAAGGAATACACAGAGTCACTCTACCAAAATGAACTGGTCAATCTTCATCCGTTTCAGGAGGTGTTATATGTTCAAGAACCAATGATATTGAAAGAAGAAGTTGAAACTGCACTGAAAGAATTGGTGAAGAACAAGGATCCAGGAATTGACGGAATACCCATTGAGATGTTTCAACAAATGGATGCCCCACTGGAGGCACTTACTCAGTTATGCCAAGAGATTTGGAAGACAGCTACCTGGCCAACTGACTGGAAGAGATCCATATTTTTATCCATTCCAGAGAAAGGGGATCCCATAGAATGTGGAAATTATCAAACAGTGTCATTAATATCTCATGCAAGTAAAATCTTACTAAAGATAATTCAAAGATGTTTCCAGCAGTATATTGACAGAGAAGTTCCAGAAATGCAAGCTGGATTCAGAAGAGGATGTGGAAGGAGGGATATCATTGCTGATATCAGATGGACCTTGGCTCAAAGCAAAGAATACTAGAAAGATGTTTTCTTGTGTTTTGTTGACTATGCAAAAGCATTTGATTGTGTGGATCATAACAAATTGTGGATAACATTGAGAAGAATGAGAATTTCAGAACACGTAATTGTACTCATGAGGAACCTGTACATAGACCAGAAGGCTGTTGTTTGAATAGAAAAAGGGAACACTGAATCATTTAAAATCAAGAAGGGCGTGTTTTAAGGTTGAATCCTTTCACCACACTCATTCAATCTGTATGCTGAGCAGATAATCTGAGTAACTGGACTAAATGAAGAAGAACGTGGTATCAGGATTGGAAGAAGAGTCATTAACAACCTGCAATACATTGACAACACAACTTTGCTTGCTGAAGGATGACTTGAAATACTTACTGATGAAGACTGAAGAATCAGTCTGCAGTAGGATTTACATCTGAATATAGAGAAAACAAAAATCCTCAGAACTGGATCTATAAGATGAACAATGAATAAGGAAGAGCGAAGAAGAATTGATGCTTTTGTGCTGTGGTGTTGGCAAAGAATGCTGGAAGTACCGTGGACTGCTAAAAGAACTAACAGGTCTGTCTTGGAGGAAGTGCAGCCAGAATGCTCCTTGGAGGTGATAATGACCAGACTTCATCTCACCTACTTTGGTCATGTTGTCAGAAGGTATCATTCCCTGGAGAAGGATGTCATGCTTGGTAAGGTGAATGGTCACCTAAAGATGGGGAGTCCCTGAAGGAGATGGATTGACATGGTGGCAGAGGTGATGGGCTCAAGTATAGCAAGCATCATGGACCTGGCTCAGTCCTGGGAGGTATTTCTTTCTGCTGTGCATAGAGTTGCTGTGAGTCAGAGATGATGTGATGGTGCCTAACAACAACAACAAAGGCAGAAATAGGAGCTCTGGTGACATATTGCCTAAGGTATTTAACTGCTAACCAGAAGGTTGGCAGTTCAAACCCACCAGCCACTCTGCAGAAGGAAGACTGTGCAATCTACTTCTGTAAAAATTTACCAACTTGGAAACCCAATGGAGGTCACTATGAGTCAGAATCGACTTGATGGCAGTGGGTTCGGTTTTGTTTAAAAGTAGCAAATCACTAAGAATGTATTTGAACTGTCCAAAGTCAACCGTCCAATTGCTATAATTGACATGTATAGAACACTTTATAATTGGCATGTATAGAACAGCAGAACTCACATTTTTTTTCATACGACTACAGAACACTTACCTAGAAAAACAAAGATTCATTCCTCTCTCATTGATTTTGACTCAGAGTGACCATAAACAACACAGTAGAACATCTCCATAGGGTTTCCAAGGTTGTAATTTTTATGAGTGTAGACTGCCACTCCTATAGAAAGATGGCTGGTGGGTGTGAAATACTAACCTTTTGGTTAGCAGTGAACGCTTAACCACAACACTACCAGTACTACTTACAGCACAATGTTTTTAGGTGCCTTTGAGTCACGTTTTGACTCATAGTGACTCTAGGTACAACAGAGCAAAAAAACCTAGTCTTGTGCTATCCTCACAATCCTTGCTGTTTTTTAACCTACTGTTGTAGCCATTTTGTTGAACTATCTCATTGAGGAACTTCCTCTTTTTTTGCTGACCCTGCACTTTAATAAGCATGATATATTCTTCCAGGGAATGAACTCTCCTTATAACATGTCCAAAGTACTTGAGACAAAGTCTTGCCTTCCTTGCTTCTAAGCAACATTCTTCCAAGAGAGATTTATTTGTTCTTCTGGAAATCCATGGTATATTCAATATCCTTTGACAACACTGTAGTTCAAATGAATCACTTTTTCTTGTGTCTTCATTATTCATAGTCCAGTTTTCACATGTGTACGAGGCAATTGAAAACACCATGACATGGTCCAGGCACACCTTAGTCCTCAAAGTTGACATCTTTTTTTTTTTAACCACTTTCAAGAAGTTTATTGCTGCAGATTTGCCCAATAAAATATGTTCTTTGATTTTTGGACCACTTCTTCCATGGGCATATATTGTGGATCCAAGAAAAATAAAATCCTTGACATCTTATTGTTTCGTGTTGGTCCAGTTGCAAGAATATGTTTTCTTTATAGTGATGTGTAATCAGTAAGTGCTTCAAAGTCTTCTTGGCTTTCAGCAAGCAAGGTTGTATCATTTGTACATCAAAGTTTGTTAATAATTCTTCCTTCCAATTCTGATATGTTATTCTTCATATAGTTCATCTCATATTATTTGCTCAGCATACAGATTGAATTATGATGGTAAAATATACAGCCCTGGTGCACAATTTTCCTGATTTTAAACTACACAGTATTCCATTTTTCTTTTCAAATGACTGCTGCTTGGTCTATGTACAGGTTCCACATGATCACATCAAGTGTTCTCGAAATCCCATTCCTTCCAATGTTATCCATAATTTTTTATGATTCACAAGGTTGAGTGCCTTTGCTTAGTCAATAAAACACAGTGAATTATATTTTTTGTCTTCTCTGTTTTCAGCCAAGGTCCATCTGATCACAGCAGTGATGTCCCTCTTCCCACATCCTCCTCTGTTCTATCTCGAATATCTGGCAATTTCCTGTTGAAGTACTATTGTAACCATTTTTTAATATCCTCAGAAGAATTTTACTTGCATGTGATATTAATAATACTAAAAAAATCTCCACATCCTATTGGATCATCTTCAAAGGAACACAATTATGGATCCTTTCCGTTTGGTTGACTAGATATTCCAAAGTTTTTTGCATTGCATAACTTTGTTGAAATATCTCAACTGGTATTCCAAAAATTCCTTGAGCTTTGTTTGTTGCCAGTTCCTTCAGTGAAACCTGCATTTCTTCTTTCAATATGTTCAGTTCTTGATCATAAACTACCTTCTGAAATGAATACTAACTCATCTTCTTTTGTTACTGTGTCTCTGTTTATTCCTTCCATTTCTTTTAGTGATTCCTGCATTGCTAAATATTTTTCCTATAGAATCCTTCAGTATTGCAACTTGAGACTTTTTTTTTTGTTCCCTCTTTCAGCTTAAGAAATACCAAGCATTTATTTTTTCCTTTTTGTTTTCTATCTCCCGCTCTCTGCATATTTCATCATATTTTACTTTGTTTTCTGGAGACAGCTTTTGAAAGTTTCTGTTCAGCTTTTACTTCATCATTTCTTCCATTCACTTTACTTATTCTACATTCCAAAGGAAATTCCAGAGTCTCTTATGACACTCATTTTGAATTTTTTATTTATTTCCTATCCTTATAACTACCTTTAGCTTCTTCATGTATGTTGTCCTTGATGGTATCCCACTATTCCATTGGTCTTCAGTCATTTGTGTTCAGTGCAACTAATCTATTTGTTGACATGGTCTCTAAATTCAGTTAGCATATATGCAAGGTCAGACTTTGGTTCTAATGGACTGGTTTTAGTTTTCTTTAGCTTCACCTGGAAATTACATATGAGGAATTTGTAATCGGTTCAGCAGTTGGCCTTTGGCCTTCTGACTGATGCTACTGAGCTTGTCCATAGCCATTTTCCACATGTGTATCAAAAATAAAATACATAAAATAAAAACAAACTCACTGCCTTCTATTTGATTCTGGGTCATGGTGACCCCTTTTGGGTTTCCAAGGTGGTAAATCTTTATGGGAATATATTGTCTGGTCATCCTTCCACAGAGTGGCTGATGGGTTTGAACCACCAACCTTCTGGTTAGCAGGAGTTAACTTTATCCCTATGTATTCCATCTGGTGAGGTCCATGTGTATAGTTATTGTTTATGCTATTTTAAAAAAAATGTGTTTGCAATGAATAAGTCATTTGCCTTGCAAGTTTCTATCATGTGATCTCTGAAATTGGTTCTAACACCAAGGCCACATTGTCCAATTACTGATCCTTCTTTTTTGTTTCCAACTTTTGCATTCCAGTCACCAATAATTATCAACGTATGTTGGTTTCTTGTTTGGTCGAATTCCTACTGAAGAAGTTGGTAAAACTCTGTAATTTCTTTATATTTGCCTTCAGTAGTTGGGACATAAATTTGAATAAAAGTCCTATTAACTAGTCCTCTTTGTAGACTTTTGGATGTTTCCATTGACAACATTGTACTTTAGATGGAGTTTGAAATGTTCCTTTTGACGATGAACGCAACTTCATTCCTCTTCAATTTGTCATTTCCAGCATAGGAGACCCTATGATTGTTTCATTCAAAATGGCCTATGCCAGTCAATTTCAGCTCACTACTACCTGGGATATCAATCTTAATGAATTCCATTTCATTTTTGACAACTTCTAGTTTTCCTAGATTCGTACATCGTACATTCCAAGTTCCAATTATTAATGAATGTTTGCAATAGCACTCATTTTAAATCATTCCATAAGAGCAAATGAAGACTCCAAAAACTTTATGCTATCTATATAATAAAGGGTGACTCAGCTTTGAGGAGGAGCTGTGGTAGCATAGTGCCTAAGGCACTTGACTGCTAACCAGAAGGCTGGTGGTTCAAACTCACCAGCCACACCTCGGAAGGAAGGTTGGGCAATCTACTTCTGTAGCGATATCGCCTCAGAAACCCAAAGAGGGGTCGCTGTGAGTTGGGTCCAACTCCACAGTACATGAAAACAACAACTACTTTGAGGAGAGAGCTCTTCCCAGTCACATTCTGAGTGAATTCCAACTGAAGGGGCTAATATTCTGGTACTATATCAGACAATATTCTGCTGCTATTGATGATGTTTTCACTGGTTAATATTTTTAGAAGTAAATCACCAAGTCCATCTGCATTATCTATTTTAGTCTGGAAGATCTGCTAAACTTGTACACCATGGGAGACTCTGCTGGTATTTTAAATACTGTTGGCATAACTGTCAGCATCACAGTAACACACAAGCCACAATAGTGACTTGTGTGACAAACTGACTTATGAGTGGTACATATGGTAGTCCATTTAAAACAAGAACTACTTAATAATTCATCACATTAGATATTATTTCCTTTGTATTATAATGCATACAAGGAAGCAATTATAAAATCTTGCTAACGGTGATGATTGGAACTTTTTAAAGTATTTTCACTTGGAACTAGAATTTTCATATTTAATAGACATAAAATAAAGAAGAGAACTATATTACTATCCTAAAATCATTCTGTGACATAGTGACATATTTCCACTACTGACTCAGCTATGTAATTTACTAAGCAGCAATTGTCCAAGCACTGCAAGTTAAAAATTATTTTTACATTGTATGTAAACTTGCAAATTCAAAGCAAAATGAGAGAGAAAGAAGATAATGTCTTCCAGATGACAGTTTTCTGGATGGAATCTGAAGCCTGAAGCAAGAGAAAATTTTCATTAACATTCAGATTACATGTCATTTTGATTCACACTCCCTAAGCAAGCTAATTTGGTCGACAGCCAACCTTCTTGCAGTGTGATGACAACACAACAAGCTTCACAGCCTCCCTTTCATTGCTAATGATTCCTTGAGTGACAGCTGTGGTCTCAGAGCTCTGCATGACACCTTGCCTTGCTGTGCCTTCCAATGTCAGAGCCAGTTGCCTTCCTAGGCTCCTGCTGTGCGTTTGTGGCAAGGACACCCTATGACTTTAGGAATACACCAGTCACTATCACCACCACACTCAAACATACCTATACACACACAGGTGCCCCTCAAGCATAACATGTTCTCTGAACAATATCACTAGGATAAAATAAATTCTTATGTTAATTGAATGCCCTCTCAGGATCTCTACCCTTTCCACTTAGGAGAAGGGGAATTAACCATTTGCCTCACCATGGCTTCACATAAGCAATGAATTCTTTGCTATTCTATAAGTCATTATATATTCTTTTATGTTCAAATGTTATCAACATTTATTTTCTTTAATTTTTTAAATTCGTTCTGATTTTAAAGTCTTCTTGTTTTATATATCTGTATCTGTATACATCAGTGTTTTATTTTCTTGCTTTCAAATTTAAATTACACAAACCTACAAGTCACAATCCTATCACTCCCAAATCATACTATCTGATTGATATTTATTTATTTTTTTTGCCTATGACAGTAATAATGAACTCTATTGCATTTTACAAAAGAATTATATAAATGCAAGGCAGGTTTGAGGAAGGAATGCAAAATCTAGGATGTGAACTCCACAAGGCAGAAATTTTATTTTAATTCATTATGTTATTCCAAAGCTTAGAAAATGCCTCATACAAGAAATGAATGAATAAATGTGTATATCTCATAATGAATTTATTTTTGATACTCCTTTCTGAGATTTATCACAAAAGTTTACAAGTTCCAAAGTCTGTTTACCTCTTTTATATTTCTTCTCTCTCAGATGATCATCTTCATTCATTCTTTGTGATATGAACCCTCCTTCAAGGAACTGAAGGTTAAAAAGGGTTAGAGCACTAGTATAGCTTTAGCATTCAGAAAGTTAGGAAAAGACACATATTTACACTTTCTGCAAATGTTCTCATCTTCATTGTGCTATGGTAAATCTGTATTTTCCTCAGTTTTTAGAATTTATATCTTGAGAGGTTGGTGAATAAAGTATCATAGCTTTCCTATCAGGAATACATATATTTTTTTTCTTATGTAAAGATGAGTATATTAATTTATCTGGAATCAAAATAATTAAAGCCAATATAGGTTCACAATTTATTGCGCTGCTTAATTTTTCACTCTCTTTGCGGTGCTGTATTCATATCTATAAAGTGGTAATAATAATAATAATTCTCATATTGAGAGGCACTATTAGGATTAAGTAAGGTACTTAGAATTTTCAATTTAAGTTATTAAATTCTAACCCAAGTGAGTTTTCATCTTCAAATCATGTAATATTCCTGTCATCACAGAGATTAAAAAAAAAAAAAAAGATGCTTTGGAATTAAAGCTAAGAAACTTCTCTCACTTTATATTTTATTATTATTTCCTCAGTGTGAAGCTGTTTAAAAAATAACTTACAATACATTTTTAAATCAAATGCTAAAATATAGAGGAGACCACTAAATGCAAAGGGACCTGAACTCTATCTGTATTAGAATGATTAATACATTTTTAGCTTATAAAAGCACATGGACACATATAGGAACAATAATGTATCATTCTGCTTCTTAAACGCATCAATAATCTGCAAGAATTTGTGAAACGCGAGCATAATTAATTTGTAAACCAAACCAAACTCACCGCCATCCAGTAGAATCCAACTCATAGCGATCCCTCCTTGAGTTTCTGAGGCAGTATCACTATGGAAGTATATTGCCCAGCCTTCCTTCCGCAGAGTGGTTGGTGGGTAGGATAAGTAAATTTATTGCAGTTCAGGACCACGTTTTAAATTGCCTCACTCAGATATGATGAGGATAGCTTAAGTTAAAACTATGCTACACAGAAATACTTCTGTGGAATTTTTATCTAATTGTTTCTAACGGTTTTTGTAAGATTTTTCTCTTGTATGTATTATTCTTCTGAGACATCAAACTCAAACAGAACCAACGACATTAAAGTATCAAATCAAGAGAGGTCTTTTCCTGCTTTACATTTTTATTTCAACTAATGGTTGAGAAGCATATGTTTGTGTAGGCACATACTGGAATTGGGAGAAAATCAAGATATCTGCAGAAAGAAATAAAATGGAACCATGTAATGATAATTGTCTTTGAATGTATATAAGGATGAAATTTATTCCCTGGTAAAAATTATGGGAGTTTTTTTTTTTTTTTTTTTTTTTTTTTACCTCTAAGTTATTACTTTAGAAGAAAAATAGAGTTGTCTTACATTGCAGTAGACTGCCTTCTGCAGTAGTAAGTTAGAAGGGGATATCATTCTTAAGACAGTTCCTTTAATAGAAGACTTGGCCTAGTGTCATTTATGGGACAATGTTGTTGCTATGTGCCATTGAGTCAGCCCTGACTCATAGTGACCCCTCCTTGGGCAGTATCACTATGGAAGTAGATTGCCCAACCTTCCTTCCAGGGAGTGGCTGGTGGATTTGAACCGCCAGCCTTCTGGTTAGCAGTCAAATACCTTAGGCACTATGCTACTGGAGCTCCCTATGGTACAATAATAATAGGACTTAAATTCTTATTATTCCTGTTAAAATATTTAACTGGGGTGTATTTTTAACACAGTCCCTTGAACCTCAAAAGCAGTGATTCTGATTTCATTTGTCTGGAGAAAAGCCTCACCATGGTTAGTTCTAAGCCATGATTAAAATGACTCCCAAGGTTATTCTAATAGCACTCAATATTCATAACATCCACACTAATTGATTTCTAATTTTTCTTATTGTATGAATTTGATGTTTATAGAGGGTACCTGTACTAATTAAGATTAAAAGGATTGAGAATATTTGGGGATATATCTAGATTATCCACACAGAGAAGTAGTCCTGATGCAAACTTTTGGAAGGAGGCTGATAGACTTTAAATAAAATTTTGATTTCTGCCTTTTTTCATTGCTGCTTTATTCAAGAGGCATGTATCATCCAAGTCTTCTGGTATTTGCCTCCAATAGAGACAGCTACTAACAGCGCTGGCCACCCATCTTCCCCAGGAAGACAGTCTTCATGGAATAGTGCCAGTCACATTATTCCAGAAACAGTGACAGAGAAAAGTGTATAACATACATTCACTTGCTGAGTGCATTGAAAGATTGCAGAGTCCAGGGTGTATTTCATTAAAGCTGTCCCATTCCCATAGGCTGTTAGCAGTGACTGGAAAATATCATTCTCAATATGGAGGAGGGGGGAGAATTCTGTCATTTTGTGGTGGAAGCAGAATGGGAATTCTGACATCTTAAGTGGCAGTGTGTGTGTACATTTGTTACAACTTTTCTCCCCCATAAATGTACTTCCCAGACTTTAAGACACCAGATCTTGGCATAATCCCCACCCTCTCTGCACATTTGTCTCTACTAAGAATCAGGCATTTAATTTTCTGAGTTCTTATTGTGGCTTTTTGGATGTAAATTTGCATTAAGCTATTTCTGTGTCAATAGAATTTTGACATAATAGGAGCAGCAGCATGGACTTGTGTGGCTGCTGGCACATCATTTCAAATCCATCTATCCCATACTGTGGCTTAATTTAAAGGCTGGATTACTTGGAAATGCATTTATTAAGTCTGACCTACTTTTTAAATATTTAATATTCCATTTTGGTTTCCTTGCAACAAGAGAAACTTCAAGGTCTTCATGTTCTTGCCAATTTTTTTTTAATAGCATTGATATTGATTCAAATAATAAGACTCTGAACAGACTTACCGTCCTCTGTACCACTTTCAAGAGTGGTGTTTAAAGCAATTAGCAGCTCATAAGATCTTAAGTGTACTTGGATGTCCCAAGGACCAGTCTGCATTTCCCTCTATGAATTTTTGTCCCTGTCCTTTTCTTTATACTGGCCACACTATTGCTAAAAAGACCCCAAAGCCATAACAGAAACTTTAATCACCATCTTCACAGAGTAGAACTGCCTTTACAGCTTAAAGAAAAAAAAAATCACTGCTGGCCAGTCAATTGAAATCCTTGGGTTTCCGTGGCTGTATCTTTGTATCTCTAAGGTTAGATTGCCCAACCTTCCCTCCAAAGAGTGGCTGGAGGGTTTGAACCACCAGCCTTCTAGTTAGCAAACAAATGCCTTTGGCATTCTGCCACCAGAGCTCCCCCTTTATAGCTTAGTTAAGGCTTGTTCCTTTGATAAAATGCATTTGTGAATGATAGACATACAGGAAAAGATATAAATTATTGGAAAGGGAAGAAAAGAAGGAAGGACAGGTAAATAATAATAAACAATTTTGTGAAATTGAAATAATGTTCATATATGTGTATATTGTTTAGTTCATTGCAAAAATAAGTTAGGGTAGCAAATACTAAAAAATTAAATAAAAGAATAAAAGTAAAGAAGAAAATAGATTTGAGAAAACATAGGACTGGATACAATTACTTGCAGTCAGGATATGTTCAGCACATGGAAATACTTACCACAGAACTTTGTACTAGATGAAGTTCAAGTTTCTTAGCAGCCCAAGCAAAGATAAAATAAGACAATCACATGGATTAACTCTCCGTAATAAAGGAGCAAACAAGTTTCTTAGAAGTGCAGCTGTTTTTGTTCCTGACTTCATAGTGACATTTTCCAATAGATCCATGTAAAAAGAACACTTGTGATCTAGAGGACAAATACACTAGCAAATGACCAATGACAGACACAATAAAGCTTTTTGAAGATTTAAAAAATATTTATTTGCATTGTTGTTGTTCTTGTTAGGTTACATGGAGTGATCCCACAACACAGCAACTCCATGTACAACTGCCCAATCCTACGCCATCTTCACAATTGTTATATTTGACCCCATGGTTGCAGCCACTGTGTCAATCCATCTCATTGAGAGCATTCCTCCTTTTTACTGACCTTCTGTTTTACCAAGCATGAGGTCCTTCTCCTCCTGTTCTAAGGAGCACTCTAGCTGTACGTTTTCCTAGATGGATTTGTTCATTCTCAGTCTGTGGTATATTCAATATTCTTCACCAACACCATAATTCAAATGTATCAGTTCTTCTGTGGTCTTCCTTATTCACTGTCTAGTTTTCTAATGCCCTTGAGGAGGCTGAAAATACCATGGCTTGGGCAGGAGCACCTTAGTCCTCAAAGTAGTATCTTTGTTCTTTATCATTGTAAAGCGATCTTCATACCGTATTTGCCCAATACAACACAATGTTTGAATGCTTGACTTCTGCTTCCATGAGTATTGATTAAAGATCCACTTAAAATGAAATCCTTGAGAACTACAACTTTTTCTACATTAACTATTATGTTGCTTATTGATTCAGTCTCAGGAGCTCTGGCAGCATAGTGCCTAAGGCACTTGACTGCTAGCCAGAAGGCTGACTATTCAAACTCACCAGCCATTCCTGGGAAGGAAGGTTGGGCAATCTACTTCTGTAGTGATACTGCCTCCGAAACCCAAGGAGGGGTCGCTATGAGTCGGGTCTGACTTAACAGCACATAACAACAACAATAACAACATTGATTCAGTTGTGAAGATTTTTGTTTTTGTTATTTTCAGTTCTAATCCACACAGAAGAGTGTAGTTTCTGATTTTTATTAGTAAATGCTTTGAGTCCTCTTCACGTTCAGTAAACAATATTGTGTCATCTGCATATGACACCTTGTTAATGAGTCTTCCTTCAATCCTCATACCTCATTCTTTCTCATACAGTCCAGCTTCTCAGATAATTTGTTCAATATGCAGATTACATTAGGGCTCTCCAGCCAGGCAGAAGAGTTCCTGGCTGGTGCAAATGCCTTTGGCTAGAAACTGAAATGTGAGCAGTTTGAGCCCACAAGAGGAAGCTTGGAAGAAAAACCTGGCAATCTACTTCTTAAAAATCAGCCATTGAAAACCCTATGGAGAACAGTTCTACTTTGATGAACATGGACTTGCCAAGAATGGGAATCAACATTATGGCTGTTGTCTTTGAGACTAGGAACAAACTCTTATTTAACTTTAAGAATGGAAAGAAAATTTAATTTTACTGTGCCAACTTTGTTTATTGGTCCATCTTAAAATCAATACCTCTCAAAATCAGAAGGAATTGGCAGTGGTGGTGAGGGCTTTATTGCTCAGTTACTGCAGGGAGAGAATGCAGTTTGTCAGAGAGGCTTCTAGGGGCATGCTTTAAAATAGCAAAAGAATTTGCTTTTGTCTTCTATAGAATTTGAAAAACACTTTAACTAGCTATGTATGAAGAGTGAGTGACAGTCACTCCTACCAAATATTTTAAATAAGTATTTTAAACAAATATGACTTATCTTTACATCATGAATAGAAATAATGTATGGGGAAATATTGTTGTTGTTGTTGTTATGTGCCATCGAGTTGGCCCTGACTTATAGTGACCCCTCCTTGGGTTGCCAAGGCAGTATCATTACGGAAGTAGATTGCCCAACCTTCCTTCTGAGGAGTGTCTGGTGGGTTTGAATTGCCAGCCTTCTGGTTAGCAGTCAAGTGCCTTAGGCACTATGCTACCAGAGCTCCTTTATGGGGACATATTAGGATGCTCAAACTTTTAGAAATTGAACTGAACCCCACATGAACAGTTTTAACATCGTAAATTTGTACATTTCTGTTCATTTATATTAAGTGGTGATTTTTACTTCTATGATGGAACATAATTAATGCTTATATATGTTTATTATAGTGGATGCAAATTTTATGTCATTTCCTGCCCTAGATGCTTTTGTATTTGATCTTTAAAAGATAAAATATAGATGTCATTATTTCCTCTTTTTTCATTTTTTTAAAAAAACACTGAACAATTCCTCCATTGTACTACTAAAATTTCTGTTTAGACTACCATATATTTGGAGTACAATGGTATCATTCTCAATAAATACATTTATCACCTAATCCATTGCCTAGAATTTCAAGAACAATGTTGAATTATACCAGTGATAATATTCTTGATTGTTTCATGCCAAGTTTTAATAGAAATCTTTCTATATTTCAGTATTAATTAAGATGCTTGCAACCAGTTTGAGAAACATATCATTTTTCAGTAGTATATAACTCTTGCATATCAGTTTACTGACATCTACTTTAATAAAAAAAAAAATTACATCTTAAAATTAGTTTTATTGGCATTCAAAAAAAGTGGATGGATTTCATCTTCTAACAAATTATGTACTTTGTTTACTCCTAATGTTGTGGGCTTCTCTTGCTCAACTTGACCTTTAATGTTCCCCAATTTTCTGTCATATGTCAATATGCACAACTTAATAATACAATCCCTTCTCCTTTAATGTCTTGGATTATCACTGGCATGTCCTTGATTACCAAAGTTACATGTTCTTTCAAAACTTTGTTCTGAGTGCCAAACATTTATAACCAGTGATTCACAATATCTCCACTGGAATGAATACAGGTAATTTAAATTCAGTCCACAAAAATTATATTCCTCTTCTAATGTTCCAATTCTCAATAAAGTACATTTTTATCCATCTATGTGTTCTTGACAAAATATCACAATATCAAAATCTTTCATATTTTTCTTTTCCTTAACATATCTGAGCAGTCATCAAGTCCAGTCAATTTTACCTGTTTCTTTTACATATTGACACTTACCTCAACATCTATTACCACTACTCTAGCCTATATAACCATCATTTCTTTCTGGGTATACTATAAGAGTTTCCAATATTTTCTCTTTACAATTACTCTTGCCTCCTTTTAATTCGTTCTTCTCACAGAAGAAGGATTTCTTAGAAGAAAGCAACAGACAGACAAAAGGAAAGAGTTAAAATGATCCTGCTATTGTTGTTGTTGTTGTTAAGTGCTGTCGAGTCGTTTCCGACTCATAGCGACCCCATGCACAGCAGAATGAAACACTGCCCAATCCCGCGCCAGCCCCACAATCCCTGCTATACTCGAGCCCATCATCACAGCCACTGTATCAATCCATCTCCCTGAAGGCCTCCCCCTCTTTCGTCGACCCTCCACCCTACCAAGCAGGACATCCTTCTCCAGGGA
>NW_006921612.1:17919835-17923976 GCF_000298275.1 Orycteropus afer afer | reverse complement strand
CACCAGATGGAACACACAGGAATCAGATTGACTACATCTGTGGCAAGAGGCGGTGGAAAAGCTCAATATCTTCAGCCAAAACCAGGGCAGGAGCTGATTGTAGAACAGACCATCAACTGCTCATATGCAAATTCCACTTGAAGTTAAAGACAATTAAAAAAAGTCCACGAGAGCCAAAATATGATCTTGATCCTGCTATATACATGTTTAAAACTCCTCAAAACTTTGTGCAAGATATCTAGGACTAAAATACCATCATTGAGATTTGGTGCCTGTCAACACCTACAGGCATTTTCACTGTTTACAATTATTCTCTAGTATCATTGGCCTTTTCTGATATTCCCAAACACCTATCTGTTTACTTTTCTTGTTACCTTCCAATTGTTTTGATCATATAGTAAATGTTACCACTTCAACAACTTACTTTTCTCTTTCATAGCATTAATCACAATTATATTAATTATAAACCAAAAGAACCAAAATCACTGCCGTTGAGTTGGATCTGACTCATAGCAACCCCTCTTTTGGTTTCTGAGGCAGTGTCATTACAGAAGTAGATTGGCAAAACTTTGTTCTGTAGAGTGGCTGGGGGGTTTGAACCGCCAGTCTTCTAGTTAGCAATAAAATGCCTTATGGACTACACCACCAGAGTGCCTATATTAATTATATATCCAGTTAATTAATATAGGTCTTCCCCACTAATCTGAATGTTATTAAAGAGATGAATAATTCTACTTTTTATTGTATTTATTCTCTATTCTGGAATATAGTGCCTGACATGTATTAGGTATTCAAAAATTAGTTGTCTAATAAATGGGATACTTAGAGACCAGAAGAGCAACTAGTGAAGAATACTGAATAAAGATCTATACTTCTCTAAAGAGAAAGCACTGCCTGCAGATTTCCACCCCCATCACCCTGCTCAGTGTCCCCTAAGCTGTGAATACTCCTTTTCCCCTTTCAAAATTCCTGATACTCACTCTGATAAACACTAATAAACACGTAATAAACTACAGAAATTGCTTGAAGGCCTTTTAGCATCAAATTTGCCTTAAAATTAATTCTTTCTGTAAATAGATTATAAAAAGATCCTAAATATTTACCAAGGTTATAAATTATTTTTATTTTCAATACCCTAAACCTACACTCTCACCCCCCAAACTATTGAACTATTCTGGTCTTCCAGCATGATTCTAATAGATTCAATTCTTGTCTTTCCTATTATGCTAATCATGAACTTCATAAGAACAAAAACCTCCACTTGTATTTAGAATCCCATTTTGTGTATATTAACTAATCATTAAACTTCTTCTGAATAAATAAATATGTTCAGGGTAATTTATTAGAGAATACTAATTTTCAGCAAACATTTATGAATGATCCATTATGATCCAGAAATTGTACTAGACCACAGTTATGCAAAAAACAAAACAGAACAAAAACCAATATAATCCATACCTTAAAGATCTACTTTTACCTGGGATCCTCTCTTAGTCTTTATTCTTGCTTCTATTCTTCCCTAATTGTGTCCAATTTCAAAACCTCCTAATAACAGTAAATAAGAGAATCTCACCCAACTCCTGGCAACCGCTGTAGTAATCACATACATCACAAACTCTAAGACGGCTTATTGAATTAAAAGTGTATATGACTCATAATTCATTTTTATTTACTGGAAATTTGGCTTGCCTCTGTTAAAATATTGCATATGATTAACTATGCCATAAAATTTGTATGTTCAAGCTTATGTTTGCTTCTGTAAGAGGAGCACTGCCTGGTTTTCTGTATTTGATAGAAAGCCCAACAGGATACATTGACTTTTAATTTGCATGATATTTACATAAATTTGCACGTACATATAAGCTCATTACTTTTACATAGGAAATACACGTAACTCTAATCTTATGTCCTACAAAAGAAAGACATCATTGAGAAAAAGTGAATAATGTAGGAATCTGGCCAAAAGATATGTAAAACTACTGGCAATGAAAATGCACCCTTGTATAAGGATTTTCTATTTGCAAACATTCTCCCATATATCATGTCATTTGATCCCAAAATGAACTTTCTCAGATAATAGATTAGAAATGACAACAATCTTATCAGAAGAAACTCTGCTCTAAAAGTTAAGGGATATGCCCAAGGATAGCTAGTAAGTCCATGGCAGAATCACAACTTGAGCTCCAGAGCCAAATATCCAAAATTGATGTGAATCACTTTGTTTCCATACAGAGATATGACAAATAAGATGAAAGTGTAATGAACTACTCACAAGAGAAGCTATAGAAGTTCATTCTTCTTTTCACTCTTTCCTCTGATGTCTTCTACTCTTGAGTTCTTATTCCCTTCCATTGAATGCACAGTCTGAGTCTTATTAATTAACTCTGCTGAGAGCTAGATTAGAAATTAAGGGTAATCACTCTCTGGGAATTTGCACTTTCAAAGGCAAATTATTTAAGTTAATAGAACTTTCTTATCTTAAAGAGATAGAGCCAGTATAGTGGGATGAAAAGCACAAAGGTTTATTTTAGACAACTCTAAAGGCCATAAGGGAGCTCTGGTAGCATAGTGCCAAGGCACTTGACTGCTAACCAGGAGGCTGGTGGTTCAAACCCACCAGCCACTCCTCGGAAGGAAGGTTGGGCAATCCTACTTCCGTAGTGATAAATGCCTCGGAAACCCAAGGAGGGGTCGCTATGAGTCGGGGCTGACTCGACGGCAAATAACAACAACAACAACAAAGGCCATAAGTAGTTGAAAGGGTAAAACAGAAAGTCAAGTTTCTTTTTGTGAACTTTAAGTTCCCAATAGACAAAGATGGATTAGAATAGGAAAAGTAGGGACAACGCCAAGGATAACACTTAGCTCTTTAATTATATATTCGAATTAAGTGAACAATTAGGAAAAACATTCACAATAGCTATTTTATATTGTTTGCCTACCATTCATAGCTACTGTTCTAAATAGATTG
Source organism: Orycteropus afer afer (assembly GCF_000298275.1). Taxonomy (NCBI): domain Eukaryota; kingdom Metazoa; phylum Chordata; class Mammalia; order Tubulidentata; family Orycteropodidae; genus Orycteropus; species Orycteropus afer. The sequence goes on along the minus strand of NW_006921612.1, from coordinate 17,921,005 downwards.
TTTATACTATGTCAATATATTCATGAAGTAGTTATTATTATGTTAATATTATGTAATTTACTCAAAATCTCATAGTTAATATGCAGCTACAGAAGAGTTTTTTGGGGTCAGTGATTAAGTGCTTGCCTGCTAAGCAAAAAGGTGGTGGTTCAACACCCCCACCAAGACACTCTGCTGGGGAAAGATGTGGCAGTCTGTTTTTATAGAAATATTTACAAACTTGGAAACCCTATCAAGCAGTTCTACTCTGTCCTTTAGGGTTACTATGAATGAGAATCAACTCCACAGCAAAGGGCATAGTTTTTAACATGTAGAATTTTCTCAAATCCTAAAATCATTTTTAAAATTTGGTTATTTATACTATTAAGAAACATTTCCATTGCATATGTAAGAATCTGTTGTAGGCTATGAGATATACAGATTAAAAAAAAATCATAATCCTAGCCACCAAATAATTAATAATCTTAAATCTTGAATGACTGGAAAGATGGAAGTAAATATTTAAAAACCTGCCATTTTGTTGAGCATTTCATGATGAAAAGACTGAGGTGAGTGACACAGACTAGGTTGGAGAAGTAGCCAGTGGCTGCATCAGGATTAGAACCAGATCTTTGGTTTCCTGGGCATAGCTCTTTTCCCTAAAAAAACATTATGCTCTTGCTCCCTTTCTCAAGGTCACTCTATTCACATTGCCCACCCTAACTGAGTGTCTATGATGGTTCCCCTTGTTTGACTCCCAGTAGATGATACTAATCAGTCCAAAAACAGTACAACCCACATGGTGACCTATTGACAGTAGTTGAAGTGTATTGATCGTTGTATGGCAGAGGCACTATAGTACTTTTGAATTTAGGATGATCCATGAAAACTCTACTCTCACACCTGTATATTTGGATCAATCAAGACCACTTCATAGGTTTGTGTAAGTATTAACAATGATATTTATAAAACCAAACCAAACTCACTATCATCCATTGAGTGGATCCTGACTCATAGCAACCCCATAGGAAAGAGTAGAATTGCCCACATAGGGTTTTGAAGGCTGTAAATCTTTACAGAAGCATACTGCCTCATCTTCTCCTGCATAGTACCTACTTTCCGGTTAGAAGCCAAATCTCTTAACCAATGTGTCAATAGAGATTCTGTTACATTTATAAGTATAATAAATAA
>NW_006921612.1:17914385-17919700 GCF_000298275.1 Orycteropus afer afer | reverse complement strand
AAGTTAGATAATATTTCAAATCAATATGTCAGGATTTCAAAAAATTTTGAAACTCACTTGTGTACTCATGACATGAGATTTGAATAATACTTGCTACACACCCCAAAAAAAAAAAAAAAAAAATAGCATAAATCAAGAGCACCCAATATTTCAATACTTACCCACCTAACTTTACTTTTTCTTATCTTTTTCAGTAAATAAATTGTTAATTTTTAAAGGTAATTACAAAATACTGTTATCAATATCATCACTGTATCATTAATACCTTACACTTACTACATTGTATCGACAGTTTGATGCTGTGATACTAAATATTTAGCTTTTCATTAAACTTTATCAGGAAAAAATAATAACACTTCAATACATGGCTGTTGTATAATGATCTTAATTCACTTATTTTATAATTGCCACCAGAAGTAATTATTTCAGCAAACTGTAGAGTGTGAAGAGAAAGGTAAGTCTCACTATGGAAAATGCAAATAGAGCAATTCAAACAATGTGCATTGACTAACATAACCTTAATGATTAGCTTCCTTTGAATTCTTTGCTCTTTCCAAGCACAAAGATATGTTATTATTATTCATTGATGAGTGCCAGTCCTGAAGGTTCCATATTTCTTTGCAATATAAATTATTCTTTTCAACTGCTAATTCAGTATTGTCTTTGTTTTTCATTCTTACAACTTCAGAATTATTTTGAACCATGTTAGCCAGTTTTCATAATGATTTTTCTGCTAGCTTTAATTTAGTTCAATATAACAAAACTTCTCACTCTATGCTAGAACTTGGGGTATGATTTGAGTAAGAATTGTCCTTGTCCTTAATGACCTTATAGGCTTATGATGAAACAGAAATAAAAATATGTTGTTTCTGGGATAGTATTGTAATACTAAAGAAATTGATCAATCTAAGCAAAGTTGATGGGAAAGAATTCCTGGTGAAGAATATTATTTATCTGAGTTTTGAAAGATGAGTAGGAGGTATTTAGTAACAGAAAATGTAAATAGTGAAAAGGAGTAATATATATGTTATTGAGAGGAATTACAGAATGTTTAGTATTTCTAGAATTTCAAGAGTTAGGTGACAAGTGTGAAGAGATGAGACTACAGCGAGATTATTGGTAGGGAGGGGCAAAAACCTACTAACATAGAGACCTACATTTCAGAACAGTGGGAAGCCATTCAAGGATCTTAAGCATGAAGATATTTGGTTTAAATAATTTTGCTTTTCATTGTGTTTTGTTTCTTTATTGAGTTGTAAGTTTTATATCAAAGTATTACTTACTTAAAATAATATGCTCAGATTTTAAGTGCACAACTTAATAAAATTTGCATATGTATACACCCATTAAACCATCACCTACAGTAAGTTATAGAAAATTTCCATCAACCCCAAAAGGTACTCAGGTCCCTATCCGATCAATAAGCCTCCAAATGGGGGGAGGGGGAAATAAAATAATTTGTCCCTTTTTGCATTTCTTTTACTTACAAGTGTATCTGTGAGATTCATCCACGTTACTGTGTGTAGCTACAACTCATTCTTTTTAATTTCTGTGTTATAGCCTACATTTTATTGATTCTACTGTGGATGTATATTTTAAAAGCATCACTATGATTAATGCATTGTGAATATTGAAGGAAAGAGAGCCAAAAGACATATTTCAAAACCAATTTGGAAGCTCTTTGAAGGGGAGATGAAAAGCTCTTGTGAAGATGGGGAAAAAAGTGGATGATTTTGGGAGATATTCAGGACCTGGTAAATGATTCACTATGAACATTTAGAATGAGGATAAAACTAAGAATAATTTGTGAATTTCTTCCCTGACAAATGAAATAGAGAGTCCTAGATGAATATATTGTTTGGGGGAGTAATAATTGGGTTTGATTTGGATATCTTAGTGTAAGATACACTTGATGTAAGTGAGCAGAAATGTTAAGGGGTCAGCGGCCAAAGAGAGTGTGGCAAATTGTCAACTTGGCTGGGCCTGTTTTTGAGTGGCTGGACAGCTGGATGTAGTTATTCCCCATGATGAGATTGATAATCAACTCCATGGTGGAATCTACTGGAACAGCTAAGTAGCTGGTTAAGGATGTGGTCTGCTTCCAGTATATAAGGAGAAGGATTGAGAAAGGTCTATGCAGCTTTTTCTGATGCCTGGACCCTGCATGTAGACAAGTCTTCATTTAGCAGATTGCCATGTTTCCTGACAATCCTTGGGTTATCTCTGGACTTGAACTAGTGGTCTGCTGTGGTGTTTGATAATATTGGGACTGTGTCACTTTATTTGTTGGCCTTGTGCTGGTTGGCCTCCATAGCCAGCAGCTGCTGGACTGAAGAGACAGCTCTAGGTCCAGTGGGCCAGGAGCAAGAAGCAGAGCTGAAACACAAGGTTGAGGGGCTTTCATTCAGTTTCTAGAGCTGGAATTTTAAACTCAGACTTCTAGCCTGCAAAAGTGTAAGAGAATAAACCACTGTTTGTTCAAGCCATCTCATTTGCAGTATTTTCTGTTGGATTAGCAGGAAGTAACCAAAAGAGAAGAGATAATGTGTTGTTGTTGTTGTCGTTAGGTGCTGTCAAGTTGCCTCTGACTCATAGCCACACTATGCATAACAGAACTAATCACTGCCTTGTCCAGTGCCAGATTCACTATCCTTTCTGTATCTGAGCCTATTGTTGAAGCCACTGTGTCAATCAATCTCATTGAGGGCCTTCCCTTTTTTTGTCAACCCTTCACCTTACCAAGCATGATATCATTTTCCAGGGAATAGTCCCTTCTGACAACATGACAAAAGTAGGTGAAATGAAGTCTCTGGCCATTCTCATTTCCAAGGAACATTCCAGCTGCACTTCTTCCAGGACAGATATACTAGTTCTTTTACCAGTTGATGGTATTCTCAGTGTTCTTCGCCAACACTTCAACTCAAAAGCATCATCTCTTCTTCTGTCTTCCTTATTCATTGTCCAGCTGTCACACGCATATAAGGCTATTGAAAATACCATGGCTTGTGTCAAGCACACCTTAGTCTTCAAGGAGATATCTTTACTCCTCAGCACTTAAAAGAGCTGCCTTTTGCAGCAAATTTGCCCAATGCAGTATGTCATCTGATGTCTTGACTGCTGCTTTCATTGGCGTTGATTGTACAATGAAGTAATATGAAGTCTTTGACAACTTCAATCTTTTCTCCATTTATCATGATGCTGCTTATTGGTCCAGTTGTGAATATTTTTGTTTTCTTTATATTGAGGTGTAATTCACACTGCTCACTGCAGTCTTTAACCTTCATCAGAAAAGTCTGCTTGGGTAGATTGTATTGATTCTGTGAAAGCAGTAAATGCTTCAAGTCATCCTCATATGATACCATAGTATAGGAAAGAGATATTCCATTTTTAGCATATGTTTATTATTTATTTATTTATTTCACTAAACCCAAAAAGCACTGTGGCTTTATTAACAGATGGCATATATCTATTTCCATATTTTTATTGACCACAAGTTCTATTCATTATTATGTGCTGCTTTCACAGAATCAATACAATCTACACAAGTAGACTTTTCTGATATTTACTAAGTTTTGTTTCATTCTTGGCAGTGGATCTAGGCACTGATAGATCTTTCCCATACATTTCAAAGTGTTCTATAGTATAATCATCTGATGACTAATTTGCATGATTAAGAGTAGGAGCTACAGAAGAAATTAAAGTTATAGTTCTTCTATAGCCAAGGCCTAATCATCATCAGTCATAGGATTGTGGCAGTCATAATAATAAAATTGCTGTTTAAAGCTACTCTCTGCTCACTCATATGTATTCTGATGAAGCAATCCCTTACAATACATGAAGGAGAATAGTGAATAGAATCAAGCTGTTATTCCAACAGCAGTATTTTATATTAAAATGATCATTTTAATCATAATTATTCATAATTAGTAAAGTAAATGCAAATATTTGAAAAAGGGAGATATTAATCCAAAATTCAACTAACTTTTGTATTTTAGTATATTAATTTCCCCACAATTGTCTGTCAGTTTGTCATAGTATGGTGGCTTGCATATTGCTCTCAGTCTGGAGGCTATGCCACTGGTATTTCAAATACCAGCAGGTCACCCATGATGGATGGGTTTCAGCAAAGCTTCCAGACTAAGACAGACTTAGAAGAAGGAAGAGGCCATTCACTTCTCAGAGAATTGGCCAGTGAAAACCCTATGAATAACAGTGAAATACTGCCTGATATATTACTGGAAAATTTTATGAATAGCCCTGAAATACTGTTCTGATACAGTGCCAGAAGATCAGCCCCTCAAGGCAGAAGGCACTCAAAATAGGAATGTCCAAGAGCTGCCTTTTCAGAGTAGAGTTGATATTAATAACGTGGAATGAGTAAAGCTTTCAGGACCTCCATTTGCTGATGTTGCAATACTCAAAATGAGAAGACACAGCTGCAAATATCCAAGAATCAGCAGAATATGGAATGTATGAAGTATGAATCTAGGAAAATTAGAAGTTGTCAAAAATGAAATAGAACATACAAAGATCAATATCTAGGCATTAGTGAGCTGAAATGGACTGGTTTTAGCCATTTTGAATCCGACAACCATATGATCTACGATGCTGGGAACGACAAATTAAAGATGAATGGACTGACATTAATTGTCACAAAGAAAGTTTCCAGATCTACCCTGAATGAAGTACAATGCTGTCAGTGATAATATCCATTGCCTTTAAGGAAGACAGTTAATACTACTATTATTCAAATTTATGCACCAACCACCAAAGTCAAATGTGAGGAAATTGAAGATTTTCACTAAATTCTGCAGTCTGAAATTGACCAAATGTGCAATCACGATGTGTTGATTATCACTGGTGATTGGAATGTGAAAGTTGGAAACAAAGAAGAATCGTCAGTACTTTGAATATATGGCCTTGGTGATAGAAATGACACTGGGGATTACATGATAGAATTTCTCAAGACCAACAAGTTATTCATTGCTTTTTCAACAGCATAAACAGTGGCTATACATGTGGATTTCACGAGATGATGAACATAAGAATCAGAACAACTACATCTGTGGAAAGAGGTGATGGAAAAGCTCAATATCTTTAGCCAAAACAAGGCCAGGAGCTGACTATGAAACAGGCTATCAACTGCTGATATCCGAGTTAAAGTTGAAGCTGAAGATAATTAACACAATTAAAGTTGAAGACTATTAAAATTCACAGGAGTCAAAATATGACCTTGACTATATCCCACCTGAATTTAGAGACCATCTGAAGAATAGATTTGGCACATTGAACACAAATGACCAAACACCAGATGA
>NW_006921612.1:17894259-17905939 GCF_000298275.1 Orycteropus afer afer | reverse complement strand
GCCTTCGGACCGGCAAAAATCCACAGCTCAGCCCACCCTTCTCCTCACCTTCTCTGCTTGTTCCCCAGCCACGGTGCACAGTCCGCGCAGTCCCTGCCTGGCAGGGTGATTTTTAGGTTAATTCTTAGGTCCTCCCACCAGTCGAGTATCTTCGAGCTGCCTGTATTGTCAGGGTCACTCAGTTCACTGTCAGACTGCAGCTCCATAGGTCTCCTTTTTTTTTGGTATTTTCATGCAAATTCTTCTGCTAGTTGGGGTTTAGTCCAAATCTGCATCCTATCCTTCAAGGCTCAGGGGTCCAAGATTATCTTCTGTGTCTGTGTTAATTGGTTTCCCTTTTCTTTGTCGAAGAGGGTCTGTTGAAACTTGCTCTTGAACAAAGAATGGCTAAAGCAAATGGAAGACATGCTGAGAAAAAGAGTTCAACAGAAGATTTCAAAGAGCAGCCTGAGAAGACAAAGTCAATTATTATAAAGAAACATGCAAAGATCTGGATTTACAAACCAAATGGAAAGAACATCCTTGGCATTTCTCAAGCTGAAAGAACTGAAGAAACAATTCAAGTCTTGAGTTAAAATATTGAAAGATTCTACGGGCAAAACATTGAATGATGCAGGAAGCATCAAAGGAAGATGGAAGGAATACAAAGGGTCACTGTACCAAAAACAATTGGTCAATATTCATCCATTGCTAGAGGTGGAATATGATCAAGAGCTGTGGTAGTTAAGCTTGTGTGTCAACTTGGCTGGGCCCAGTTGATTGGCTGGGCAGATGGATGTAGTTATTCTCCAGGGTGAGACTGATAATTAATTCCATGTTGGAATCTATTAGAGCAACTGAGTAGCTGCTTTAGGGATATGGACTGCTTCCAGTATATAAGAAGCAGCTTTCAAGAAGGTCTCCAGCTGAAGGCATGCTTAAACTGTGTGTAGCTGAGTAGTTGTTCAGCAGCCTGTCATGTTGCCCTGCCTTGACAATTCTTACTCAAATCATACCCCTTTAAATGGACTTAAATTAATGGCCTGCCATGTGGTTCGGTAATATCAGGACTGTGCCTTTTCATGTGTCGACCTTCAGTTTGTCAACCTCAGCAGCCAGAGGTTGCCTGCGTGCTTACAGCTTCAGTGAGCCAGGAGCAAGAGGCAGAGCTGAAGCCCAAGGCTGAGGAGCTTTCACCCACCTCCTAGAATCTGGCACCTATAACTCAGACTTCTAACCTCTAAAAATGTAAGAGAATAAACTCCTGTTTGTTAAAGCCATCCTATATGTGGTATATTCCTGTCAGAGAGGCACTAGGTAACCAAAACAGAATATGGTACACCAAGAGAATGGGTGCTGCTCTGACAAATACCTAAAATGTGGAAAGAGTAGCAGAGTCGAGACACTGGCATGAGACAGCTACAGCCTTATCAGCCCATAGAGGAGAAAGCTGGATGCCATTGGGTAGGCGGTTTCCTGGTGGAGTGGGTTGCCTTCAGACATTAATTGATAGAAGGTACTGCCATGAAATGGAGTTGCAAGTTGACTGGCCCATGAAGCAAGAAAGCTGAGTGGTTTTTGGGCAGGAAGATTTCTGGTGGAGTGTGTTGCCTTTGGCTTTAATCAGCAGAAGCACAGAGATCAAGGACACTGGCAGCAGAGCTGCATCACTCTCAAGGGTAGGACAATGACCTTGGTGGTAGAACCACCACAGCCTCTTAGGTTTCAAAGAGTTAGACCTTCACCAACTTGGATCCAGAGTATCAGGCTGCTCGTTCATGTGGGCCAGTGGGATGGAGCCATGGACACTGCCCAATAGTGAGGGGGCAGGGCTGCCATGCCCAAGAGGTAGAGGAACAGGGCCCACCCGCCAAAGGGGTGAGTTCACCAGTCAGATTAACTAGGGGACGGTAGCCATCCATTGAAGGAGATCTATATAAATGGCACCCAGTGAAGATCTGTATAGGTCCCAAGTTGACAAGGAATGGAATTGTGGTAGTTAAGCTTATGCATCAACTTGGATGGGACTGGTTGATTGGCTGGGCAGATGGATGCAGTTATTCTCCAGGTTGAGATTGGTAATTAACTCCATGGTGGAACCTACTGTAGCAGCTGAGTAGCTGCTTTAGGGATGTGGGCTGCTTACAGTATACAAGAAGCAACTTTGAGGAAGGTCTCTAGTTGATGACACGTTTGAACCCTCCCTGCATGTACCTGAGTCATTGTTCAGCAGCCTGCCATGTTGCCCTGCCAATCTTGAGATATTTAAGGGACTTGAATTAATGGCCTGCCATGTGATTTCAAGACTGTGCCTTTTCACTTGTCGACCTTGGATTTGTCAGCTTCAGTAGCCAGCAGTTGCCTAAGTGAAGAGATGCCTCTTGTTTTAGTGGGCCAGGAGCAAGAGGCAGACCTGACACCCATGTTTAAGGAGCTTTCACCCAGCCCCTAGAGGCTGTCACCTCGACCTTGGACTTCTAATCTCCAAAACTGTAAGAGAACAAACTCCTGTTTGTTAAGCCATTCCATTTGTGGTATATTCCTGTCAGAGTGGCACTAGGTAACCAGAACAAGAACTGATGGTACTGAAGGAAGAAGTTGAAGCTGCACTGAAGGCATTGGCAAAAAAACAAGGCTCCAGGAATTGACGGAATACCCATTGAGATGTTTCAACAAATGATGCTGAGCTGAAGGCACTTACTTGTCTATACCAAGAAATTTGGAAGACAGCTATTTGGCCAACTGACTGGAAGAGATCCATATTTGTACCCATTCCAAAGAAAAGTTTTCCAACAAAATGTGAAAATTATTGAGGAATATCATCAATATCACATGCAAGTAAAATCTTGCTGAAATAAATAAAAAATGGTTGCAGCAGTATTTTAAGTAGGAACTTCCAGAAATGCAAGCTGGATTTAGAAGAGGACATGGAACAATGGATACCATTGCTAACATCAGATGGATCCTGGATGAAAACAAAGAGTACTGAAAAACGTTTACTTGATTTTATTGATTATGCAAAAAACATTTGACTGTGTGGATCATAAAAAATTATGGATAACATTGAGAAACATGGGAATTCTAGAACACTTGATTGTGCTCACGTGTACATAGACCAGGAGGCTGCAGTTCGAACAGAACAAGGGGATACTGCATGGTTTAAAATCAGGAAGGGAGTGTGTCAGAGTTGTATCCTTTCACCATACTTATTCAATCTGTGTGCTTAGCAAACAATCTGAGAAGGTATACTATATGAAGAAGAATGCAGCATCAAGATTAGAGAAAGAATCATTAACAACCTGCGATATGCAGATAACACAACTTTGCTTGTTGAAAGTGAAGATGACTTGAACCACTTACTGATGAAGATTAAAGACTATAGTCTATACTATGGATTGCAACTCAACATAAAGAACACAAAAATTCTCATAACTGGACCAATAAGCAGCATGATGATTAAAGGAGAAAAATTGAACTTGTCAAAGATTTGATATTACTTGGTTCCACAATCAACACTCATGGACTCAGCAGTCAAGAAATCAGATGATGTATTGCACTGGGAAAATCTGCAAAAGCCCTCTTTAAAGTGCCGAGGAGCTAAGATGTCTCTTTAAAGACTAAGTTGCACCTATCCCAAGCCATGGTGTTTTCAGTCACCTAATATGCATGTCAAAGCTGGACAATGAATAAGAACGAAAAATTGTTGATGGTTTTGAGTTGGGATGTGAGCAAAGAATACTGAAAGTACCAATGGACTGCCAGAAGAACTAATAAACCTGTCCTAGAAGGAATACAACCAGAAGACTTCTTGGAAACAAGAATGGCCAGACTTATTCTCACTTACTCTGGCCATATTATCAGAAGAGACCATTCCCTGCAGAAGGATATCATGCTTGGTAAAGTTGAGGGTCAGGGAAATAATGCAAGGCCCTCAATGAGACGAATTGACAAAGTGACTATAACAATGGGCTCAGGTACAGCAAGCATGGTTGATGCAGGACCCTTCAGTGTTTCATTGTTTTGCACATGGGGTCACTATGAGTCAGAGGTGACTTGATGGCACGTAGCAACAACAAGAAGATATTAATTTCCAATATATTAATGGAAATTTGCCTTTTAACAATACACCTATAGTTTTGAATCATACTTCTTCTTATAACATTAAAATATAAACTCATTATCATGCTATTTCCTCATCTTACTAAGTGTCATTTAGAGGTTTCATGTTCCTACATTGACAGAGCTTTTTTTAAATTTCCTAAGAATTGCCCTTCCCATCCCTCAAAACATTTCTTTCCACAGTGTCCTCTATTCAGTATAGTACACTATCAGTTGCATTGAACAAAAATTTATCATCTTTTGATTCCCCTATTTCATTCATACTTGTTACATTCAATCCATTATCAATTCCTTTGAGTTGACTTTCAGTTATTTTTCAGAATTCAAACATTCTCACTACCTGCACCATTAATATTCTAATCTACTCCACTATTATCATTCTCCTAAATTATTGCAATAGTCTTCTTATTAGACTGTCTACTTATTTCTTTCCCAGCAATCTGTTCTCTCCACAGCAGTGTGAGCAATTTTGTTAAAATATGTCAGCCTGTGCCATTCCTCTGCTCAGAACTATTCAAGTTTCCTCATCTGTCTTGGAGGAAAATGAAATTCCTCACCATAACTTCACGCTTTGTGTTTCCTTCCATAACACTGGGAATTCCTCTCTTGCCACTTTGTCCTTCACTCTCACAGATCCAGGCAACTCTGTTCCTCAATGTCCCAGACATTTTATTACCCAGGTTGGTGTTTATCCAAGTTTAAAGAGTCCACGCACCCATGGCAATCCTGTTCCCTTCCCCAGTATCACTCCAGAGTTTTCAAGATCCTGCAACTGAAAGATTAGTGTCAGACCCAGCAAGGAACATAGAAGTACCTGACCCAGCACTGTGGTCTTCTTATTCTGCCTGGTCCTCTCTGTTCCAATTAGCTTATCATCAGAAGTAATACCTCCACAATTAAGTTCCTCCAGGAAGTGTATGTGGTTGCCTCACAGATGGCTTGGGGAACCTTGGAGAACACCACTTTACCTACATGAAGCCTGCTGTAGTCCATGTGTGTAAGTCCTCATACCTGGGTCCTGGAGGGAGAGGTTGTGCCCCCAAAATTTGGGCTGGGAAAGAACAGGGAAATTCTTGGCATTTCAGAGTATATTGTCTGCAGCTGACTGATTCTTCTCTGGGTCAACCTCTTGTGGCAGCCTGTAGGAATTACAACATTTACAGGATCTTAGCTTTCAAAGAGCTAAGAGAAATAGAATAGGGAGAGATAAGACCAGGAATAACTGGCTCTAACAGCACAGTGTGCTTTCCTGTGATTGGAGTGGTGTGGAGAGTGGGCTGTGAAGATAGTTAGGAATCTGAGGATTTAAAAGGATTTGTTGAGTGAGTCTTGTCAATACAATCGTTCAGAACCCAGGGCAGTAAAGACTGCCATTTTCAAGATGTGGATTCTCAGGTTGCCCTGGAGATCACCTTCTTCTAAGTCAGAGGAATAAAACCATGGAGGAATCCAGTTTTTATGAGATGGAGCTGTAAATATTACATCACTTTTGTTCACATTTCTTTGTCTAGCATTTAGTCACATGCTCACAGCTAATTGCAAGGGAAGCTAGGGAAAATACCCTAGCTGTGTACTCAGGAATAAGGAAAAAATATTCAATTTTAGTGAGCTTCTAGCAATTTCAGACATAATCACAACTCAAAGTATGTTAAGATAAGATATTGTTAATATGTCTCAAACAAGACTAAACTAGGCAAACCACTATGTCAGCATATGCATTAGAGGATATAATGACACTAAGTGTATTTTCCAATGTGCGTTTCTAAGCATTAATGAATATATTGAAACAGAATTAATGAGTTAATGCTATATTCTCATATAACAAGGAATGAATAGCTACATAAAACAAGTGAAAACTGCCATTAGCTTAAATTACTAAGAAGAAAGAGGAGTAGAAGAGAAGAAGTATAATTATCTAATTTAAAATTTAGCCATGGGAGCAGAAATATAAAAGAGAGAGAGAGAAAGAGAGAGAGAACTCAAAAAATTAATCAAATACAGTTGGTTTGGTGTCATATTTCTCCCAGCTCCATTCTTCCTTTTAATCAAGGAGAAAAGGTATCTCGTCCTGATAAATACACGTATTAGTTACTTGAAGTACTTCTTAAAGCAACCTCAACCTTGAGTCTAAACACTAGCAAGGCATATCTCTATTCTACTTATGAAGCAGAATAAGATCAGGCAAAATGATAAGAAAATTCTTTTATTGACAGTATTTTACAGAGTCCACAATTCTGAACTTTGTTTCCACTCTTTGGCTGCTTAACAAAGAATGTCCCACAAGGGGAGGTCGCCCCCTAATGGTTTATAAGGAAAGCAAAGCTCTTGCTTTGAGCTTAATCATACACTGTCGATTTACCAACTTGGTCTCAATTAAATAAGCGTATTAACATGGAAGATCTACCACAATAAAGAATATCTGTCTGGTGTATTTGATTTAAAACACAGTTGTCAACATTGCACTATAAAATTGAAGAGATGACTAGTTTTTGTTATCCGGTAAATATTTACTTCCAACGATAATAAAATTTTACTTTCTGCATAGTTCTTTGAAATAGCCATTTTACATTAAAAAATATTTTATGTTAATTTTTTTCTTAATTTTGAGCTTATTTTTGAGATTTTTGTCATACATGTCTTTAAAAAGAGAACTGGAGATGGTCAATTGTTCTAAAAATAGGTAAAATCAATGATTAAACTAAAAAAAATAAGTATAATAAAGCACTAAGTCATTGTTTCTTAGTGCTCTTTTAAATGTGAGTACTGTCACATGAAAAAAAAAATATTAGAGTAAATTTTCCTTTATGTTGAACTTTTTGAAACTTGACTGCTAACCAGAAGGCTGGCGGTGCAAACCCGTGAGCTGCTCCTCGGAAGGAAGGTTGAGCAATCTACTTCCGTAGTGATCCTGCCTTGGAAACCCACGGAGGAGTCACTATGAGTCGGGGCTGACTCAAAGGCACATAACAACAACAACAACGTATTTGGAAAATGAAATAAAGTGTTTTGAATAATATATGAAATATTAATAGAAATATAAATGTAATTAGGGAGGATTCATGTGTTTATCAAGATACTCATTAGCAAATAAGTAAACAGAAAAATAAAAACTCTTAAGAAAAGTGATCTGAAAAACTCCAAGAAGATATTTTGCCTTCTGTGTAATTTTACATAAATCTATATAAATTCAAGAAAATTCTTACATATAAGCCAGAACGAACAGATATTGAATTGGATTGACATAGTCAAGAAGTTATTTAATAAACTTATTTATTAACAACATGCACTTTTTCATACAAAGTCAAATGTTACTTTTTAGTAAATAATTTCTTACATTTTAATCGAGTTCTCAGTAGGAGAACTAAGATTAAACTCCCTTCTCTGCCACCAAAACAAAACTAAAGAACATCCTAAGAATCTTCTCCTTTAAATATTGGTTTCTCTGAGTTTGATAGCATGTAAATGAGAATATTATTTAATATCTATGTGCCTATTGAGTAAATAAAGTAGACTACTTTCTATGGAAATTGTAATTTCCTCTAACTAATCACAAGTTCCATAACTACTCTTCCCCGAAATGAAAACTTAAAAATTGGTATGGTAAGGAGATTAACAAAATTTAGGAAGTAGACTCTGCAAAATAAACTATTCTTTTCATTTAAATTTAAGGCATGTTTAATATAGTAAAAATTAAAATCTCAAACTTGTATTAGGAATTCTAAATTTCAAAAATGAAGATTGATAATGCATTTGCATTAATATGTGATTAAATTTAGTTAACAAGTCACTACCTAGAAGTTGAGAGATTGCAGGTTTTTATTTTATTATTATTATTTATTTTTACGAGGTTTATAGACATGCTTCAATTATATGTGTTTTAATTTTCTGTTTCAAATGTTATTTCATGCTTTTCAAAGAAATAATGCCATCTGTATCTTTAAATTATCACAATTATAAGCCAACATTGTATATTACATGAAAAAGAAAGTAACTTTAATTTTATTATCAATTACAAGAATAAACAACCTATGCTACTCAAGAGCTATCGTCTAAAAAAACTTATAGACTTCATTCATTATCTCTGATATTTCACCTGAATTTTTATGAATTTCTCATTCAGTGCTCTAAAGTAACCCCATGCCAAAGGTGCAGGCCACTGGAAAAGCTATGTTAGTATATGACTAGATTAAAATAGGTTATATTATTTGGTGCTTCAAAGCATTTCTGAAAGAGAACTACTGCATCATTATATTTTGACGCTTCAGGTTTTGTAATGACATCAGTCAGGACACATGGTTCTCTTAATATTTCCTTTTGCATTTGAATTAACTCAATCCATAAGGCAGCCTCTCCCATTAACCCTTCTCTCACTTCCAATTAATTAGCTCTGAATTTTTTTTCCCCCTTCTTCCCTTATTAGAGTGGCAATGCAGAGTCTATTGCCTGTTCAATGGCAATATGCCAAAGAGACAGGTAATCTCAATGGGTAAAGTTTAGTCCTAATTAGAGTGGTGTCAATGGGATGGTGGAACTGTTATTGTCACAAGCAGGAAATGCAATAGACAGGTGGCTTCAAAGACAGGCTATAAAGAATGCATAGCACATAATAAAGTCACCAGAGACCAGCTGACACACTGATTCTGATGCTCTTTCTGAAGCTGACCTTTTCACAGAAAGTGGGTCTTATCTTATCCCTGTGATAAATGTGAGCCTAAGTCATAGAATCATGACCTTTGAACATATGGGCTGACTTTCAACAGAATGTCCCTTAGTTCCCAGCAAAGGAAGAATACCCAAGTGACAGTAAGTAGCGATCATTATTTTCACATGTAGAGTGTTCACAGCAGTCTTTTTGCTGTAGCTTCATTTAGATGCATACTGTCATAAAGTCAATTGCCAGTCTGATGCACTGTATTCTTATAGTTGAGATTTCCTTCAACACTAATTAAATAAGTCCAAGCAGAGCAAAGGCTGATTGTGCACAAATTGTTATTTGTATATTTGAAACAGAAATATTTTTCACCTAGTAATTTTAAACAGAGATTAAAGATTATGGTTTGCTTCAAATATAAGTACCTAGAAAATATTTCATTAGTATGACATAGTGCATTGATTTTAAACACAAAGTACAATCTAACAATTATATTTTCATATATATTAAAAATGGAATGATTAAACAAGAGTCTGCAAACCCTTAGTACCCTGTTCTACTTAGTTTTCTTCTGAATTCTATCTTCTGTGCTATAATTTAAAGTCATTTTTAAGACTAAGGCTAAAACATCTCTCCCAGAAAATCTTAGATCTTGCTAGTTTGTTCTCTTTGGATATTCAATTGAAAAACTTTGTGTCTGGAAAGAATAAATCTTTTCTGCACTTATTTTTTATTGCACGCAACTCATTCTTCACCTTCCCTTTGCTTTTTTCCTGATCATTTTTGCACACAGTCCACATTCCATTCATTTTTCACTATCATTCCATTCTTTCCATCACATTTTGGCTTCAGAATAATCAACTTTTATGTGTCTGAATGCCTGCATAGCCTAAACAGAAGAGTGCTTGTCTGTGGTCAGGCAAGTACATAAAGTGTACATGAAAATAATAGAGAAACCAGCTCTGAAGAATGCTAAAGCAACAAAACAATAAGCAAAGCATGTTGAGCCTCATTCATAGTTGCTCTCTTGTGCTATAATTCTTAATCTCATAGAAAACTTTTCTGGACTATTTCACTGATCATTCTCCAATTTTAACTGATCTCTGCTGTAAGTGTATGGCTATTATCATGTCACTGAAAATATACTTCAGGATAAATCTTGAAATGTTCTTTTTGACAATGAATATGATGCCATCCCTCTTCAATCTATCATTCATGGCAAAATAAATCATATGATTATTGGATTCAAAATGGCCAATCCATAGATGGCCAGTCTATTTCATCTCACTAATGTCTAAGATCAGACAATGTTTTACTGCTATTCATAGGTTTTCATTGATCTATTTTATCAGAACTGGATGGCCTCAATCTTCTAACAAGTCTGTCTTAGTCTGAAAGCTCTACTGAAACCTGTTTACCAAGGGTGACTCAGCTGGTATTTGAAATACTAGTGGTAAAGTTCAGCAACACACAAGCTACCAGAGTACTACAAATTGAGAGACAGTTGGAACACACTCAAAATATGACTCTGGAAGAGTGGCCTATGCATAGTAGAGTCCATCTTCATCATGTGGGTGGAGAAAACCTTTAAGGACCTTAATTTGCTATCAGTGATAGGATAATAACCATACATATAACAGGAAGACAAATTAACACTACTCTTATTCAAATTTATCTACAAACCAGTAAAGCCAAAAATGAATTTGAAGATTTTAAGAAAATTTTGCAGTCTGAAATTGATGAAATACACAGTTAAGATGTACTGATTATTACTGATGATTGGAATGTGAAAGTTGGAAACAAAAAAGAATCATCAGTAGTATTGACTACACCTGTGAAAAGAGGATATGAGGAAGCTCAATATATCAATATGTACAATATTATATATATATATATATATATATATATATATATATATATATATTTGTTGTTGTTGTTATGTGCCATCAAGTTGGCCCCGACTTATAGTGACCCCTCCTTGCATTCCAAGGTGGTATCACTGTGGAAGTACATGCCTTATCTTCCTTCTGAGGAGTTGCTGGTGGGTTTGAACCACCAGCCCTCTGGTTAACAGTCCAGTGCCTTAGGCACTATACTACCTTTGGACATTTTTAATCAGACAACCACATGATCTACTATGCCGGGAATGACAAATTGAAGAGGAATGGTGTGACATTCATCATCACAAAAGATGTTTCAAGATCTGTCCTGAAGTACAATGATGTCAGTGATAGGATAATATTCATATGCCTATAAGGAAGTCCAGTTAATATGATTATTATTCAAAGTTATGCACCAAACACCAAAGCAAAGGATGAGGAAATTGAAGATTTTTATCAACTTCTGCAGTCTGAAATTGACCGAACATGCAATCAAGATGTGTTACTTATCACTGGTGATTAGAATGCAAAGTTGGAAACAAGGAAGAATAATCATTGGTAGCTGGAAATTTGACCTTCGTGACAGAAGTAATGCTGGAGAGCACATGATAGAATTTTGCAAGACCAACAACTTATTCATCACAAATACCTTTTTTCAATGACACAAATGGTGGCTATACACATGGACTTCACCAGATGGAGTACACAGGAATTAGATTGATGACATCTGTGGCAAGAGGAGATGGAAAAGGTCAACAATTTCATAAAAAAATCAGGTCAGGAGATGATTGAGGAAGAGATCATCAATAGCTCAAATGCAAGTTCAAATTGAAGTTGAAGAGAATTACAAGTCCACAAGAGCCAAAATATGATCTTGAATATGTTGTTGTTGTTATATACCATCGAGTTAGACCTGACACATAGCCACCACTCCTTGGCTTTCTGAGGTGGTATCATTACCGGGAGCGAGGTAAGCATGGGAGGGTTTGTGCTTACTCACTGATCTGCACTGAACACTTTCCCTTGTTACTGTCCTGAGAGGGACCAGGTC
>NW_006921612.1:17866322-17890842 GCF_000298275.1 Orycteropus afer afer | reverse complement strand
CTTGCCCTTGAGTAAAGAGTAGCTAAAGCAAATGGAAGAAACGACAAGATAAAAGAGCTGAACAGAAGATTTAAAAGAACTGCTTGACCAGACAAAGCCAATTACTATAATGAAATGTGCAAAGACCTGGAGTTAGAAAAACAAAAGGCAGAACACATTTGGTATGTCTCAAACTGAATGAACTGAGGAAATAATTTAAGCCTCGAGTTGCAATATTGAAAGATTCTTTGGGCAAAATATTGAATGATGCAGGAGGCATCAAAAGAAAATGGAAGAAATACAGAGTCACTGTACCAAAAAAAGAACTGGTCGATCTTCATCCATTTCAGAAGGTGGCATATGTTGAAGAAGCAATGGTATTGAGAGAAGAGGTCAAAGCTGTGCTGAGGGAATTGGCAAGGAACAAAGCTCCAGGAATTGACAGAATACCCATTGAGATGTTTCAACATATGGATGTCCTGCTAGAGGAACTCACTCAATTATGCCACAAGATTGGAAGACAACTATCTGGCCAACTAACTGGAAGAGATGTATATTTGTACCCATTCCAAAGAAAGGTGATCCCACAGAATGTGGAAATTATCTAACAATATCATTAACATCACATGCAAGTAATATCTTACTGAAGATAATTCAAAGATGGTTGCAGAAGAATATTGACAAAGAACTTCCACAGGTGCAAGCTGGATTCAAAAGAGGATGTGGAATGAAGGATATCATTGTTGATGTCAGATGGATCTTGGTTCAAAGTAAATACCAGAAAGATGTTTACTTCTGCTTTATTGACTATGCAAAAACATTTGATTGTGTGGATCATAACAAATTGTGGATAACATTGAGAAGAATGGGAATTCCAGAACACTTAATTGTACTCATGAGAAACGTGTACATAGACCAGGAGGCTGTCGTTTGAACAGGAAAAGGCAACACTGCATGGTTTAAAATCAGGAAGGGAGTGCATCAGGGTTGTATCCTTTCACCATACTTATTCAATCTGTATGCTGAGCAAATAATCCAAGAAGCTGAAATATATGAAGAACATGACATCAGGATTGGAGGAAGAATCATTAGCAACCTGTGACACACTAACGCCACAACTTTAATTGGTGAAAGTGAGTATGACTTGAAGTACTTACTGATGATGACTGAAGAATACAGTCTGCAGTATGGATTACATCGCAATATATATTAAAAAAAAATCCTCAGACTGGATGAATAAGCAACATTATGATAAATGGAGAAAAGACTGAAGTTGTCAAATTTTCATTTTACTTGGATCCATAATCAGTACCCATGACAGAATCAGTGAAGAAATCAGACATCGTTTTCCACTGGGCAAATCTGCTGCAAAAGACCTTTTTCAAGTGTTGAGGTACAAAGATATAACTTTGAAGTCTAAGGTGTGCCTAACCCAAGCTATGGTATTTTCAATTGCCTTATGTACATGTAAAGCTGGACAATGAATAAGGAAGACAGAAGAACGAAGAAGAATTGATGCTTTTGAATTGTGACGGTGGCAAAGAATAATGAAAATAACATGGAGTGCTGGGAGAATGAATAAATATATCCTGGAAGAAGTGAACTGGGAATTCTACTCAGAAGCAAGAATGGCCAGACTTCGTCTCATCTACTTTGGTTATGTTGTTAGAAAGGACCAGTCTCTAGAGAAGGATATTATGCTTGGCTAAGTAAAGGGTCAATGAAAAACAGGAAGTCTCTCAATGAGATGTATTGATACAATAACTGCATTGATGAGTTCAAGCGTAGCAGGGATTATGAGGATGGAACAGGACCAGGCTGTGTTTTGTTCTGTTGTACATGTTGTCACTATGAGTTGAAGCCAACTTGAGGGCATCTAACAACAACTAATAATGCCTAGGATATTCACCTTTGTGTGTTACATTTCATTTTTGACAACTTCCAGTTTTCCTAGATTCATACTCTGTACATTTCATATTCTGCTTATTAATGGATGGTTGCTGCTGTTTCTCGTCATTTTGAGTCATACCATATCAGCAAATGAAAGTCCAGAAAGGTTTACTCCATTTGTGTCATGATGGTTGCCTCTGTTTCGCAGCTCTTCTCCACTCATATTTTGAGCCTTCAAACATGAGAGACTCATCTTCTGGCACTATGTTTGTCAGTGTTTCATTTCTATTCATAAGGTTTCAGCAGCTATTATTATTATTTTTTTTTTCTGAAGTGGACTGCTTTTTCCTTCTACGTCATCTGCCTTAGTGTAGAAGATCCACTGAAACCTGTTCACCATGGGTGACCAAGCTGTTATTTGAAATAATGCAGAACACTTCAGCATCACAGCAACATATATATCAGTGATGATATAAAGACAAACTGATAGACATGTGGAATATAGTCAATATGACTATCATTCAAATTTATACACAAACCATCAATGCCTAAGATGTACAAACTGAAGATTTGAAGATTGAAGTAGAAGAAATGATGAAGTACACTTCAGCATAAAGAAAACAAAAATCTACACAAGTGGACCAATAAGCAGCAATATGATAAATGTTGAAAGTACTGAATTTGTTAAGAATTTTTCTTTATTTGGATCCACAAGCAATGCTGATGGAAGTAGCCATGAAGAAATCAAATGCCACTTTACATTAGGCAAATAAGCTGCAAAGGACCTCTTTAATGTGTGAAAGAGCAAATACTATGGTGTGCCCCACCCAAGTAATGGTCTCTTCAGTAGCCTCATAAGCATATGGAAGCTAGATAATGAATAAGGAAGATTGCAGAAGAATTGATCCATTTGAACTCTTGTATTGATAAAGAGTATTAAATGTACCATGGTCTGCTAAAAGAACTAGTAAGTCTTTCTTGTAGGAAGTACATCTGGAATGCTCCTTAGAAGGGAAGGTAATAAGACTTTGTCTCATACTTTGGACATGTTATCAGTAGGGTCCAGTTCCTGGAGAAGTACATAAACCAAAAGCAAACTCACTGCCATGGAGTTGATTCCAACTCATAGCCACCCACTTTGGGTTTTTGATGCAGTAAATCTGTATGGAAGTAGATAACGCAGTCTTCCTCTGCAAAGGGACTGGTGGTTTTGAACCACCAACCTTCTGGTTAGCAGTTAAATGCCTTAGGCACTATACCACCAGAGCTCAATGAAAAAGAGGAAGACCCATCTCCGTGAGATGGATTTACACAGTGGCTGCAAAAATGTGCTCAAGCATTACAACTATTGTGAGATAGGGCAGGGCCAGGCAATGTTTTGTCCTGTTTTATATGAGGTAGGTATGAGTTAAAACCAACTTGACAGAACCTAACCACAACAACATGTACTATACTGGCTGTGCCATACTATCAGTCTTCCATACTTAGCCAGAAGTTACCATTGTTCCTACTCAGACATAGGTTGGGGAGATTAGCCTTTTAGCTTGAATTATCCAGATTTCCTAATATGAAGAATCGTATTCATGACTATCTGTATCCACTGGTGTAGTTTGGGAATTATCTTTAAGAAGATATACTATAGCCCTGAATTTTATTAGCTATATGTTTTGAGGAAAATCCCTTAGCCATCACACCCACATTTTTTATCTATAAAATGGGGAGATAAAACTCAACATAAGTTGTGGTTTTGGTCAATAGCATGATGATGTGTCATATGCAACATGCAAATCAAAATATGACATTATTTTTGTTAAGATTAGTATTACTTATTTCATACAAGAAAGAAAATTCTTCAATATGCTATATTATCACTTCAAAAGACTTGGGAAGCGTTAATACTTTTGTGTTCACTCTGCATAAAAACATTCCTCAACTCACTTTAATCAAAAACTCATTCTTACATTAGAAAATAGAAGACTGACCCTGAAAAATCAATCTAAATTCATAAATTTGATTCACATAGAAACTTCTCTTCTTCCTTCAACTAGAATCCTGCAGTTAGGAAGCTTGGAGTACTCATTCTTTTTCCTACTTCCTCCATGCTCACCTCTCCACCTCCCCACACTTTCCCACTATCACTTCTATTGATGCTATTCTCAATGAGTCACTGTGCTAAGTGTTGCTAATAACAGATGAGAGTTGACGAAACCCAACAGTTCTTCCTTAGCTGGCTTTCTTTATGTTCCCTGAAGCCAGCAAATTTTGAAAAATTAAGCTGATATAAAACTATAGCAATTGTTAAAATATTGAATTTTTATGTTAATTGACTGGTTCATATCCAATGCCTAGGTCCTGGCTCCTCCACACACACACACACACACCGTTTCTCACTCTGCCCCAGCATCCTCTGGCACTAGTCAAAGATCCTAAGTGGTGTTCATGATCATGGAATCAAAGTTATACATTCAGGACCTTATTCCATATCTATGGCTAACTTCTCTCCTAATAATTTGATACACATAATGCATTGGATGTTAAAGAACTTGGATACAACCTCTGGTTAAATTTGACTCCTCTTTTAGGGTCAGGGTCATTTGATGGTCTCTTCAAAATCCTCTTGCAATAAAGAAGGGACATTCCTTTGACTAGAGAATGTACCTCAATGACACATAGGATTCCATATGACTCCCAGGTCTCCTTTCCAAGACAGTGGACTTGCTGCAGTGAATATCAAGCCTATTTCTGGTGAGGTTGCCTTGGCCTTCTAAATTGTCTTCTTCTTCTCAAGTAACCTTAACTGGACCACTAAGTAGATCTTCCAGATAAAATATGCAGCATCAAATTAAATTTGAATTCCACATAAACATTGAATAATAATTTTAGTATAAATATGTCCCATGAAATATATTTTTTTTTATGCAATAACATTTATTTCACTAATAAGTACTATGGTTTTAGGCAAGGAGGTTGTAAGAAATCAAGACACCTGACATATCAATTTGGAATATCTTTCCATTGTCCTTGGGTGGGGAGAGGTAAAGAAGAAAGAAAAAGAGGAAGAAGAGTACAGGAAGAACAATAATCTTCCTCATAGTAGGACTATTTATAGCCTGAAGATGCCCCTCTGGTTTCACAGTATCTGATATATTTGAGGAGTTGTAGGATTCATACCTGGATCCAGGACTACAGATATAAAACTTTGACAGAACTTTGAACTGAAGGACATTTAACTAAGTCTCTAATGGCTGGGTAACCAGCCCCTCCTACCCCAATGGGTGCTTTCTGTACTGTACCTTCCCAAACCAGTGAAATAAAGTGGCCTATTTCACAAAAAAATAACAGTAATACTAAAAGTACTTTGGTTTTGTTCTAAATTTTATGAATAATGCTTACACTAATTTTATTAATTGTTTTCCTGAAATTTAAATATAGCTACTATGCATTTTTAATTGTTGAATTTGGTAGTTCTATCACCACCAGTCTTCTGACAGTTTGTTATAATGTGGTTGCTTGCAGGTTATTGTAAGGCTGGAAGCTATGTCACTGGTAGTTCAAGTACCAATAGGGTTACCCATCATGGTCAGGTTTCAGCACAACTTCCAGACTAAGATAAACTTGAAAAAAGAATAGGGCCATCAGCTTCTGAAGAAAATAGCCACTGAAAACCTTATGAATAGCAGTGAAACACTGTCTCATATAGTACCAGTAGATAAGCCTTTCAGATTGGAAGGCACTCAAAATAAAACTGGGAAAGAGCTAACTCCTCAAAATAGAGTTGACCTTAATGATTTGATAGAGTAAAGCTTATGGGATCTTCATTTGCTGATGGTTGTTGTTGTTATGTGCCCTTGAATCAGATCTGACTCATAGCAACCCCTCCTTGGGTTTCTGAGGTGGTATCACTATGGAAGTAGATTGCTCAACCTTCCTTCCACAGCTCAAGAAAGAAGCTGCTGCAGACATTTATTAATAATCAGAACATGAAATGTACGAAGTATGAAACTAGGAAAACTGGAAGTTGCCAAAAATGAAATGTAATGCATAAAGATCCATACCCTAGGTATTAATGAGCTGGAATGCAGTGGTTTTGGCCATTTTGAATCAGTCAATCACATGGTCTACTACACTGGGAAGGACAAATTAAAGAGAAAAGCCATCACATTCAACTTAAAAAAAAAAAAAAAAAATCAACATCTACCCTGAAGTGCAGTGCTGTCAGTGATAGGATAATATCCACATGCCCATTAGGAAGACCAGTTAATACTAGTGCTATTAAAATTTATGCCCTGAATATTAAAGTGAAAGATGAAGAAACAGAAGATTTTACCAATTTCACAGTCTGAAATTTACCAAACATGCAACTAAGGTGTATTGATAATTACTGGTGATTGGAATGCAAAATTTAGAAGTAAAGAAGAAGCACTGATAGTTGGAAAATATGGCGTAGATAGTAGACATGACACTGAAGATCATTTGACAAAATTTTGCAAGACCAATGACTTATTCATTGTGAATATATTTTTCAACAACATAAATGACAAATATACATGTGGACTTCTCCATGTAGAATACACAGGAATCAAATTGACTACACTTGTGGAAAGAGCTGATGGAGAAGCTCAAAACAAGACCAGGAGCTGACTGTGGAACAGACCATCAATTCCTTATATACAAGTTGAATTTGAAGCTCAGGGAAATTGAAACAAGTCCATGAGATCAAAATATGATCTTAATTATATACCACTTTAATTTAGAGCCCATTTGAAGAACAGATTTAACGTATTGAATCCCAATGACCCAAGACCAGATAACTTGTGGGATGAATTCAATCACATCATACATAAAGAAAGCAAAAGGCCATTAGAAAGACAGGAAAGGAAGAAAAGACCAAAATGGATTTCAGAAAACATTGAAATTTGCTTTTGAACAGAGAGTAGCTAAAGCAAATGGAGGAAATTATTAAGTAAAAGAGCTGACCAAAAGATTTCAAAGAGTGGCTCAAGAAGCACAAAGTAATTTATTGTAATGAAATGTGCAGACTGGAATTAGAAATCCAAAAGGGAAGAAGACACTCAGCATTTCTCAAGCTTAAAGAACTCAAGAAAATATTCAAGGCTTGAATTGCAACATTGATAAACAACACAGATTATAGTTGTCAGTAGGAATTATGCCTCAACCTAAAGAAAATAAAAATCCTCACAACAGGACAAATAAGCAATGTTATGGTGAACTGAGAAAAGATTGATGTTGTCAGAGATTTCATTATACTTGGATTCACAGTACATCCATGGAAGCAACAGTCAAGAAATAAGACTGTATTGCACTAAGCCAATTTCCTGCAAAGGCCCTCTTTAAAGTGTTAAAGAATAAAGATGCCACTGTGAAGAATAAGGTGAACCTAATCCAAGCCATTGAATTTTCAATTGCCTCGTATACATGTGAAAGCTGGGCAGTGAATAAGGGAGACAGAGGAAGAGTTGATGCCTTTGAATTGTAGTGTTGGCAAAGAATACTGAAAATAATGTGGACTTCCAGAAGAACAACCAAATCCATCTTGGAAGATGTGAAGTTTGAATGCTCCTTAGAAGGGAGAAGGGCTAAACTTTATCTTACCTACATTGATTGCTGTTGTCAGAAAGGATCAGTTCCTGGAAAAGGATATCATGATTAGTATAGTAGAGGATCAACGAAGGAGGGGAAGGTCCTCAAGAGACAGATTGACATATTGGCTATGATATGTTCAAACACAGCAAAGATTATGAAGATGGCACATGACTGGGCAGTGTTTTGTTCTGTTGTACATACTGTCACTATGAGTCAGAGGAGACTCAGTGACACCTAACAACAACAACACGGAGACAATATTGAATGATACAAGAAGCATCAGAAGAAAATGGAAGGAATACACAGAGATAGTGTACCAAAAAATAATTGGTGGACTTTCAGTCATTTCAGGAGATAGCATATGATTAAGAATGATTGTTATTGAAGGAAGAAATCCAAATGACACTGAAGAAATTGGCAAAAACAAGGCTCCAAGAATTGAAGGAATACCGACTGTGATGTTTCAACAAATGGATACAGCACTTCAGGTGCTTACTCATTTATGTGAAAAAATGTGGAAGGCAGATACCTGGCCAACCAACTGTAACAGATTAATATTAATGCCTATTCCAAAGGAAGTTGATCCAAAAGAAGGTGGAAATTATGGAACAATATCATTAGTATCACACACAATTAAAATTTTGCTGAAGATAATTAAAAAATGGTTGCAGCACTATATTGACAGGGAACTAACTGAAATTCAATATGAATTCAGAAGAAAACATGGTAGGAAGGATGCCATTGCTGATGTCAATTGGATCTTGGATGAAAATAAAGATATCAGAAATGTATTTTCCTGTGTTTTAGTGATGCAAATGAATTCATCTATGTAGATCATAGCAAATTATGGATAATATTGAGAAGAATGAGAATTTAAGAGCACTTAATTTTATTCATGAGGAACCTGTAGGCAGACTAAAAAACTGGTTGAACAGAACAAGGGGATACTGTATGGTTTAAAATAAAAAAAAAAAGATGTGTGTCAGGGTTGTATCTTTTCACCATACTTATTCAATCTGTACACTGCTGCAATATTTTGAGAAACTGGACTATATGAATAAGAATGCAGCTTCAGGATTGATGGAAGACTCATCAACAACCTTCGATATGCAAATGATACAACATTGCTAGCTCAGAGTGAAGATGATTACAGTACTTACTGACAAAGATCAAAGATTAGTCTTCAATATGAGTTATACCTCACAGAAATAAACAAAAATGCTCACAACTGGACCAATAAGCAACATAATGATAAATGGAGAAAAGACTGAAGTTGTCAGGGATTCCATTTTACTTTATCTGCAGTCAACACCCATGGAACCAGCAGTCAAGAAATCAAACATAGTATTGCACTGAGATGTGCTGCAAAAGAACTCTTGGGAGTGCTGAGGAGCAAAGACATCACTTTGAAGACTAAGCTAAGCCTAAACCAAACCATGACATTTTCAATACTCTTATAAGCATATCAAAGCTGGACAATGAATAAGGAAGATTGAAGAAGAGTTGATGCTTTTAAATTGCATGTTGGTGAAGAATACTGAAAATACCATAGAGTGCCAGAAGAATAAACAAATCTGTCCTTCAGGAAATGCAGCTGGAATGTGCCTTAGAAATGAGAATGGCCAGACTTCCTCTCATCTATTTAGTCATGTTGTTAGAAGAGACCAGTCCTTGGAGAAGGATATCATGTATGGTAAAGTAGAGGGTTAACAACAAAGGGGAAGACCCTCAACGAGATGTATTGACACAATGGCTGCAACAATTTGCTCAAGCCTAGCTAAGATTATGAGGATGACACAGGACCAGCCAGTGTTTTGTTCTATTGTCCATAGGGTTGCTATGATTTGGAGCTGTCTTGATGGAATCTAACAACAACATTGCCCTATATTCTTGCATGCCACTTACCTTGACATACTCTGAGAATGCAGACTTTTCTCAATTATGTCATACCCTTCTTTCTCCATCACTAAGGGTCTTAGTTCCTCTTTTTCTTGTGTATTTTCTTAGGAATATGTCTTAAACCAGTTTTCAATAACTCTTTATTTTCTCAATCATCAGTCAAACTCCAGTCTTCTGAAAAACTCTCTCATCTGCTACTGTGTTGTTGTTAGGTGTTAGCAAGTTGGTTCCAACTCACAGAAATTCATGTACAACAGTATAAGCACTGCCAGTCCTGTGCCATCTCACAATTGTTGCTATATTTAAGCCCATTGCTGCAGCCACTGTCTCAATTCATCTTGCTGAGGGTTTTCCTCTTTTTTGGTGACCATCTACTTTACCAAGCCTGATGTCTTTCTTCAGTGATTGAGCCCTCCTGATAACTTTGCCAAAGCTCTAGAAATGAAGTCTTGTCATCTGTGCTTCTAAGGAGCATCCCTGCTGTACTTCCCCCAAGACAGATTTGCTTGTTCTTTTAGAAGACCATGGTACATTCAATATTCTTCACTGACACCACAGTTCAAATTTATCAAATCTTGTGTGGTCTTCATTATTCATTGTTCAGCTCATGAACATGAGGTAATTGAAAATGCCATTGTTTGGGTCAGGCAAATATTAGTCTTCAAAGTAACATCTTTGCTTTTTAATACATTAAAGAGGTCTTTTGCAGCAGTTTTTCCCAGTGGACTATGATGTCTGAATTCTTCTTTGCTGCTTGCATGGGCACTGATTGTGCATCCGGGTAAAATGAGATCCTTGACAACTTCAATCTTTTCTCTATTCATCAGGATGCTGCTTATTGGCCCACTTGTGAGGATTTTTGCTTTATTTCTGTTGAGGTGTAACTCATACTGAAGGCTGTAGTCTTTGATCTTTGTCATTAGGTGCTTCACTTTCTTTCAGCAGACAGAGTTGTATCATGTGCATTTCACAGGTTGTTAGTGAGTCTTCCTCCAAGCCTGAAGCTGCATTCTTCTTCATATAATCCAGTTTCTCAGAGAATTTGCTCAGCATACAGAGTGAATAAGTATGATGAAAAGATCCAACCCTGATACACACCATTTCTAATTTTAAACCATACAGTTTAAATGTCTTATGTTTGAATGATTGCCTTCTGGTCTAGGTAAAAGTTCCACGTGAGCACAATTTATTGCTATTGTTATGTGCTGTTGTCGTCTCTGACTCATAGCGACCCCTCCTTGGGTTTCTGAGGCAGCATCACTATGGAAGTAGATTGCCCACTCTTTCCAAGCACAATTTAGTGTTCTGGAATTCCCATTCTTCCAATGTTATCCATAATTTGTTATGATTCACACAGTCTAATTCATTTGCATAGTCAATAAAACACACACAAAAAAAATCTTTCTAGTATTCTTTATTTTCAGCCAAGATCCAACATCAGTGATGCTATTCCTCCTTCCATATCCTCTTCTGAATCCACATTGGATTTCAAGAAGCTCCCTGTCAATATTCTGCTGTAACCATTTTTGACTTATCTTCAGAAAAGTGTTATTTGTATGTGATATTAATGATATTGTTAGATAATTTCCATATCCTGTTGGATCAACTTTCTTTTGACTGGGCACAAGTATGGATCAGTCAGTTGGCCAGGTAGCTGTCTTCCAAATTTCTTGCTATAAACAGGTGAGGGCTTCTGGCATTACATCTGTTTGTTGAACTATCTCAATGTATATTCTGTCAATTCTTGGAGAATTGTGTTTCACCAGTTCCTTCCGTGCAGCTTTGACTTCTTTCACTACCATCAGTTTTTTATCAAATGCTTCTTTTTGAAATGGTTGAAAAGTCCACCAATTCATTTTTGTACAGCGTCTGTGTGTTCCTTCCTAATTTTTGTGATGCTTCCTGCATCATTCAATATTTTGCTTATAGAATCCTAAAGATTGAAATTTTTTCTTCGCTTCTTTCAGATTGAGTAATGCTTAATGTGCTCTTCTAGATTGGCATGCTATAAGTCATTTTTTAAATTTGGGTTTGTTGTTGTTGTTAAGTGCCATGGAGTCAATTCTTTTCACAGTGACAAACCTATGAGAGAAAATAGAAATGCCCATAGGGTTTCCTGGGGTCTTTCTCCTCACATTTCTGTTGGGAGGGTTTGAACCAACATCTCAGTGAATAGCTAAGTGTTTAACCGTTGTGTGGGTTTGAGAGATAGGATTTCATATCACTTTTTACAATGAAGAGGTAAGAATGGGATGGGATGTCATTCCATAAAGCTAGCTATCTTTTGTTTAAAAAAATCTCTTCAATATTTCTACTTAAAATCTGTTTTTCTGAATATCTATGTGTGTGTGTGTATATCTTCTTTAATTTAGTTGAGAAGGCCCAAACATTTTGACCATATTCCAGGTGTTTTTTCTTTGAGAATTTGCAGTTATGGAGGTAAGACTGCATCAAGTCCCTATAGGAAACACTTCTGCTCTTTCTAGAACTTCTACAATTGCAGCCTGAAAAAACTGCATAAGGCAGTCCTGCAGTCAATTTGCACATCAGATAAAATTCTGTGCAACACTTTTTTTTTTTTTTTTTTTTGACAGTAGCTTTTGTTGTGTCTTAAGTGAGACAGTCTGGTTTCAGGTGTAGGTCATAGGTGTAAGAGTCAGATATAAAATATGTTGGAAAACACATAATTAATTAGTGAGAGTTACTTCCTGACTCCCACCAAACTTCATAGAGTTCTTGAAATGCAGGAGGGGATATAAGTGATTTACAAAATAGAAAAAGGACAGATGCCTCCTACATTAGCCAAAGTTCATTGGGCGAGTTACTAACAAAACTGTTGTTGTTGTTATATGCCATCCAGTCGGACCCGACACATAGCGATCCATCCCTGGGTTTCTGAGGCAGTATCACTACAGAAGTAGATTGCCCAGCCTTCCTTTCAAGGATTGACTGGTGGATTTGAATCGCCAGCTTTCCGGTTAGCAGTCAAGTGCCTTAGGCACTATGCTACCAGAGCTTCCTCTAACAAAACTAGGAATGCTCAGATTTCTTGAGGTCAACCTAAAGATTCTAGAGTTTATTAAACTTCAAATCTCAACTCTTTGTGAAAGCAATTTAGTAGGTCATAAACCCCTACATACACAAAATGGCCGTGGAGTCTGATCCTACTCATAGTGACCCCTCCTTGGTTTCTGAGGTATCACTACGGAAGTACATTGCAATCTTCCTTCCGAGGAGTGGCTAGTGGTTTTGAACTGTCAGCCTTCTGTTTAGCAGTCAAATGCCTTAGGTACTATGCCACCAGAGCTCCACAGAGTTGGAAGCAGTGGGATTCAAATGCACATCTCTGAAGAGATTGGTGCCTTAATCCAATACCTTGGACATCTTAGCCACCAACATTAAATATTAACAATAACATTAACAAATATATAATTAAAATAATAAAGCATTAGTAAGGATATATTTCTTTTTAGAAAAGATTTAATTGATTGTATATGTGTGTGTATATATATATATATATATATATAATTGTGTACAGAAGCTCTGGTAGTGTAGTGTCTAAGGCACTTGACTGCTAACCAGAAGCCAGAAGGCTGGCGGTTCAAACCTACCAGCCACTCCTCAAAAGGAAGATGGGGCAGTCTACTTCCGTAGTGATACTGCCTTGGAAACCCAAGGAGGGGTTGCTATGAGTCGGATCTGACTGGATGACACATAATAACCACAACAACAACATATTTGTGTACTGGGACAATATAAACTACTTATTTCATATTAAGGGTTTCAGTCAAGAGTATATTTTTCTTGGGTTAAGGGAGAATTTAGGTAAGATTCAGGACAAAGTTTAGGGGTAGAAAAACATGTCAATGGGTGTTTATAAGAAGTCATTTTAAAAGATGTAGCCATGGTATGTCTTTGCTCTAATTAACATGAAGTAATATTATTGAATGTTGTTTTTTTGTACTCTACTCAAAGCATAGGAGTGCTGGTAGCATAGTGCCTAAGGCACTTGACTGCTAACCAGAAGGTTATCAGTTCAAACCCACCAGCCGCTCCTCAGAAGGAAGGTTGGGCAATCTATTTCTGTAGTAATAATGTCTCCGAAACCCAAGGAGGGGTCACTGTGAGTCAGGACCGACTTGAGGGCAAACAACAACAATAACAACAATCAAAGCATATAAACATCATTTCAAATATGCTGTTAAGAAATAGTATCATTTGGCAACTATGAGACCAAAAGAACTAGGTGGTACCTGGTTACCACAGCCAACCACTTAGATGGGGCATCAATGTAGGAAATCCTGGACAGAGTGGGAGCATAATGTGGAACAAAACTCAAAATCATGAAAAAAAGGGAACAGGATTGCTGGTCTGATAAAGCCTGGTGGTACTCCTGAGACTATGGCCCCTAGCTGCCCTTCAGGTCTGGAATTGAACACACTCCTGTGGTTTCTAGCCAAACAAAAGGCATATGAACTGAATGAACATTTACTTTAGGCAGATATACTCCTTGGAGAGATCAATCATGGGAGAATAGAAGGGCTGTGTAGGCACAGGGAGACAGCTCTGGGGGCAGGAGTGCATGGGAAAGAAGGACACAGGAAGAGGTAACCGTGGGGTAGTAGTGGGACAGGAGCTGTTGCATTGTGGGAAATTACAGTCAATGACATGAAACAAAGTGTATGTGAACTGCTGTATGGAAAATGAATTTGCTCTGTAAACTTTCACCCAAATCACAATAAAAAGTAAAAAAAAAAAAAAAAAGAAAAAAGAAATAGCATCATTTGATTCCTTAAATTATGACAAATTTTATAGATAAACTAAGGGATTTTAGCAGGATTATTGTTCCTCCCAAGGGCTGTTTAAAATTTACAGGTCATTTCATATTTTAGGAACATTCTTTTGTATAGTTGAGATTTTTCATGTTGCCAAGTAATATCTTGTTTGCAAATAATGAAATTGGCCATAATTTTAGGAAATACCATGCCCACTTCTCATGGTTTATCATGCTGTCTTTGTTGAATTTCCTTTACTGTACATATGACTAAACACGTCTCTAGGCAGACAAACCCCAAATCATCTCTCCTTTCACTCCTGAATTTCAATCCCTTTCCAGAGATAGAAAGATTTTCCTCATGGCACACGTTCCTTTCAGCACACCAGAACATGCCCAGTCAGCTTTTTAACAATGCAAAAATCATGGCATCCTGTAAGTTAAAGATCTCCTAAGGACACTCCACAAATTGAAATTGTAACAGTCATGTATCCTAATAAATGTTATTACAAAGCATTCTCCAGAAGAAAATGGACTTATTTTAAGAAATATTTTATATCTTCAATTACTTTGTGGATTTTATTTTATCAGTAGTCATGAGAACCAAGTTATCACACACACACACACACACACACACACACAAGTCATAATGAGTAAAACATGTTCTAAGCTTTCAAATAGTTCATAATCTGAATAATATACATGATATCTGCATATTTTCCTATATTAATGTTGCAACTGTTTGTTAAACTTTATATTCTAATTCAGTAAACATTCAGAGCTGCTTTTCTTTTCATATTCAATGTCTGTTTGTTAGTTGCATTATGGATGCATTTTTTTTCCAAATTTTTGACAGTATGATTATATTAATGTTTATAATGAATTATAATAAGAAAATCAGTGCCTTTGAAACTACAAGTCAAAAGCCTAGCATGTATCAAACCCCAAAATAATTAAGACATATTTTCCTGGATAACTCCCTTTAGATGCTCTTATGTAAGGTACACAGTCATTTTGTAATAGCTTCCAGCCCTTTTCTGAATCCACAATCTGCCTAAAGCCCCAATGTTTTAATTATTAAGCCTAGGGTTCAACCACTTATCCACAAAGCCCTTTTCTCCAACTTCTATTCCTTCTCCAAAACAAATTATTTTATCAAAAGTCTGATCCCAATTTGGTTGATTTTGTCCACCACATGTCAGGGATTCTAGGATGTAAAATTTATCAACTGGGGTGGGAATAGGGGTAGAACAGGGCATGGTACTAGTCGTGTGAGTTTTCAGCTATCTCTATGAACTAAGAACAGAGTGAGAAAAACTGTGGTGCAGTACAGCTGAAATCAACCTGGAAATTGAAAAGTTAAAAACAAGATCTTATTTTTGAAATGATTCTATCAGTTTAATCATAGTTTATTTCTAGTTCCAAACAAGTAGTAAGCATCTTAAGCTTTTTTTTCACTGATGTTTCCCCAAGAACAGACAGCAGTAAATGTTTATCCTCAGGAGTCTACACATAGGAGCTGTCTTTGAAGTCTCAGGGCCTATCTTAAATAACCATGAGTAGTTTGATATCTATTTAATCATATACAATACTTTTCTAATTTAAATTGTTTTTCCTCTATAAATGTAAAATAAAATCAATATTCCATAAAAGAGTTGCATGTTTTTCTTCACATTCTGTCACCCCCACTGCCTCCTACTACCCATTACTCTGATGATCTTGTACCACTATTTCAAAAGCTTATATTTAAATGATGTGCATAAACCAAGGTTTGATCTAGCCATTCAACTACCCTTACAGGTAATGAAAGGACTATTGACTGTCTCCTTCTGTAGGTCCAACTTTGGCCCTCTCTTTACCCACATGGCCACAGATGTGCATTTTGGTGGTCAGATCTCAGTTTTGACAGCTGTTTCCATGACCTGATGTATTCAACTGAGCTATGTTGGACCAGTAAGAAACCCTTCTCACCAGGAATTTGGACTTAACAAATATACTCTCTTTTCTCTTTTTGATGGATATGTAGCATGCAAGCCTGAGATCTGTGCTGCAGGCATTTTCCTTTCTTTTTTCAGAGCAGAGAAACATAGAATCTAGAGGCTGAGGAGAGCAAGAATAAAAGAGAGCAACTTATGCAAAGAGAGAGAAGAGATGTAGAAGAAAGGTAGATGAACAGATAGCTTTGTCTTTAGACTCATTTTTGTATCCTTATAATAAAAGACACTTTTCTACTTAACTTTACTTCCAATGGATTATTTTATTTGCCACCAAAACATTACAACCTAAATAGCCCTATTCACTGTCCCCTGTCTTAATGTGCAGTTTATTATATTATCTATCATACAGGGCTCCATGAGCATCTAAGAAAATAGTACAGAATTTACTTACTAGAAATGGTAAGACACACATATATTAAGTAGAGAATATAAAACAAAATTGAATATATTTTCTTGGGAAAAATATTTTTTTTCTCATTGCAAATGATTTTGGGAACTACATGTTTCCAGTTTATTTCTTAAAGAAATATAAAAAACACTCTAGAGAAGATATTATGTCTTGAATATAAACTTTTGCTTTCTTAATCAGATGAGAATGAGACTGGCTAGCTAATAAAGTTTAGATTATACTAGGAAAAGGGTGAAATAAAATGAAATATATGTAAAGTATATAGAGATAAGTATATATTCATATTATTTTACCTTTTTTCTGGGAGCAGAATATGTCCAATAAAGTTAGGATTATTTTTTTTTTTAATCACATCACATTTTTTTTTTTTTTTTTAATTGTGATTCCGGTAAAAGTTTGCAGAGCAAATTTATTTTCCACATAGAAGTTCATACCCATTTTGTCTCATGACATTGATTGCAATCCTCATAATGTAACAGCTCTCATCCTTCATCCTCCCCGCAGTTAACTTTTCCCCATGGCCTTCTTTATTACCCATTTCTGCCCTCTGAGCTATCTCCCTGTGCAAACCCTGCTTTTCTGATCTTCCATGATTGATTGTTCTAAGAAGTGTACCTACTTGGTTTAGATGTTCACCTTTTATGTCTGTCTATTATTTGGCTGAAAGTCATGGGAATGAGTTCCATTTCAGTCCTGAAGAGTGAATAGGAGCCATAGTCTCAGGAATTTCACCTTCTCCACCAGATCAGTAAGCCTGTTTTTTTTTTCTATGATTTTGAGTTTTGTTCCACATTTTTCTCCCTCTCTATCCAGGATCTCCTGCACTGATCACTTTCTTAGTGGTTGACAGTGGTAGCTGGGTACCATCTAGTTCTTCTGCTTTCATAGTCATGTAGGCTGAGGTTTACATTGTCCATTAGTACCTTGGATGATATATCTTTGATTTTCTTAATTATTCTTTGATATGGATGAGGAGAGACCAATTGTTGCATCTAGATGGCTGCTTCCAAGCTTTTAAGACTCTAATTGCTACTCACCAAAGTAGGATGGTGAATAATGTTTTTTTTTTGTAGCATGTTATGCCAATTGAGCTTGATGTGCCCCATGACCATGGTCCCAAGCCCACAGGCACAACAACTTGCTCCCTCAGTGTGGTTGGCTGTGGCTAAGAAGTTATCAGAACTTTGTTTCCTGTTAGTTCTGTTTATGTGGGTATTCTTTTAGCACATACAAATACCCATGTAGAACTATTATCTGCCAAACTTACATATGGTGATGGGTATTTTCCTGTTTGTCTAGACGTACCTGATCATTCAGCCTGTTTATCCATGTATCTACCCCTTGACTAATGTTTGTTATTACTGATAATGCAGTATTATATGACTAAAAGCACTTATCTTTGTTGTCTGCACCTCTTGTGCACCTCTCTGTGTCTTCCTTTTCCTTAGTGTTATTGTGTTGGTCATTCACTTTTGGCATATTGCCTCTCCTTTCACCCAAATCATTACTTGTCTCTTACCTATCTAGCAATTTTTCTTCTCTTCTCTTCCCATTCCTGATAACCAAAAAAGAAAGTTTCCTTCCATGTATAAGCTTTTCCTTGACCTTTTATAGTAGGGGACTAATTCAGTATGTGTCCTTCTGTAAATCAGAGCACATTTGAAAGTAAAGTAGAACATTCACTAAATCAATATTTCATTGTCTTCACCTTGTTAACTTGATGTTGACACAAACCTAAGGTTTATCAATTATCATTTTAGACAATGAAATATTCCAAACAGTTATATAATTAGTTGGGAAAAAAAAACAAATGGCACAAACAATTAAGCACTCAACTACTGGCTGAACAGTTGGCAGTTTGAAGCCACTCAGAGGTACATCAGAAGTGAGACCTGATAATTTGTTTCCAAAATGTCACAGCTTTAAATATCCTATGGAGCACTCTACTCTGAACACAATAGTGTCTGAATGAGTCAGAATCAACTAAAAAAAGCAACAACTCTGTGTAGGGCATATGAATGACCTTTTGGGGAATAGAATGAAAAGCACTGTATAAACTGTCTCTTGATAATTTGGATCTAGTGAAAGAGACAGATACCTCCATAATCAGGCACTCTACAGATTAATTTGCTGGAAGTACTATTAAAAAGTATAAGCAAATTGTGATTGGAGTTCATGGATAAAAATCTTGGTTATTCTGCCTAAGATCCAGGGAATCAGGGAAAGCTTCCCTGAAAAATTAACTTTGGAAATATCAATTCACTTATTTACCCTCCAAGTGTTTGGAAAACATTTTAAGATGACTACTTTTCAGATGTAGTTGATGAATGAGTATGAATTCAAAGAGATCAAAGGTCAGGATAAAAGCATCATATGCAGCAGAAGAAATGTGAGCTATGATCACAGACTGCCTAATAAGTGACTTGATAAATCATGATAAATGGAGAAAAATTTAAAGTTGCCAAAGATTTTGTTTTACTTGGATCCCCAATCAATGCCCAGGGAGCAGCAGTAAAGAAATTAGGAGAGGCATTGCACTGGAAAAATATGCTGCAAAAGACCTCTTTAAAGTGGTAAAGAACAAAGATGCCCCTTTGAAGACTAAGATCCTCTTGTCCAAAGACATGGTATTTTCAATAGCCTTGTGATAGTTGGAGCTGTGTGTCAAATTGGCTGGACCACAATTCTGTGTGGTTTAAGCAACTGTGATGTGGATTATTCCCATGATGGGATTGTATGTATATATTGGGGGCAGCCAATCCATTGCAAAGGATTTTACCTAGGGGTGTGGCCTACTTCCAATGTATTTATGGACATCCTGGGAAAAGAGACTCTTTTGTGGATTGGGATCCTGTTGTGCTACCTACAACTGTCCGTGAGCAAACAATCCACCATTCAGCCTGGAGAACTTGGATTTGCCATTCATTGGAGTCAGCAGTCAGTATACTGCCTGCCAACCTTGAGCTCTTCAGCCTCTGCAACTTCCTGAGTCAGGAAAAGCCTCCAGCTTGAAATTTGATCCAAGAACTTGGGACGTGCCAGCTTCTATACGTGTGTGAGCCATTTTACTAAGATAAATTTCTCTTTCTCTACATGTATCCATAAGGTTTACTGGTTTTGCTTCTCTAGAGAACCCAGCCTGATACTAGCTTCATATGCATGTGAAAGCTAGATAATGAATAAAGAAGAGCAAAGAAGAATTGAAGCATTTGGATTTTGGTGTTGGTTAAGAATGTTGAATATACAATGGACTGTCATAAGAATGAACAAATCTGTCTTGGAAGAAGTGAAGCCAGATGCTCCTTAGAAGCTAGAGTGGTTAGACTTTCTCTCTTGTACTTGAGTCATGTCATTAGATCGGACCCATCCCTGGAGAAGGACATCATGCTGGATAAAATAGAAGGTCAGTGAAAAGGGGGAAGACCCTTATCAAGATGGATTAACACAGTGGTTGCAACCATGGGCTCAAGGATAGCAAGGATTGTGAAGAAGGTATAAGACAGGGCAATGTTTCATTCTGTTGTACATGGATTCACGATGAGTTGGAACCACCTTGAGAACACAAAACAACAGCCACCGTCAAGAAATATATCATGTCTCCTACTTTTATTCTAAATAATATTTTATATAAATTGAGTTACTACACATACATACTTATAATATATTTTTATCAACATTGACAAAAACATCACATTACTAAATCGATATAATTTCAATGTTTCCTGATATTCTTTGATATGAATACATGGTAATACATATATATTTTAAAAATATTTTCATACGTATTCTTAACTTTTCTCCAGTAGTTGTTATAATTTACATTTCTGCCACCAGTACATAAAGGTATCTTTTCAATAGTTTCTATGATTTGAATTATAAGTATCTTATTTTTATATACATTTTGTTATTCTTGGTCAACATTAAATGAGTATTTTATATATTTACAGTTTATATGATTTTAAGTATTTCCTATTGGTCACTACATCCTCATATGAGTTTTTATATGCCTTAAAAACTTCTTCATGAGAATAACCTATCCTAGAATAATTCAAAACTTAAAAAAGAGAATCTACTTTTTTTAATAAATTACTTTCCTCATGTTAAATTAAAAAAAATCATAATTCAAGAAGGTATGTATAATATTCAGGGTTAATTTTCAGAAAGATAGACTTAAGAAAAAAAAGTAATTTACAAGGTACTTGTATTGTTCACCAAATTGTATCAATTACCTAAAAATTTAAGTTCTTATTTATAAATTACTGAGTTGAGAGAATATCAGGGTTAAATACCTGTTGTACATTTGTTAAGCACATTGTAAGAGTGGAAAGAGCAAAGTCTTCAGATTTTAACAGACCTGGACACAAATCCTTACATAATGAAATCTGACATTGATATTATATCCAATAAATGCAAATAATCTTTTAATCTTTTAATAGAGTAACCATATATTTCAGTTGTCTTCTTTTCATAGTTTTAGACATGGGATGTGAGATAGTTTTAGACATGTTCTCTCTCTAATTTTAGGAAAAATCAGAGAATAATTTAAAGTAATGTTTGTGGCTAATGTGAATATTATTAATCAAAGCATCCTTGGCAAATTATTTGTGCACTATACATAATTAATCTTCACAATAGTATTTCATATTAGGAGCAAAATGGAAATTCACCTCCTTGGTTAACAGAAGAGTTAACAGATGGGAATATGATGACTTGATTTGCCTTCATTACTATTATGATAGGGGAAGCACTTGAGAATCTATAACCATATTACTTTAGTAAATGTGGAAAATACTAATCAAAATCTTCATTTGGTAACCATTCTCTTTAACTGTACAGAAAGGACTTCTCTATTAAAGCAATCTTTTTGCTTGACAAGCAAATTCAACCTAGTGCATATGATGCATGTGCTTCACTAACAAGAATCTATTTCAAATAAAATGGTAATTAATAGTTGTGCTTTTCAATTCATTTTGTTAAGTGCCAAACACTGAATTGATTAACACATGATAATATATGAAAATTAGGAAGTCAACTGGGTACCATTATAAAGCTTTATATAATTGGAATCTACGCATTCAAGGTTATAGGATCTTACTGTTTTCTCTCAGAGAAAACAAGGAACAATACTGAGGTTCAAACTAAATTCTACACTTGGACAAAAGAAATATCCCTTGGTAGGTTTCCCCCACCCCCAGAATCCTCAAAAATATATCTCAAGAATTACAGAGGTAACACACACATTTCTGTTTTCTCTATTTTGAGATTCCACTATAATGTTAACAAAGGAGTAAGATCTTTAAAAAACTCAAGGATGGAAAGGTTAGGAATACAGATATCAGCCCACATGAAAATTCAACATTTCTATGTACTTGCAACCCATGTACATAATATTATAAAACCACTTTCAAAAATCTTACACTTAAACATGAACATGGATAATGAAACATCATGATAGATTTAATAGCATAACATTTAAGAAAAGTTTCCAACAATGAAAAATGATAAACAGAAAAAAAAATGTTTTTAGAAAAATCAGAGATAAAAATAGATACTGTTCTAAATAGAATATTTGGACAGATTTGAGGGAAAAAATCTAAGAAAGGAACAATTTGAAACAGAGAAAGAGCTCTTAAAAATGTGCTTGCCAGAATAAACATGTAACATGAGTTTTGGATAACAGGGTGAAGAAAAATTTAACAAGACAGAATGAAAAAGATGAAGCAAGGGAAAGATAATAAGAAAAAAATGAAATAGAAGAGAGAGAAAGAGAACATTGATCAAGGAAGTTCAACATCTAATTAACAAGAATTCCAAAAAAAATATATATATATATATATATATATGGAAAACAAATCTTTGAAAAATAAAATTTAAAAAATAAAAATGAAAACAATATTTTCCTGGAGTAAAAGGACACAAATAACACATTCAAATGTATCTCCAAATATCTATGGGAATAAAGGACTCTAATATTATTTTTCCAAATTATTGGGGATGAAGAAAAGATTCTGACAGCTTCCAAACGGGCAAATGACACCTCACAATCAAATGTTTCTCTTATGTGGTAATGAGATGTTGAATGACATTGGAGTTACCTATATCACACTGGATGCTAGGAGTTAATAAAGTACAATGTTGTAATTGTGTTGTTGTTGTTAGTATGTGCCATTGAGTTGTCTCTGACTCATAGTGATCCTTTCTTGGGTTTCTGAAACAGTGTCACTACAGAAGTAGATTTCCCAACTTTTCTTCTGAGGAGTGGCTGGTGAGTTTGAACCACCAACCTTCTGGTTAGCAGTCAAATGCCTTAGGCATTACACCACCAGTCATCCCCAGTAAATTATAAATTAAGTGTGATGGTATTTGTTGTTGGTTGTTGTTAGGTGCCGTTGAGTCATTTCCGACTCATAGTGACCCCATTCACAGCAGAACAAAACACTGACTGATCCTGCGCCAGCTCCATGATCCCTGCTATACTTGAGCCCATCATTGCAGCCACTATGTCAATCCATCTCATTTAAGGCTTCCCCCTGTTTCATTGACCCTCCATCCTACCAACCATGACATCCTTCTCCAGGGAATGGTCCCTTCTGACAACACGACCAAAATAGGTGAGAAGAAGTCTGGCCATTGTGATGGTATAATATACAACATTTCAGGAATGCAAGAACTAAGAAAGCATACCATGTTGTACCTTCAGAAGCAACTAAACCAATGACTAAACTGGAAAATAGGTTACTAATGAAGAGAGCAGTCTGAGAAATCCCAGGATGAGAGCTGGGGGATAGAGGGAGAGAACAAAAACTCCTCTTGGAGCAGAACACTTTCTAAAGGAAGGTTTCTCAGAGAGGAAACAAGACATAGGAGAGGAGTCCTGCTCCAATTCGAATCTCAACTCTTCTACTTAATAGTTAATGTGATCTTGAAGAAGTGCCTTACCCTTTGTGAATTATATTCCATGTCTAATAAAGGGTGGTATTAATATTATCTACATCAGCAGATAATGACTGATTTAAAAATTCACAAATTTAAAGCACTATCAGCAGTGGCTGGTACACATTAAATAAACAGAATGGAAGGGGGAACATGGCTATTGCAAGCAAGGTCAAACATCACATATCATAGAAGGAATAAAGGGATAAAGTCTGTGTATGATAAATTAAAGTAATGGCAGTGTTACTTAGATATATAAAGGTAAACAATAGGAGAAAGCAAAAAAGATTTAAAATTGGCTATGTTTAGGGATAGGAGCTCTGGTAGCATAGTGCCAAAGGCACTTGACGGCTAACCAGAAGGCTAGTGGTTCAAACCCACCATAGTGATACTGCCTCGGAAACCCAAGGAGGGGTTGTTATGAGTCGGGTCTGACTCGATGGCACATAACAACAACAACAACGTTTAGGGATAGGAACAAAGATTAGTTCTAGGGAGTAGATGAATACTATTTGTCACTTTAAATATTTTTCTACTTATACTTAACCATAGGAGCTCTGGTGGTGTAGTGCCTAAGGCTAACTAGACTGCTAACCAGTCTAGTTTGGCAGTTCAAACCCACCAGCCACTCCTTGGAAAGAAGGCTGGGCTATCTATATACGTCTATAGTGATACCGCCTTGGAAACCCAGGGAGAGGTCACTGTGAGTCAAAATCGACTCGATGGCAGTAAGTTTGTTTAGTATACTTAACCATAGACATATATTATTTTATTCCCACAAATGGACCAATAAGCCACATCATGATAAATGGAGAAAATATTGAAGTTTTCAAGGATTTCATCTTAATTCGGAGTCACAATCAATAACTATGGAAGCTGTTGTTGTTAGGTGCCACTGAGTTGTCTCCAACTCATAGCAACCCAATGTACAGCAGAATGAAACATTGTCTTTTCTTTTCTTTTTTTTTTTTTTTAATTAGGATTTGGGTGAAGATTTACAGAGTAAATTCACTTTTCATACAGCAGTTCACGTAT
>NW_006921612.1:17850678-17864992 GCF_000298275.1 Orycteropus afer afer | reverse complement strand
GTAAATAGTGCTGCGATGAACATCGGCGTGCATATATCTGTTCTTGTTATGGCTCTCACTTCTTTAGGGTATATACCTAGTAATGGGATGGCTGGGAACATTGCCTTTTCTTGTGCTAGCCTCCAGTCCTTGCTATACCTGAGCCCACTGTTGCAGCCACCATGTCAATCCATCTCAGTGAGGGCCTTCCCCTTCTTAGTTGACCCTCCACTTCACCAAGCATGATATGAGGCAGCAGTCAAGAAATCAAATGACATATTATCTTTGGCAAACCAGTCACAAAAGACCTCTTTAAAGTGTTTGGGAGCAAAGACGCCACTTTGAACACTAAGGTACACCTGACCTCCAAGCAATGATATTTTCAATAGCCTTATATGTATATGAAAGCTGTACAGTGAATTGCCATTGAGTTGATTCTGACTAACGGTGACAGTTAGGACAAGTATAACTACTTTCTAGGTCTTCCAAGGCTGTAAATCTCTACTGAAGAAGATTGCCTCACCTTTCTCCAATAAGAGTAGCTGGTGGGTTCAAACAGATGTCCTTTTGGCTAGGAGCTGAATGATCTAACCACTGCACCACCAGATTTATATTTAAATAAAATTCTTACATTACATCTAGATTTTTCTTAAGGAAGGAAGAGAGACCTTTAAAAATTAAGAACTGTCCTCAATCATACTGAAATGTTATTGTTAGTTGCAGTCTAATTGGCTTATGATTTATGGTGACTCCATGTAACATGAGAATGAACTGTTGTGATCCATAGTGTTTTCATTGGTTGATTTTTCAGAAGTCCCAGACTTTGTTCCTGGTTTGTCTTAGTCTGAAGGCTCCACTGAAATCTTCAACATCATAGCAACATACAAGCTTCCACAGACAAGACAGGTGGTAACTATACCTCAAGTACATTGGCCAGGAATAAAAACTGGTTCTCCACATGGCATCACATCCATACTGGAGGAGGGTAAGCACTAATCCAATATGAGGGAGACTTAGAGACTCAGAGACAGAGGGACACAAAGAGAAGATGCCATGAAATATGGAGGCGGACATTGAAGTTTTGCTGCCATAAACCAAGGAACAATTGGGACTACCAGAGCCTAGAAGAAACAAGAAACGATCTTCCCTCAGAGCCTTCAGAGAGGGCATGGCCCTACTAACACCCTGAATTTGTATTTGTAACAACCAGAACTGTGATATGATACATTTCTGATGTTTAAAGCCCACTAGTTTGTTACAAAAACACTAGGAAACTAATACAGGAGTAAGGAAGAAGCAAGAAGACAGCAGGGGCTCAGGAGAAGCCTCACTGTGCCCTGATCCATGGGGTATGGGCTCTTTGCAGCATTGACCACATCACAGAAACATCCCATTTTGAAGTCAAGAGGCTGTGTCTTTCTATCTTCCTATCTGTTAGTTCACTAGCAAACTCCATTGTGTATGTGTTGGGGGAGAGTAGACTTTGAATATCTGCCAAGGCCTTTCCAGGTAAAGTGGTTCCTGTGAGCCAAAAGCATATTTCCTGTGACTGTCACACAGGTGTAAGCCTTTAGTCACAGCACCAAGCAGCTGAGACCTGGGCACTCTTAGACAAAGAAAGGCTGGCAAGACATCCTTATCATTGGTATGAAGTCTTCTGTGCTCCTCTGCACTTTACAGAAGCTTACCATTTTTGGCTTCACTAGTGAAAGCCTACATATCTAGGGTAGAAACACAGGACATAAGTCTTCTTTATGTGCTGTGTTTCTACCCTGGATAGAAAGAAAATGATTGAACTATTTCTTCCTCCACCACAAATTCACTTACTCTGAATTCTTAAATTTCAATCATCAAATCTACCAACCCTGACTCTTTGTTTTCCAACACATCTTCTGTCCATTTTCATTGCCACTGCCCTCTTTCAGGGAACCTTTATTTCTGACCTAAGTTACTAAAGATTTTCTTTTCAGATCTCTCTGCCTTTACTATAAATCCCACACACCTTGCAAAAACAGAGTATCCAAACGTGAGGAATTTTCTTCCCATTTTAACACACTCTGATGGTGAAAATAGCCAACTGTTCATCAACAGATAAATGGTTAAACAAAATGTGGTACACACATACAATACAATATTATTCATCCATAAGACAAATTGAGTTCTGACACACACTATGACAAGGATGAACTTTGAAAAATATGCTTTCTTTTTCTAAGAATTAACTATGTATAGTCAGTTTCAAG
Source organism: Orycteropus afer afer (assembly GCF_000298275.1). Taxonomy (NCBI): domain Eukaryota; kingdom Metazoa; phylum Chordata; class Mammalia; order Tubulidentata; family Orycteropodidae; genus Orycteropus; species Orycteropus afer. The sequence continues at coordinate 17,862,770 of NW_006921612.1, read as the reverse complement.
AAATAGGAATTCCAGGGTGAGAGTGGAAGCGGTGCTTTAGGATAGATAAATTGTTATTATGTAAACCGTTCTCTCACCTCTTCACGGCAATACTAATAATATGGGATGTAAGAGTCTTTAAAGGTCCTCTCATCTTCACAATATTTTGTCTCCCCAGTCAAAATGTTACCCCAATTTCCAAATCATATATTAATAAACTTCAATCAATTGCTAAAACAAATATCCTCAAGAAGTATGTAGGCATCTTCCAATTTATTAAGAAGTAAATTGTAAATGGAATATCTTTGAGTTTGAACAAATATAATGGAGACTGTCTAGTTTTTTTGTTTTATTTCCCCCATTTATCTTGGGAACACATCGGCTGTATTTTTGAGCCTCCCTTGCAGTCAAGTGTGGTCGCATGAACAGATAAATATAGATATAATCTATATTCTCCACTTCCAAACTGCCCCATGGTAATCTTCACCTTTTGTCTTATTCACTGAGATGGCTGGATGCTAGTGCTCAAAGCACAATTGGAAAGGATGACAAAGCTTCCACCAACCAGAATCCCTGAATGATGCTGTCGCAGAAACAGAAAGGTACTGCTTATATCTGCCTTCAAGAAAGGACTCTCTGTCTAACCATGAAGAGTGTGATTAGCTCATCATCTCCAGTTGTTAGCTTCTTCAAGTCAAAGTTTTGAATCCAGTCTACTATATTCTCCAGGAATCCCCTGACTAAATCATCACCAAATATTTAGAACTAAGCACATACACTTCTTGGGGTATCTCTCAGATAATGAATGATTTTGGTCATTTGTGCATAGTGTAAGATTTTTCTGGTGGGCAGCTAGTGTTGCTTTAATAAAGAGATAAAATGCTAGACATGAGTTGCTGCCATAGCAAAATCCTAAACTATGAAGTTTTAACTTAATGGGCAGAATTGGGGCAGAAGGAAAACTGTTATCAGAAACTGAAAAGATAGAGATCCATGTTATCAGTAGAAAAAAAAAATATTGGTAAAAATGTTATTTGAATAACTTGGGAGGCAGGCCATATACCTACTAAGCTCATAGCTCTAGTGGAGAGGTAGGTATTAGAGAAAAATGTTATTTGTGTATGTTGGCAATTTTTGACTGGATTTTTCAAAATATTGAAAGAAATGTGTTCAGGAAAATATTTGACTTTTAAGAAAAAATGAAAAGGAAGAGTACGGGCATTTATGACTTCAAAAGTTTGTATTTATATTTCGTAGTTGCCCTCAAAGGGTAGAAATTATGATCAAGAAAGTGTGGGAAAAAACATAAACAAATGGTCTTTAAAACTGAACCTAATGGAAAGATCACACTAAGTGTATGACTTTCTGACTCAAACCTGATGATGCCTGTTAGCAATCATTAAGTTGAGAGAGAGAGGCTTAGAGATGAGCAAGGAGTGAAATAAATTTGTCTTAAAAATAATGCTCAAAAAATAATTTTGGTGTATTCATTGGAACAAGAAACTGATTGAAAGAAAATATATCAGTTTCCTAGCGATTTTTGAGGGAACTCTCTTGCCAAAGAAATCATGAACTTGTGATTGACCATTCTAGATTTAAAACAATGTCAGAATGCCTAAACTATTCCTGGTGAACTGAACTATGAAATTAGTACACTTTCAAGGAAAGTACAAAAATGGCTTAGAGTATACATCATCTGACTTCCTCTAACTTCATGAGGGGAGGAGAGAATCATCAGCATCAACAGCCTCATAATTGTTAGTGTGCTTGAGCATATTGTTGCAGCTAGTGTCAGCACACCTCATGAAGGGTTTCCAACCTTTTCACTGGCCTTCTACTTTGACACACATGATGTCCTTTTTTTTTTTTTTTTTTAGTATGATATGTTCAAAGCAAGCAACCTGAAGTCTCAGCATTCTCACCTTTAAGGAACATTTTTTGCTGTACTTCCTTCAAAATGGTTGATTTCTATGAAGCAGAGTTCAGATGTGCCACTAGGACCACACTTCTTGCAAATTCTGGCACACATTTTCCTTCCCACAACACTATGTATTTTTCTACTGAGTTTAATAATCTGTTGCAATGGCTACACAGAAGTCATAGACAATACTCATAATTATGGAGTTTATTGGGGGAAGTGATAGATTGCAACTCACGATCAGAGATGACTCAGGATACAGATCATGGATCAGAACAACTTCTCATCTGTACCTCAAGCACACTACTCTCTGGCTATAGTCTTTTGGCCCTGCAGCCACTTGACCTCTGTCCTGCTTGGACAAGTGTTACAAATTCTTTTAGCTCTACCAATAGGTGCTCAGAGAGGCACCCCACTCTGTCAGCAAGACTCCTGTCAAAAAGCACTCAGCTTTCTTGCTCTGTGGTCCAGGAAGCCTGATATTCTGTCTCTTACCATCTCTCAGCATCTCAGCAAGGAGATACAGCTCTCTCCATCTCCTGGGTTGAGGAGGTTCCATGCAAGGATCTTGGGTGTAAAAGACTTACTCCACTCTTGAATATTCTTTCTTGATGGTAGTGAGATTCCCCCCATCTCCACCTCTGGGATAGCTCATTTTAAGCTTAGCAGATGGCAAAAACTGAACAATTCCATTAGGTTTCCATATACCCTATTCACACAGTCCCACCCACACAAGGGTGTAGTGTACCTTATTACATTATTAGCAATTTATCCATTCCTGTTGTGGGGCATAAGGACATCACATTTGCATAATCCTACCCAGTCACATGGTAGAGTCACAAAGGCCATGGCTAGAAGAGCCATATTAAGTAATTATTTGCATTACAGTGGGAGCTCTGGTAGCATAGTGGCTAAGGCACTTGACTGCTAACCAGAAGGCTGGCGGTTCAAACCCACCAGCCACTCCTCGGAAGGAAGGTTGGGCAATCCTACTTCCGTAGTGATACTGCCTCGGAAACGCAAGGAGGGGTCACTATGAGTCAGGGCCGACTCGACGGCAAAACAACAACAACAACAACACAGTGGGCACACTCCTCAGTATCACTTGAGATAAGAACAGTAAGATAATAATCAAGAAAGTTCCTCCCAGAGGGAGGAGTTAGAGGCAGTGGAGAAAATGGACAAAATAATTTTGCTCACAAAGCAGAAGGTTACCTAATCAAAGATTTTCCCTGCTTTCAGGCCAGTGGTTCCTACCTACCAGACTCCAAAATTTCCATGGAGACGTTATTGCTATGTATCTATTTTTTCACTTTCTCAATGTGGCTTTATTGCAGTACTCGCTTCCTATTTAGCGATTGTATCTTATTTGGCACACTTGAAATGTGGTGTTGACAAAGAATACTGAATATACTGTGGACTTCCAGAAGAAGGAACAAACCCATTTTGAAAGAAGTACAGAAAAAATTGCTCCTTAACGTTGAGAATGGTGAAACTTCATGTTGCTTGAACACATCATAAGGAAAAAAATGCTAAAAAAAGACATTATGTATGTCAAAGTAGAAAGCCAGTGAAAAGGAAGGAAACCCTCCATGAAATGGACTGACAATAACTGCAACAATGTGCTCAAGCATACTAACAATTATGCAGCTGACACAAGATCAGGAAATATTTCATTTTGTTATACATAAGACCTCCATGAATTGGAGCCCGTTCAAGTGCAACTAAAAACAACAATAACATCTTGCTGTATTTCAAGGGTGTGGTAGTAGGTAGGGGTTAGGGAATGTGGTTTGGCAAATTTTATCTCTTGCACATATGCCAGATTTAGTAAGCATATTTTTACTTGCCACAGTGAATTTTAAGTATAGATGGTTATTCAACTATTATCTTTTACTGAGTAATTATCATAATTTTGATGTTGTTGTTGTTGTTACTATGTGCTGTCAAGTCGGCCCTGACTCATAGCGACCCCTACTTGGGTTGCCAAGGCAGTATCACTACAGAAGGAGTTGCCCAACCTTTCTTCCGAGGAGTGGCTGGTGGGTTTGAACCGCTTGCCTTCTGGTTAGCAGTCAAGTGCCTTAGGCACTATGCTACCAGAGCTCCTAATTTTGATGAAGACACTGAAAGAATACTAACTACTCCCGAGGCATAATGGAAGAAGCAATGAACTTTTGGGCCTGAAAATAGCTTTTAGTCCTGTTCCTGGGATTCATTCCCTGTGGAATATATTCACTTGGGCAAGTTAGTTACTATCTTTGGGACTTAATTCTTCATCTGTAAACCTGAAAACATAATAATTTACTGTATTGTTGTGGCCAATAAAGGAAAATATACCTCATAGTGCTAGGTGCTGAATAAATGTTTGCTTTGTTGTTTGTTACTGTCAGGTAGATTCAAGGTGACTCCATCTGTACAGAGTAGAACTGCTCTATATGGTTTTCAAGGATGTCACCTTTTGGAAGCAAATCCCCAGGCTGTCTTCCAAGAGATCTCTGGGTGGATTTGAATTGTCAGCTTTTCAACCTGTGGTCAAACACTTAGCCATTTGTGCCACCTAGCCACCTTACTTAAGGAGCTCTGGTGGTATAGTGAGTGAGGAGTTTGACTGCTGATCAGAAGGTTGTGGTTCAAACCTACAGCTGCTCTGTGGGAGGAAGATGAGGCAACCTACTTCTGTAAAGGCTTACAGTGCTGGAAACCCAATGGGTGTCACTATGAGTCAGAATCGACTCTATGGCAATGGGTTTGTTTGTTTGTTTTATATCTACCTTACCTTCATAGGTAGTCACCAAGCAATAGAGTGCTTTTCTGAACAATGTTTGTAATAGAAAAACATTAACTGATTTTACAACAAAGTTTCCATATAAAACTTTAATCATTTATCTTTTCCATTTCCTTCCATTTTTAAAACTATTTTAAGATCTTGCAAATTTCTTGTACATGCTGTGTCTTCAGTGCTTTCCTTCTTAAATGAATATCTCAGGTCTTTGTTTTTATGGTTTCGTAGGAAGCCAAAAGCTAATTTCATAAAAACAATACATGTATATTTCCTCTCAAATATTTTAAAACTGTCCACAATAAATATATATGTTCTTGGTCTAAGGAAAGTGTTTGTCTTGATGGTATTTGCTTATGCCTATTTACACATTTCTAAGCATTTTCTTTATAACAATTAACATTGATCACTGTTAACCTCCATGTTCATTTAAAGAGAAAAAAATGTCTCCCACAGAGTATCTTATATATATATATATATATATATATATACATATATATGTAGAGAGAGTTTGTTAAACTGAGTACATATGATGAATGTTTTAGCTTATGGCTTTGATTTTAAATGGCATCTAAATAAGAATCCCCAGAATGATTTAGTGCAATGTGTGTGTAGAAACACAAAGTGCATATACTGAGATAAATTAACAGATAAATTTCTTGTTTAACTAAAAATATAAAATACTTAACATGATTATGTTGTCAATATATTACTTCAGGAACTAAGATGGAAATGTGTGCCCTTAAAACTAAATAACTGAAATGCAGTTTTCTTTCTGTCAAAGTACATTCTTATATTACCCAATAATGTACTAGAAGTTGTCTTTAGCTCAACTCTAACTTAGTCATGAGGCTGAAACCTTAGTAAATCAAAATACTGCTACAGGCAACCTCAGGCTACATTATAATTAAGCTATTGTTTAAATGGTATGCTATAGATTTTCCACAAGAAAAAAATCTAACCTGACAGCTCTTAGTAACTCAAAACTTATTGTTTTAACCATAGTTTTTGTTCATTAGATTTTCCAAAACAGAAAAATTTCTTTTTAGATTTCCTTTTGGGACATTTACATTTAGTTATGTAATATAAGGTTTGAGTTTCTTGAAAAATTATGCCTCATAAAAGCAACTAGTCCATATTTGTAGTGATGTTTAGTTAGGATGAGCATCACTACTCATATCCTGGAGATGCGTTTTTAGTGATTCTCCTGCCTAGGGATATAGTTATTATATCCCTACATAAAATATTTCAAATGCTACTTGAAATCCTCATGACAATGATAACTATTTCATGATTCTAATTTTCCAGCCCAAACTGTGATTATTAAAGCCTGACAGAGGTTGCAAGGAAATCAAAAGGCGTGATCTGCCTTTAGAGATGCAATGCTGTGACAAGACTTTGAGTCTGAACCTGGTCACTCAGACTGAAATCTTGAGTTTGCCATTTACTCAGTGGAAGACCTGGGGCAAGTAGCTTAGTATCTCAAGGTATTGGTTTCCCCATCATTAAATATGGTTCAGGGAAGAAGTGGCAGGTTATGTGACTCCAAGGTCCATTCCAATCATGACACAGTATAATTATATGAAGGGTTAATGTAGGAGAGGAAATGCATAGTTATTCAGCTGATTAATCAAATTGCAGTGTTGGTGCTAAGAATATATTCTAGCTATTTTTTTTAATACTTTCAAGACGTTGAATAGATTACTTAATTTTCTCCATCATGTGGAGTAGAATAAATAATTATAGTATATTTTCTAACATCACAGTATGTCCGGGAATATCAATGGAACTCAAAACTTTTCAGATCCCTTCACACTGCTTTTCTTTTCTCTTTTATGTCAAACATTTGATTTACTTTGTAAACTTTTAGTTCTGGTGGCATGGTGCCTAAGGCATTTGACTGCTAACCACAAGGCTGGCAGTTCAAAATCAACAGCCACTCCTCCTCAGAAGGAAGGTTGGGCAATTACTTCGATAGTGATACTGCCTTGGAAACCCAAGGAGGGGTGGCTATGAGTCAGATCCAACTCCATGGCAGTGTGTTGCGCTGTTGTTGCAACTCTTACATATCCACTGCACAAAGAAATAAGAAATTTTAATATATTTTTATGCTTTCCCAAGAGCATCTATGCATAATGGATAATAAATTAATAAATAATCATCTGCTTTATCTCTATTTAATCATTATTTAATCCAGCTAATATTAGCCACCCCTTATATGCTGATATTCTAGAACTTCTGATTACCAATATCTGAACATTCTTTAAAAACCTTTTCTATGTACTGCTTTTCTGACCACAATCTTAGCTTATTTATTCTTGTATTTCCACTAAAAATGTAGCCTCCTCAAGGTCCCTACTTTCTTAACTCTCCAATATTTCCTTCTCCATGACACTTTTCATCCTTCTTACATCATAGCCTTATGATTATGATTATTTTTTAACTCCCTATCTCTTCAACCATCATTTTCTTGAAAACATCTTCATCTCTCTTCTATCCCCCTTTTCTTGCAACTACCACCTTGACAAAACCCCAAGATTTATGGGACTAAAATATTTCTTCTCTTTCAGTGAGGTCTGAAGCAGATGAATATTCCTGGACAATTATGCTGGTCACAAACATTAAATAAATACACTACATGTTTGGTAGCATTATTGTATTTCCTTGATCAATCTCACTTTCCTATTCTTCAATTTGTTGCTTAAACAATTTTTCTTCATCCTTTGTCTTCTCAAACTTTCATCTATAAACTATTCCAATCCGTCTCAATTGATGATATCATCTCATACTTTTTTTTTTTTTTTTTGGAAAATAGAAGTAATTGGTCATGGATTTCTTTTATGTATCCCCTCAGAATCCACAACTGTCTTAGCATGTACAGTCTTCTCTGTCTTACCAAAGAATAGATCTCTGTCTTTTAAAACCAAACATTTAACCCCTGATTTCCTTTTTTTTAATCAAAATCCTTTGTCTTACCTATCAGTCTTCCCTTTTTACAGGACATTTAACCATTAGTTAAAATGAATACCACATTTTAAATCAATCCTAACTTCTTTTAAAGCCACCATTTTTTGTTCTCCACATTAATGGAAGAAATTCTTCAGAGAAGTTGTTTAGTTGCCCTGTTTCCAAATTTTTACTTGTCATACAATCTTCTAATAGGATCTCTATCTCCACCACTCTACTTAAACTTATCCTTTAAAGATCACGTTTGGCATGTAAATTGCTAAATCCAATATTTATATATCTGTACTCATCATAATTGACCTCACAGGAGTGTTCAATACACATGGCCTTCCTCATTTTTTTTAGAATAGTTTTCTTTTATGAATTCTTATTGGTAAACACTCTTGGTCTTCTCTTTTTCTAATTGGCTATTTCTTGTCAGCCTTCACATAGTCCTTCCTTTTTCTAATGGACTTGTAAATGTTGGCGTACTTCAGAAGGCTTTCTCAGCTCATCTCTTCTATTTTCTATCTATTTCTCATCCCTAGTTGGGCTCATGCAATTCTTTGATAATACAGATATTCAATAAGATAATATCTGTCAGGTTTATAGCTTTATAACTGCCTTCTCTACTAAACTGCTTATCTGTATATCTGATGCATTAAAAACTCAAAAAACTATGTTCAAAACAATTTTCTCTTGAATAAATCATTTCCACACTCTATATCAAAATTGTTTCTCTCCATGACTTACAACTTCAGTAAATGACAACATTTGCCTAGTTCCCCAAGTCAGAAATATCAGATTCTTTCTTGAGTTTTTTCTGTCTCTCATCTTTACCCTACTTCAAATCCATCAATATATTTTACTGATTTGCTCTCTAAATTATATCCTGCATCTTTTCATTTTTCCCCATTTCAAGCCACCATATTTTCTCATGTGGACTACTAGTTGCTTCCTTATTTTAATTCAATATCTCTTCTTATTAAGTAGTTAGAGAAATATTTTTAATGACTTTCAGATGACATAATTCCTTACTTAAAATATTATGACAGCTTCATATTGCACTAATGAAAAAATATTCAATAAAGTTTCTATGTGGCAGTGAACAACTCTCTCTTTTTTTCTTTAGATTATGTGAACACTCTTCTGATTTTGAGAGATGCTCCTTACTGTGTGCACATTGGATAAAATCAAGGCCTCAGGTCTTCCTCCTATTTAACATGAAATGGTGAGTTTTTATTTTGTTTCTTACTATAATATCTGAAAGAAGTCCTTGACCTGAGCTACTTGGAATCCAATCAGCTCATTTTCTGATTAGTTATCTAGGTCCAATTTCTATTATATGTACTCAAGAATACTAAATCATGTTCATTATTTATCACCCCCCCCAAAAAATTGAATTCTGTATAGTTCTTGGACTACATTTTTTCCCAACTTCCAACTGCTTATTAGGCTTTTGCCAAATAAGACTAATTCTTTTACTTGCAAATGTCTTTCTTATTTTTGTTGGAAGATAGTTACATTCACTGTATCATTTGTGTGTGTGTGTGTGTGTGTGTGTGTTTATGTGTATCTGTTGTTGTTTATTTCACTCAGAGGTTTGGTGGCTTAATAAAACAATGGCTTATTATGTCCCACTATTCTGAGTGCCAGACATCTGAGTAGGAATCAAGTGGACAGGATCACTTTTTTGGCTGCATTCAGTTAGTGGCTGGGTTGTATTACAAGGCTGAAGAAAACTTCACTTTCATATCTGTGATTATGTGTCCCCTCACATTTCTCCAGGTGATTAGCTTGAATATCCGCATAGTATGATGGGTTTAGGTTAATGAACACTTCTTATACGGCAGCTGACCTCAAAGAAAGTAAGTTGAAGCTATCAGGATCCCAAAAAAACTTTCAAAGCTGAGTGTTTATGTTAAACACCGCAGCACTGTGTTCTAAAATAGCTCAAATTCAAGGCAGAGAAACTGCTTCCACCACTTGATGGGAAAAGCAATATCTATATGGATATATATAAACAAATGTGGATGAATGGTGGCAGCCATCTTTGGAGAATACTGTGCTTGCTATTTCTTTGTTTGCAGCACTTTTCTGGTATCTCTGCTCACATGTGGCTTATTATGAATATTTAGGTCTCAACTTAAACATCATCATAGCTGATGTCAAATGAATCTTGGGTGAAAGCAAAGAATACCACAAAGATGTTTACCTGTGTTTTATTGACTATACAAAGTCATTTGACTATGTGGATCATAACAAATTATAGATAACATTGCAAATAATGTGAATTTCAGAACACTTAATTATGTTTATGAGGAACTTGTACGTAGACAAAGAGGCTATCATTTGAAAAGAACAGGAAGATTTTGCATGGTTTAAAATCAGGAACTTTGTGTGTCTGAATTGTACACTTTCACTATACTTATTCTATCCCAGAAGCTGGACTATATGAAGAAGAATATGGCATCAAGATTGGAGAAAGACTAATTAACAATCAAAGATATGTAGATGACACAATCTTGCTTGCTGCAAGTGAAGACTTGAAGCTCTTACTGATGAAGATCAAAGACTACAGTCTTCATTATGGATTACATCTTAACATAAAGAGAACAAAAGTCCTCATGACTCAACCAATAAGCAATATCATGATAAATGGAGAAAAAAATTGAAGTTGTCAGAGATTTCATTTCACTTGAATTCACAATCAGCACTTATGGAAGCAGCAGTCAAGAAATCAAATGTCATATTGCATGGGGCCAATCTGCTGCAAAAGACTTTTTGAAAATGTTAGGAAGCATAGTAGTCACTTTGAACACTAATATGTACCCCATTAAAGCCATAATATTTTCAATCATTTCATATCCATGTGAAACCTGAACAATGAATAAGGAAGATCGACAAGGAGTTGATGTCTTTGAATTGTGGTGTTGGTGAAGACTACTAAAAATACCACAGACTGCCAGAAGAACAAACAAATGTGTCCTAAAAGACGTGAAGCCAGAATGCTCCTTGGAAGTGAGAAAGGCCAGAGTTCCTCTCATCTACTTTGGTCATGTTGTCACAAGGGATCATTCCCTGGAGAAGGATATCCTGCTTGGTAAACCAGAGGGTAAAGAGCTTTAGTGGTACAGCGTCTAAGGCATTTGAGTGCAAACTGGAAGGTTGGTAGTTCAAACCCACTAGCTGCTCAGTGGAAAGAAAATGAGGCAATATACTTCCATAAAGATTTCCACCATAGAAACTCAATGGGTGTTGCTATGAGTCAGAATCAACTCAATTGCAGTGAATCTGTTTTTTTTTTTTTTTTTTTTGGAAAGCAGAGGGTCAGCAAAAAAGGAGAAGGGCCTTAATGAAATGGATTGACACAGTAGCTGCAACAATGAGTTTAAGGATAGCAAAAATTGTGAGGATGGAGTAGGACTGGACAGTGTTTCTTTCCATTTTATGTGGTGCCACTGTGAGATGGAGCCAACTCAATGACACCTAACAACAACAACAACTTAAATGTCACCAGAAAATAATAATTTTTGAAGAGCTCTAGTGGTGTAGTGTCTAAGGCATGTGACTGCTAACCAGAAGGCTGGCAGTTCAAAACCATTAGCCATTCCACAGAAGGAAGGTTGGGCAATCTACTTCTGTAGTGATACTGCCTCAGAAACCCAAGGAGGGGTCTCTATGAGTCAGATTCGACTCCATGGCAGTGGGTGGGGTTTGATTTTTTGGAATATAATATTGTGCCCATCTATTTATTTAATTTATGGATTTATCAAAATCTACTTCTTAGGGGAAAATAACCAATAAACTAATATACATATTTGTTTCCTGTCTGGATTCCATCACTTGATTATAATGTATTGTGAGAACGCAGTTATAACTCTCTTATTTACTATTCTGAATCAATTTCCTCACATATAATATGGGCTTGACAAATATATGAACAATGATGTTATAGCACCATTCTAAATATTTTTGGCCTTTAATATGTATCTCACACACCAGGAAAGAGGACCAATAAACACTACACATCTCATTATTTTTACCTTTACTTTCTATCAGCTGATATTTACTGAAGCAAGATGTATGCAGATACAGAAGCTCAAGTGGCGATGAGGACAGATGATAGAAGCTATAGGTCTGGTCTGTATTGGGTTTAGTTAGAATCTTAAGAGAATTCTAAGCCCAAATACAGAACATGGACTTGGATGGAAGGGATGTGTTTCTATGTACTTTAGATATAAAAAATTTGTGATTGTCAACTCATATGAATTGTAGAAATCAAGTGGACAGTTTTTTGCCTGGGGAAGGCACAGATGACCTTTGTTCACTAGGTCTTAAATTGTACTAAGTTTTGTTTTTAATAGTAGTCCATTTTATTTTATTTTATTTTTTTTATTTTTTTATTTTTTTTATTTTTTATTAGGATTTGGGTGAAGATTTACAGAGTAAATTCACTTTTCATAC
>NW_006921612.1:17847458-17849058 GCF_000298275.1 Orycteropus afer afer | reverse complement strand
TCAATTCTATTCCATTGGTCTATGTATCTGTCATTGAACCAATACCAGGCAGTTTTGACTACTGTGGCTGTATAGTAGGTTTTGAGATCCGGCAGTGTGAGACCTCCTACTTTGTTTTTTTTCTTCAGTAATGCTTTGCTTATCCGAGGTCTCTTTCCTTTCCATATAAAGTTAGTGATCATTTTTTCTATATCCATTTTATTTTTAACTTGCCTCACAAATTTAATGGTATATATTTAAATCATAACTACTAAGGGTAATTAGGCCCCACTTGTGTTATAGAAGGGTATCAGCCCACAAGTGAAGAGAATCTATGATCTGGTCTTTCTTGGCTCTAATGAAAGGATCTAAGAAGTGAAGCCAGAATGCTCCTTGAAAGTGAGAATGGCCAGAGTTCCTTTCATCTAATTTGGTCATGTTGTCCGAGTGATATCCTGCTTTGTAAAGCAGAGTGTAAGGAGCTGTGCTGACCCAGTGCCTAAGGCATTTGAATAAGGAGGTGACAAAGAAAATAATTAACTAACTTTTCTAAATTACTAATTTCTTAGGTACGTGTACAGATATTGTGGAATTGCCCTCCAGATCTACCCTTCACTCATGTCCACCTTATTTTTCACCTCAGGAGAATGCTTAACATGAATTGCATTAAGATGCTCCCTTCCCATCTGGTTCTTCACTGGTTTTGGCCAAAAAGGAACTATGAAATTAGATTAAACAATAGGAGGAAAGGAAGATTGTGGTAAGTTTTCCAAACCCACCAGTCACTTCTTGGAAGGAAGTTTGGGCAATCTACTTCCATAATGATACTGCCTGGAAACCCAAGAAGGGGTCGCTATGAGTTGTGACCAACTCGACAGCACATAACAACAACAGTAACACCTCCTTGTGTAGCAACAGGTTGGTAGTGGCTGTGTTTATCTACAGCCTGTCAGGAGGTCTTCTCCTATAATTTTAGCCATTGCTTGCTTTCTCTCTCTCTCTTCCTCCAAAAGCTCTTTCCGTTTCCTCTTTCTGAGTGGAAATGTCTTTGCACTATTTTGAGCCCTGAGTTGCTTTTTTATACATGGTCTGTTTTCTTGTCCCTAAGCGGTGAAAAGTAGTATGTAAGTTGGAACACTTAGATACAATTAGTCAAATGTTTGTCTTTGTATATGGTATATAGTGTTCCTTCCTATGCACAACTTTAAATAAACACTTCTAAATTAATGAAGACTCATTAACATAATAATAGAATAATAATATTTTGATGCATGCTGCAAAATAGTGCTCATTTGTTATTATGGACCATTGTAAGTATGTACCTTGAAATTTTAATACAGGTTTTCAGCTTAATGGGGTTAGTTTGTAATTACCAGTTGTTCTTAAAAATCAGATGTTTTAAACCAGGGATTACCCGTAACGAGAAAACTGAGGCCCAGAGTAGTGATTTCACTTTCTAGTTAGGTTGAAAGAAGAATACGAAGATTAGCTAATCTAGTCAAGGTTACAAGGTTAGTAATTTACATACTAGAATTCTTATTGAAAACTAATTGCAGAAACTATCTCCCAACACATCACACCAGTACAAACTCTTGACTTTTAGTTTCAGTATTCTTATGTA
>NW_006921612.1:17819126-17825936 GCF_000298275.1 Orycteropus afer afer | reverse complement strand
ATGAGACAAAGTATATGTGAACTGCTGTATGAAAAGTGAATTTACTCTGTAAATCTTCACCCAAATCCTAATAAAAAAAAAAAAAAAGAAATATCATTATGTTAGATCATTGTAATATATTTTCACTAAACAGCTAAGCAGATACTCTCTAATTAAAAAGAAACCAAAAGTACTGTTGTGGCATCTGACTACACCCAAAGGTAAGACATTTCCTAATGTCCAGCTTTTAAACATTTTTTTTAGCATGAGAGGAAAAAAAAAATCCACTTCATCTGTCTTTGGAAGTGAGTATCTCTTCTTGACAGAATGCTATTTTTTCACAAAATAACAAGGGGGTGGGGAGTCGGTGTGTTAGCTTTCTACTACTGCTCCATGTGATGTACCTGTAACTGGTTCTAACAATAGATGCCACGTTTTAACAGGCAAAACCCATCTGTCTGCATTAGCTATCAGGCACATTTGAAATACATGGTTTTTGAAAATTAGCTAGTACCCTCCTCAGCTTTAATCGCAGGACTCAAATGAATAGAATCAGTCTTCAAGACTGCAGGGCCTCTTAGGCAATATAATAAAAATCAGCCACACCTTGGAAGGAAGATGGAGCAATCTACTTCCCTAGTGATACTGCCTTGGAAACCCAAGGAGGGGTCGCTATGAGTTGGGTCCGACTCGATGGCACATAACAACAAGTGATCAACAGCACTGATGCTCCTTAACTATTAACTCTGAATTACATATTTTAAAAGTAAAATAGTATAATGGAAAAAGCAAGCTCTCTAATGAAAAGATATGTGTTTAAGCTCAATTGGTAATTATTCAGTGAATGTGCTACATCAGACAAATTACTTTACATATCTGAATTATACTTTAATTTTTTCATCAAAGACATGATAAGAAACCATAAAAATTTGGGTGAGAGACAAATAATACAATATATCAAAAGTACTTTGTAAAATAAAAAGCCATATGTTATTATTAAATCAAACAGGAAATAAATTAATTTCATTATGAAGATTGCAGATATTTAAGGGTAAAAGAATTCAGGATCTCAAGAGATTATACAGCAGAAAAAGTACTACTGTATCATCTTCTCATATGAGAGGACCTCTGTCAACAGTTTTTTTCAGAAACTTTTCTCTTTACAAAATAATCTTTTTTTTAAGATAAATTATTTACCAGTTGTAGGCATTTTTTAGTTAATATAATTTAAACATAAAAGTATTTTACCATTTTATATAATGCATTTGCATTTATTATTCATGAACTCCTTCCCAAATAGAAGATATTAAAAATATTACACTTTTTTTTTCTATTACAAAAAAGGAACTCAATAGAACTATGGCTATGGTTTGGTTTCTTACTATTTCATAAATAGTTGTCTTGTAAACAAATTCATAAAAGTATAGTGAACATAACAATGGCCTCCTAAAGATGTCCATGTCCTAATCAAGGAAGTTATATATATATATGATATGTGACACAGCTAAAGAAATTAAAGTATCAGATAGAATTAGGGTTGCTAATCAGGTGACTTTCAAATAGAGATGTTTTACTAGATTATTTGGATGAGCCCAAGTAATCACAAGATTTCATAAATATAAAAAGGCAAAGCAGAAGAGTCTGTGTAGGAAATGTGATAAAGATTCAACTGGCCATTTCTAGTTTTGGAGGTGGAAAGTGGCCACAGACCAAGGAGTACATGCAACCTTTGAAATCTGAAAAAGGCAAGGAAACACATTGCCTCCTAGAGCTTCCAGAAGGAACTCAATGCTTATGACACCTTGGTTTTATCCAAGACCAACTGCAGACTTCTGATCTCCAAAACTATAACATAATTAAATTGTGCTATGTTAAGCCACTAAGTGTGTGTTATTTTGTTACAACAGAAATCAGAAACTAATATACTGAATTGCATAAAATTGGATTAAAATTATTTAAAGTATCTGTATTTTATGCAAATAGCATGCTTGTTGTACAGTTTTTGCAAGCCATGCAACCTCCTCACATGTTATTTTGCAAAGCATACTGTGAATGTTACATGAAGGTACATGTTACTTGTATGGGCATGTTATATGAAAAAAAAAATGGTACATGAATATGACACAAATCTTAAAAATAAACACAACATAGAAATATAAAAGCTAACATCAGCTATATTTCAGTGAAAGTAATCCAATTATAATAACTGTGATAGAGTTTTCACTCGTGCACTTGTCTCAAGAAGAGAGAAACATATTTGCCATGTATTTAGCACTTACATAGTGGCAATCTAAAAGGGCCTATAAAATCTACCCTTTTGTAAAAAGATAATCCTACCTCTGATTATTTTTTTTGTTATTCTTCCTGTTTTTCCTAGCCCTCTAAATGATATATCAGATATTCTTTTCTCATATGTATGCATATTATTTTCATTGGTGTCCTTTTCCATTGTTAGGGCTTGCACAATCACTTTAATGTGAATTGAATGAGCCATATACATTCAGCCCTGATACTTTTCTCATTTTGAAATCTTACCTTTCCATTTGTGAACAGGACAACTTCTTCCCTTACCACAATCAGTCTACCTTGTAACTCTGAAAACAAAAATTTAATAGGTCTTGAATGAAAATCTTATTTTCATCTCTACCGTATCTAGTCTACTTCAGAGTCTCAGAAAGTAATACCTCTATCCTCCATTTTATAGCACAAAGAATCTCAATGGTTTGTAACCTCTCCTTCCATATCTAATCAACCACTAAATCCTACTCTTGAAAATTATCCAGTGATATATTTCTTTTTAGGAATCTATTGGCAGATCATTATTTTAGTAGCTCTTCTTACTGGTCTTCCTGAATTCTGCCACTATTATTTGAATTGGTAATACTGATTAGCCTAATACATACAACCATGTCATTTTGTGAAAAATAACTCTATATTGCAAGCCAAAAATAATTCTTGAGAAGACTGATATAATTTTCCATTTTGGCAAGTCATTTTAACATCTGACATAATAGAAGGGGAACCCTGTTAGATTTAACCCAGTAGTTAAAGTACTCCACTGCTAACCAAAAGATCAGTGGTTAGAACCCACCAGTACACTTAGGGAGATATGAGGCAGTGTGCTTCCTAAAGATTTATAAATTTATAAACCCTATAGGAAATTCTGCTCTGTCCTTTGGAGTTGCTATGAGACAGAATCTACTCAACAGAAGTGGGTAGCTTAATAGATGAGAGTTGGATTCACATATATGCCTGTTGAATTAATACATTGTCACATATTTATTTTTGTTGAAAATATATATAGAAAATTTACTTTTACACAAATATGTAGTTGGAAAAGGAAGGACTATTTTTAGTATCATTTCAGGTGATTGTATATAATCCAGTTAAATACAAATGAAAAATCAAGTGATGTTTTCTGAAAGATGAGTTGCAGTATAAAATCTGAAACCATACTAATGAACTTTTTGTATAATGATATCTCAAATTTCCTTTTCCTGTCTTATACTTTGATTAGGTCATTTACCTATACACAAGTTAATAGAATCATGCATCAGCCATTTGGAAAATATTGGTTCACTGTGTTATGCAGATCTTCCAAATGATGACACATTTCATCACACACCATCCAGAGACCACATTCATTAGTATCAACACTAATCTTATATAAAAAAAAAATCTTAATATCATGATGCCAAACCTAAATTTTTCAAAACACTGAATTTTGCTTAATGGTTTGAATTTTCATCATTGAAAGCTACTCTTCTCAGCTGTTTTACTTGATGTAGCAGGCTCATTTCACTAATTTTTGAGAAAATATTTGCCAGGTTTTTCAGTCTGATAATCATATTTTGTCTATGAACTTTTCAAACAGAAATCAGATAATTCTGTTTACAGCCCAAAGAAACACAGAACTTTTTTTCCTTAAGGTAGTTATCATACTTCAGTATAGAGAAGTGCTCTACTTCCCATTTGTTTCACAAAATATAAAAATATTTGAACACAAGGATTGACATGTAATACAAGTAATATTCACTACTTTACCAAGAATATTTTTATGAGTGTATTTCTCCCATCCTCAAATGTATTATGGTGAAGAATACAATAATTAGTCATACAATTTGGTACCATTATCTTGAATCATTCTAAGGTGTCAGCAGTTTTATTTAACATTGCTTTTGTATCATCAATGCAAATATCTACAAAATAAAAAAAAAGACAAATAGTATTTTAGTATTATTGATACAGTTTTGACCTCATTAAAAAAAGAAAAGAAAAAAAAAGTTGCTGTTGAGTCAATCTGAATCATGGTTAAAGCACATGTGTCAGTATAGAATTTTGCTCCACAGGATTTTCAATGGCTGGTTTTTTGGAAGCAGATTGCCAGACACTTCTTTTGAAGCATCACTAGATGGGTTTAAACCTCCATCCTTTTGATCAGCAGACAAGTTCATTCAATGCTGCACCACCAGGAACTTGTGACTTCATGTTATTGTTGGGTGTTGTTGAGTTTCTGACTCATAGCAACCTTATAGGATAGAATTGAACTGCCCCATTGTGTTGCCAAGGCTGTGATCCTTATGGAACCAGGCTGCCACATCTTCTGCAGTGCAGCTGGCAGATTTGGACCACTGATTTTTTGGATAACAGTCTACAATTTTAACCACTATTTCAGAAACCTCTTAAAAGTGTCTTAAGGACACTCAGGGATCCAGATACCGCATTTTGTGTTAGCTGTTCTACAGCTTTATTCAGTGTGTTTTAAATCATTTTAATGAGCACCTAGAATCATAATAAGTTACTCACTTTATAAAACAAAAAGAAAGATAAAACTTCATTTTTAATTAGGGTGGGATATACAGAGATAACTATGTTGTCTCCCCCACCCTTTTTCTTTCACCTTACCTCCTTTAGACTATAGTCCCTTCATGACCTAAAGGGTCACAGTCTAGGCAAACCAAAGTATTCAACACTCTGAATATACTTTGCTTTGATTTGTTTTATTTCCCCACTTCCATACCATTGCTCAGACTTTTTTGTTTGCTTCAGTCTTTCCTCACTATTGGGAACACCCCAAGCCCCTGAATGCAGAATGGTGATTCTTGCTTTGAAAAAACAAACAACAACAACAACAAATATATATATATATATATATGTGTGTGTGTGTGTGTGTGTGTATGCATGCATGTATATATTTGTTGTTGAAAATATACACAGCAAAACATACACCAATTTAACAATTTATATATGTACAATTCAGTGTCATTGCTTATATTCTTCAACTTGTGTGACCATTCTTACTCTCCTTTTCCAAATTATTCTCCATTAAAATATACTCGCTGCCCCCAAAATTCCTATCTATGCTTTCAAGTTGCTGTTGTCAATTTGATCTCATATAGACAGTTATTTAAAAGGGCACAATGTTAAAGGTAAATATTCTTTATTAATTAAGCAAAGAAGATGTGGAGGTGTATTTTTGGTTTAAGGTTTTTAAATTATCTCAGTAAAAAGCTTTGAGGATTCATCCAGCCTCAGTGGCTCCAGAAAATCTGGATACCATAATAATTTAAAAATCTCTTCTGTACTTTTCCCCTTGTGATCAGGAATTTGATTTTTATTAACTGTAATCTATAACTGTGTCTTCACCTACCTTATTAGAATGAAATCTTCTTGAGAGCAGGCACCATATCTAATTCAATTTATGCTACAAAAACAACAAAATAATGGTAAATATTTATTGAATTTAACTGAAAACTTCCCCTAGAAGAAAATCTTTATTACTGGGGGTTTTAATTATTTTAAGATGTTGGAAAGTTTGATGAAGTACTATGTATCTGTCTTTCAGTCTCAAGAGAATTTTCTTCACTTAGTTCTAAGAAAGAATTCTTATCAGAAGGATTGTGATTATAAAGAATTTCAAACGAGAATCATCAAGTCTTTAAAAGTTATAATTGGATGAAATTGCAGGAATGCTTAAACAAGCCTAATTACAATCTAACACTCACTCTTCCATTCAGGCTTGCTTAATGTTGGTGATCAAATAAATTTCCCAAGGGTGTCTTCAGTGAAGATTGTGCTGCTGCTTTGTGAGAGTTTTCAGATTATTCTTAGCATTCCTCTCAAGTGATGTCACATATGGGATCACTCTTACTCTTTTAGAAGTCTTAAAAAATTCAAGTATACTTGCTAGTGACCTCATCCATAAGAGAAGAGTTTGGAAAACACAAGCAGCTTCCTGCCAATTAGTGTCACCCATTATACCACATTTTCATAAGTGCCACGTAGTTGTTGGTGTGGAAACAAGCACCACTAAAGTCAATGTAACATTGATCAATTTATCTCATTTCACAGCAACAGAAGGTACTCATTTATGTAAAAAATGTAAGATTTTTAGTAAATATTTTGGGATAATAGTTGTGACTAAGAAGCTCAGTCTATAAAAAGGACGTAAGTGTTATGGTTCAAAAGCCCAAGAGTTGGGAAGCCACATCAGCTGTCACTGGGAACACTTTCACAGTGATATGATGTCACATCTCACCAATTGTAATGACACTTTCATAATAAAACAATGGAAAGAAAACAACTGTGAAAAAATATCAAATAGATCAGATTTTCTAAAGCCACAGAATTTAAATTTACTTTCCTTCTTTTTCTCCTGTAAAACCATGGAATTTAATAATTAGCAGAAAAATTTGAGATAAAAGTTTACTCTCCCTGACACATAAATAATGATTAGAATTTTACATGCACAATATCTTAGGCTGGGTTCTCCAGAGAAACAAAACCAGTAAAGGTTTTATATATATGTTGTTGTTGTTATGTGCCCTCGAG
>NW_006921612.1:17817443-17818737 GCF_000298275.1 Orycteropus afer afer | reverse complement strand
AGTGTAATGCATATTTTTAATCATAAGAAATTTTTGTTTCTCTAAATTTACATTCACTATATATCTTTAACTGGAAACTTAAATTCTATAATAGTTTTAAGAGTACAAATGATTATGTACATATACATATACAAATACATAAAGAGAGAGAGCATCATCTCAAGAAAATTGCTCACAAAGTTGTAAAGGCCAGCAATTCTCAAGTCCATGGGTCAAGTGTTAAACTGGAGCCTTCTCCTGACTTACGCAACTGCAGAAGCTGACAAACTCATGATCAGCAGGCAGTATAACAGGCTACAGAGGCTGACACATCCACGATTGGTAGGTAAAGTGACAGATTATTAACTTACAGACTGCAAAGGCAACAATTCCAAGATTGGAGACAATATGGCAGGCCACTGGTTCAAGTCCAGGAACTGGAAATGTTGATGAGCCAGATGCAAGATGAAGATCAAGCAGAAAGCCAGAGAATTTTCCTGGAATGTCCATATAACCATCAGAAGCAGGCCACATCACTGTGGAAACTCCCTTTCAACTGATTGGCTGTTCATAGAATATTTCATCATGGAGACGATTATATTATGTCAGATCTCATTATGGGGGAATGACCACATCATAATTGCTAAACCACTGACATCATGGCCCAGCCAAGTCTACCCACAATCTTAACTATCACACATATTTTGAATTGAATAATGATTCAAATATTCTTAAAAGTTACATAAACAATATTATATGCTTTTTTAAATTCAGTAATATCAAAGGTCTTCCTGGTTTATTGAATTCCACACATAGAGATTAATCTTTTAGAATTTTAGAGTTTTATAAACTCCTTCATATGTATTGTTTTATATCTCACCCTAGTCCTGTGTGCCGACTCCACTGCAGTGATTGTGTTTTTTTTTTTTTGCATTCCAGTTCTGTGAGGTAGGTCTAATTTTCATTTTATTGTTTATTTGATATTTTCTTGATAAAGTTCTAATCATGTGTCAAATGGGGATGCAATTTGTTATTCTGGAGTTAAATAACAAGGATCTGTGAGGTAGATTCAGGAAATTATCATAGACCCAGTAGTCTTAATTTTTCTGCTAACATCATTTGCTTCTATTCTTAAGGTTTGGGGATATTCCAATTGTTAGGAATATTTTTTTTGTGTATGTTGAGGTGTAATTCATACTGAAAACTATAATCTTTGATCTCAGAAGCAAGGATAGAAATACTTTGTCTCACTCATTCCAGACATATTATTAGAAGAGAGCAATCCCTGGAAAAGGACATTACATTATGCTTGGTA
>NW_006921612.1:17814313-17816864 GCF_000298275.1 Orycteropus afer afer | reverse complement strand
CCTGGAGAAGGATGTCATGCTTGGTAAGGTGGAGGGTCGAGGAAAGAGGGGAAGGCCTTCGAGGAGATGGATTGACATGGTGGCTATGACAATGAGCTCAAGTATAGCAGGGATCATGGAGCTGGTGCAGGATGGGGTGGTGTTTCATTCTGCTGTGCCTGGGGTCTCTACAAGTTGGAAACGACCTGATGGCACCTGAAAACAACAACATGAGTTGGAAATTTAGAAAGTACCTAATAACAACATTGCAGATCTATACAATTATCTTACTTTCTGGAGAAAAGAAGGGGAAATATAGAAAACAAAAGAATGTCCAATTCCTAGAGGAGCCCATTTTAAAAGCTATTTTCTGAAAGTCATACTAAAGATGATAACTGTTTACATATAATTGTTTACACATAACTGCAAGGGAGACAAAACTGTTCTCATTGGTAGTGTGCTTTGTCATCACAAATAAAAACAGGGTTCTTTTTCTAACAGTGTGTGACAACTAGCAATCTTTTTACAGACACTCAATCACAAAGCTGAAGCTTGAAGCCAAATTTTCTTTATCTCATTCAACCATATTTTATTTGAACTCCATTAAGTGTAATGCATATTTTTAATCATAAGAAATTTTTGTTTCTCTAAATTTACATTCACTATATATCTTTAACTGGAAACTTAAATTCTATAATAGTTTTAAGAGTACAAATGATATACTTTTCAGTTGTTTTATGATCACATACACATTTAGAACTTCAGTTTTTTCTTACCCTAGGAATGGTTTCAAGATTTTCTCTGGTCATAACCATCACCTAGACTCACATTACACTACTTAATGAATATTTCTCACAATCATAGTCATCCTTCCAAAGTGAACTCACCCTCCTACCTCACCAAATCAATTCTCTATTTCCAAGTGTCTCTTTGCAGTAAATGACATCAGCATTTTTTCAATATTTCTGATTAAACTGGTTACAGGTCAAGAACCCAAAGATCTCAGAAGTATACATAAATATCTGGGGAAAAAATAATGATCAAATTAGATATTTTAACTTTCCAAAAATTAAAATAAACTAAATATGATAATGAAATCAATGATCAGAAAGCATATGTAAGAGTAATCATCATGCAACATAACAAGCTGGAATAGCAAGCATTATATTTAGATTTCCTGATTTTGGAAATTTAATATAAATATCAAGTAGTAGTACACATATAATTGTTTATATACAAATTATATACAATTTTTTAAAGTTGTAAACCAAGAAACAAGAAGAATGTATGCAAAATGCTCAGATAGTTTTCAAATATAATCAAATATAACTGAAAAATCTATCTATCTATCTCTGCACTCTGGGATATGTCAATGGGTGTGATGCCCACATACTGTCATTTCCCTCTTTCCCTAGAAAGGAAATGATCAGGGGCACAGTAATGAGGAAATTTGGATATGCAACCATGATGTGTAGAGTGGGGCAATATAGTAGCACCACAGTGCATTTGGCAGGCAAATTGGCAGAAGCCTATTACCTATCCTCAGTCTAGGTACCTATCATATCCTGCTTCAAAGCTGCAATCCCTTGAATGTTCACTTCTGCAATGAGAAGGTGTAGTTGGCCAACAGAAAGAAGATATTGACCTCCCCATGTAGGACAAGGGTCCTATATTTTCATTTCATGTTGGATCCTAGAAACCATATTGTAAAAACAAAACTCATTGCCATCGTGTCAGATCCATCTCATAGCTACCCTTCCTTGGGTTTCCCAGGCAGTATCACTATGGAAGTAGATTGCCCAACCTTCCTTCTGAAAAAAACATATCATAGGCCCTGATTATATATGCACAAATTAAGTGGCCTTAAATAAACAAAAATAAAAATTTGATAGACTTACAGCATATATACTGTTTAGACCATATCTTGGAAAGTTTCAACATAGCTTCCTTAATTAATAGGTTAAATACACACAATAACTATAATGCAGAAAAAAGTGGAAATAAACATCAAGCTTTATTTATTAACTCTTTGCTGTCAAGTAGGTTCTGCCTCATAGCGATCCCTCCTTGGGTTTCTGAGATGGTATCTCCACAGAAGTAGATTGCCCAATCTTCTTTCTGAGGAGTGACTGGTTGGTTTGAACCTCCAGCCTTCAGGATAGCAGCCAATTGCCTTAGGCACTATGCCACCAGAAATATTTAACCCAGCAATTATTTTAAAAGCACACATGAAAACTTATTGTACAGCCACAGCAGTCAAAACTGTCTGGTATTGGTTTAATGACAGATACATAGACCAATGAAATAGAATTGAGAACCCAGAAATAGGTCCATTGACCTATAGTCAGTTGATCTTTGACAAAGGCCCAAAATCCATTAAATGGGGAAGAGAATATTTGTTTAATAAATGGTGCTGGCAAAACTGGAGATCGATTTGCAGAAAAATGAAACAAGATCTGTACCTCACACCATACACAAAAAAGAACTCCAGATGGATCAAAGACTTAAATGTGAAACCTAGAACTATAGAGTTCCTCAAGGAAAATCTAGGGCCAAATTTAGGAGCCCTAAT
>NW_006921612.1:17812741-17813851 GCF_000298275.1 Orycteropus afer afer | reverse complement strand
TTACTAGATATATACCCTAAAGAAGTGAGAGCCATGACAAGAGCAGATATATGCACACCCATGTTCATCGCAGCACTATTTACAATAGCCAAATGATAGAAAAAACCTAGGTGTCCATCAACTGAGGAATGGATAACCAAACTATGGTACATACACACAATGGAATACTATACAACTCTAAAGAATAATATTGAATCTGCAAAACACCACATAACATGGATGAACTTGGAGGACATTATGCTGAGTGAAATAAGTCAATCAAAAAAGGACAAATATTACACTAGTCTGTTATTGTAAAATTTAAGGAAATGTTTATGTATAGAAGGAAATTTTCTTTGTTGGTTACCAGGGGTGGGTGGGGAGGGGAGGGAATTATAGAGATAGATAGAGATAAGTTTTGATTTGGGTGAAGAGAAGGGCACTGTACCAAATGTGAGTGACCAATATGGCGGCATTGAGGATAAGAAAGACATGGAGAGGTACATGGGAGGTACAGACAACAAATATGAAACCTTTTGCACATACAGTACTGTGTTGTCAGTGAAGGCAAACATGGATATATGAGTGGATAGATGGGTGGACAGGCTGAACTATTAGGTATATCTATGAAATGGGGAGTGTATCCAAGAGCATGTACAGGGTTGGCAGACAGTGGTCCTATAAGCTTATGTGAATGATCAGAATTCCCAGGTGTATAGTAGAGCTGACAGGAAGCAAGGTTGTGGTCACTGCTCAGTCACAGCCAGCTACCCAGAGGGAGTGAGTAGTTGAGCCTGTGGGCTTGGGACCATAGTCACAGGGAACATTAAGTTCAATTGGCCTAACATACTATACAAACATTGTTCTACCTCCTACTTTGGCAAGTAGTGACTGGGATCTTAAAAGCTAGCAAGCTGCAATCTAGATGCAATGATGGGTCTCTCCTTGTTCAGAGCAAAGAAGAATGAAGAAAACCAAAATTCATGGAAACAATTAGTCTTAGCAACTGGCACACCATCTGACTTGTAGCTTACACAACTATGAGACCAGAAGAACTAGATGGTGCCCGGCTATCACTGTCATCCACTTGGAAGGGGATCTTTGTAGGAGATCCTTGATAGAGAGGGAGAA
>NW_006921612.1:17805554-17811450 GCF_000298275.1 Orycteropus afer afer | reverse complement strand
GATTGCCCAACCTTCCTTCTGAGGAGTGGCTGTTGGGTTTGAACCACCAGCCTTCTGGTTAGCAGTCAAGTGCCTTAGACACTATGCCACCAGAACTCCCTAAAATTGCCTAGTATATGAAAAAGAAGGAAAATATAAGATCAAAGATAACTAAAGAGTCATGATAATTAAATGTGATTTGATATCTTTGGTTACTTTGAAGGATAGAAAATGGACATTAGAGGAAGAAAAAGTGAAACAAATCTTGAGTTTCATTAATTACTGTTAACTTGACTGCTAACCAGAAGGCTGACGGTTCAAACCCACCAGCCACTCCTCAGAAGGAAGATTGGACAATCTACTTCCCTAGAGATACTGTCTCGGAAACCCAAGGAGGGGTCACTATGAGTTGCAATTGACTCGACAGCAGTGAGATTGGTTTTTGGTTTATGTACTGATAATATCAGTTTCTTGCTGTTGCTTTTGTTAGATACTGTCGAGTTGATTCCAACTCTTAGCAACCACATGTAAAGCAGAACAAACCACTGCCTGGTACTGTACCGTCCTCATCATTATTGCTATGTTTGAGCTTATTGTTGCAACCACTGTGTCAATCTATCTTATTGAAGGTCTTCCTCTTTTTTGTTGGCCCTCTACTTTACCAAGCATGATGTATTTCTTCAGGAACTAATCTTTCCTGATAAAATGCCCAAAGTACCTGAACGAAGTCTAAGGGATATTATGGCTGTACTTTTAAGGCAGATTTGTTCATTCACTAATAGTCTATGGTGTATTCCATATTTTTCACCAACACCAAATGTATGAATTCTTCAGTCTTCCATATTCATTGTCCAGCTTTTGCATGCATATGCAAAGAAACTATAGCATGAGTCAGGTGCACCCTAGTTTTCAAAGAGACATTTTGCTCTTTAATACTTTAAGGAGGTCTTTTGCAGCAAAGTTGCCCACTGCAGTATGATGCTGGATTTCTTGACTCCTGCTTTCAAGGGCATTGATTGTGGATTCAAGTAAAATGAAGTACTTGGCAATTTCATTTTTTTTTTTTCTCTGTTAATCATGATAGTACTTATTGGTCCTCTTGTGAGAATGTTTGTTTTATTTATTTTGAGGTATAATCCATACTGAAGGCTGTCATCATTGTTCTTCATCAGTGTTTCAAGCCCTCTTCATTTTCATCAAGCAAGCTTGTGTCATTTACCTATTGCAAGTTGTTAATGACTCTTCTTCCAACGCTGATGTTGCCTTCTTCTACATATAGACCAGCTTCTCAGATTATTTGCTCAGCATACACATTGAATAAATGTGGTGAATGATGTAACTCTGAGACATATTTTTCTTGATTTTATTCCATTAGTGTCCTTTGTTCTATTTGACTGGCTGCTTATTGATTTATGTACAGATTTCACATGAGCACAATGCTCTAGAATTCCCATTCTTCATAATGCTATCCATATGTTGTTTTGATCCGCATAGTGAAATGATTTTCTTAGTCTGGAACCTCCACTGAAACCTGTCCAGTAAGGGTGACCCTGTTGGTAACTGAAATACTATTGACATAGCTACCAGCACCACAGCAACAGACAAACCTCCATAGTATGGTACACTGATAGACCAGAGGTGTACTAGTTTCTAAATTGCAACAAATGTACAGGACAAGTATATGAGAACTCTGTCCACACTCTTTGTAATGTTTCTGTAAATCTGAAACATTTTTAAATTTATTTATGTGATCAAACTTCTAGTATGATTCATCACAAAATAAAGAGGGCACAGATAATATTAGTAATGAAAAATATACACTGCTGTTTGTCTCCTTGACATTTTAAAAAGTTTAGAGATTGTTATCAAATCTCTTAGCCAATCATTTGAATAATTAGAGGTACTAGAGTAGTTCTAGGAAAATATAACTTAACAAAAAGATAGGTAAATAATTACTTAACCACTGACAAAATTGAGTCAGTTATTTAGATATTTTCCCACAAAGAAAACAACACAGACATTCCTAAAAGTAATTCAACTAAAAAATAAACTCTCACACTAAATATGTCTTTGCCATCTTATCGAAACTCTCCCAGAAAACTGAAAAATATTTAATATGCCCTATTTTTGTATATAAGGACCACTGGTGGCGCAGTGCCTATGGCAGTTGATGTTAACTAGAAGATTGGCAGTTCAAACCCACCAGCCAGTCCTTGAAAGGAAGACAGGGTAATCTACTTCCATAAAGATGTAACACTTCAGAAACCCAGTGGGGGTCAGTATGAGTTGGAATCTATTTGTTATATATCAGAACAGTATAATCTTCATAGCATATTAAAAACTCTTGAGTGACATTGAAAACGGTAAAGAAGAAATCTTAAACCATAAATTTACCCTGAAGTCTTCTTAAAACCAAACATTTAACTGGTAAAGAAAGTCTACCATGAGCAGTGTGTACTGTTGATATCTACATGGCATCAAATTGACAACAGCAACCTGAAAATTTGGATAGGAAACTTAAAGGGCAGTGAGTTTATATTAATTGAGAAGAAATTACTTGAAAAGTAATTGATTATATTATCATGTACCTAATCATTGTTCAAAGCAAAGAATATAATCAATGTTGCTGAAATGTGCAGAAATTGTAAAATTTGTATATGTTCTACATGCATATTTTTAACAACAGCATAAATAAAATAAATTATATAAAAATAAAATAGTAAAGAAGAAATTATTTTTGATATCAACCTGGTAATTGATAATTATGGTATTAAACTGGTAATAGATAATTATTAGACATGAAACTCAATTTTTGAATTCTAATAATAATAATAAAATTAGCAATGCAGGTAGAGAAATACACACAAAAATATTATTGTTTTTAGCCAAGTAGAATTTCACCCTAGGGATATAGATGTAGTTTACATTACAAAATATGTAATAGTTCTCTAACCTCTTACCTGATTAAAGTAGGGAAGATATATATATGTATATAATTAACTCAAAATTTGAAAAAAAAAATCCTTTCACAAATAAAATATAATACAAATTCTTAATGGGAGCTCTGGTGGCATAGTGCCTAAGGCATTTGACTGCTAACCAAAAGGCTGGCGATTCAAACCCACCAGCCACTCTGCAGAAGGAAGATTGGGCAATCTACTTTCATAGTGATACTGCCTTGGAAACCCAAAGAGAGGTCGCTATAAGTCAGATTCAATTTGACGGAAGTAAGTTTGATTTTGGTTTTGACAAATTGTTAATAATAGTGATATATTATAAGCATTCTTTTTAAAATCAACAAGGCAACAATGATCATGGTCATCAGTTCAATTTTACACTGAAGTGGTGACTTCACTAGCACAGTTAGACAATAAAACCTCTTAACTATGTAAGAACTGGCAAGGAAAAAATTTAAAAAAGATGATGCCATTTAAAAATGAATTTTATATGACTTCATTTTATGGCCAAAATTTATTTACTCTCTTACTTGGGGGGTGGCCTTTGAAAGGAAATATGTGTGTATATGAAACTATGATTCTCAAGACATTGAATGAACATCAGGCAATGAAGTCTAGAGAGGTGGGAACTAAATACCATAAGCATGATTCCTAAAGTTTTTGCCTGGGAAAAGTGCCCAGACCATGGCAAAAGGAGGGGGACACAAGTAGTGGATGAAAGAACAATTAAGTAGTCCAGAAGTTCCAAGGCTGCTAGATCACAGGAGAAAGTACCAGAAAGTAGAAAGCTGCAAGATACAGAATTATGGATAACTACAATGGGTTCCCCACTAGTATTCAGCAGAGTATTTATGGGTCAGTACAGGACAGTGAGTAAAATATCTGGAGCCAAGAAAAGATAACTTAAAAGTAAGTATTGAGGTAAATAGCTATATAGGCACATAGCTCATTTGAGTCTGAAGATACTGCCACTTTTTACCGATAAAATGAAAAACCTTATAATACAGAAACATCAAATATAGTGCTTAACAGAGTTTTGTCTCAGTTAAGGGACAATATTTGTCCTAAAAGAAATACTTCTCTGGTCTCAACTAGCAAAATTTAAAAGTAAAGCCTAAAAGGATCAAAACCTTCCTAAATAATTTAATTGAATCACAGAACAAAGCTGAGGAATATTTACAGGAATACAAAAATATCTAGCACACAAGTTAAAATACACAAACTATTGTATCAGTAAAGGTTTAGCAGGCATGTAAAGAAGCAGGAAAACAACATGCTTAATGAAAACAAAAACTCAATCAATACAAACTAATCTAGAAATGACACACATAATAGAATCAATAGACAAGGATATTAAATATTTTTTGGAAGGGTATTCTATATTTTTAGAAAACTAGAGGAAATATTGAATATTACTTGCAGAGACATATATATAAAGAAGTGAAAAATTGAAAATGTCCCCCATGTCTGAAATGAAAAATATACTATATGGAAATAATAGATGATTTATCATTATGGAAAATATTAGTCAACAGAATTATAATGATAGAAACTACTAAAAGTGGAAATATAGAAAAAATATTGAAGAAAATGAACAATGAATTAGTAAGCTGTGATACAGATGACTTTTAGTGCCTTGTTGCTGTTTTTTTAGGTGCCCTCGAGTCAGCTCCGACTGATAGCAACACTATGTACAACAGACCAAAATGCTGTCTGGTTGCGTGCCAACCTCACAATATTTGTTTTACCTGAGCCAAATGTTGCAGCCACTGTGTCAATTCATCTCTTTGAGTGTCCTCCCCTTTTTCACTGACCCTCCACTTTACCAAGCATGATATTCTTCTCAAGGGAATAGTACCATCTGACAACATGACCAAAGGAGTTGAGACTAAGGTCTGGCAATTCTCACTTCCAAAGAGCATTGTGGCTGCACTTCTTCAAGGACAGATTTGTTTGCTCTTCTGGCAATCCATGGTACTTTCACTATTCTTTGTCAACCCACAACTCAAAAGCATCAATTCTTCTTAAGGCCTCCGTGTTCATTGTCTAACTGCAATAAGCAGTTAGAAAACCAAAAGGGAAGAACACACTCAGCATTTCTCAAGCTGAAAGAACTGAAGAAAAAATTCAAACCTCGAGTTACAATACTGAGAGATTTTTTATGAGAAAATATTGGCTGATACAAGAAACATCAAAAGAAGATAGAAGGCATACACAGAGTCACTGTACCAAAAACAATTGATTGATATTCATCCATTTCAGGAGGTGGCATATGATCAAGAACCAGTGGTAATGAAGGAAGAAATCAAAGCTGTACTTAAGGAATTGGTGAAAAGCAGACCCAATAAGAACAATCACAATACATGGATAAAAGATTCAAGTTGTCAAAAGTTTCATATTAGGTTCCACAATCAACACCAATGGAAACAGCAGTCAAGAAAGCAGAGGACGTATTGCATTGTGCAAATCTGCTGCAAAAGATATAAAGTACTGAAGAGCAAAGATGTCTCTTCAAAGACTAATACAAGAAACTAATACTAAGGTGAGTGTAACCCAAGACATGGTGTTTTCAATTGCCTTACATGCGTGTGAAAGCTGGACAATGAAGAAGGAACACCAAAGAAGAGTTGATGATTTTTATTGTATTATTATTTTTTTTTATTGTGATTTGGATAAAAGTTTGCAGAGCAAATTCCCTTTCCATACAGCCATTCACAAACACTTTGTCTCATGATAGTGACTACAATTTACTCCAATGCAACAGCTCCCCTCCAACTTCCTCCTGATAGTTACCTCTTCCCTGTGCCCATCCCTCCATGCACTCCTGCCCCCTGAACTGTCTCCCTGTGCATAAACATCTATTCTTTCCCCCATGATTGTTCTCTGAAAGGAGGAATCTACCTCAGGTAAAGGTTCAACTCATGTGTCTGTCCTTGTTTGGCTGGAAGCCACAGGTGTGA
>NW_006921612.1:17803796-17804947 GCF_000298275.1 Orycteropus afer afer | reverse complement strand
TGGGAATTCTGATCATTCACATAAACTTATAGGACCATTGTCTGCCAGTCCTATACATGTTCTTGGATACACTCCCCATTTCATAGGCATACCTAATAGTTCAGCATGTCCACCCATCTATCCACCCATACACCCACGTTTGCCTTAACTGACAATGTAGTACTGTATGTACAAAAGGGTTCATCTTTGTTTTCTGTACCTCCCATGTACTTCTCTATGTCTCCCTCTTCTTCAGTGCCACTATGTTGATCACTCACATTTGGTATATTGCCCTTCTCTTCACCTAAATCAATACTTATCTTTACCTATCTAAGAGTGTTCCCTTCTGTCCCCTCCCACCTCTGGTAACCAACAAAGAAAATGTCCTTCCATATAGAAACCTTTCCTTGACTTTTACAATAATGGACTAATACAATATTTGTCCTTTGTTTGTATCAAGGTTATGCTTGCTTCATAAAATGAGTTGGGGAGGATTCCATCCTTTTCTGTATTATGGAATAGTTTGAGTAGGATTGGTATCTGTTCTTCTCTGAATGTGTTGTAGAATTCTCTGGTGAAACCATCTGGTCCAAGAATTTTTTTGTTGGTAATTTTTTTATAACCTGTTCAATTTCTTCTTTTGTTATGGATCTGTTCAACTTTTCCACATCAATCTGTGTTAGTTTAGGTAAGTGATGTGTTTCTAGAAATCTGTCCATTTTTTCCAGATTATCAAATTTGTTGGAGTACAATTCTTCATAGTATCCTGATATTATCTTTTTAATTTCAGTTTGTCTTGTTGTGATGTCACCCATTTCATTTGTTATTCATTTTACTTGTATTCTCTCCCTCTTTTCCTTTGTTAAATTTGCCAGTGGTTTGTCAATTTTATTGATCTTTTCAAAAAACCAACTACTGGTCCTGTTGATTTTTTCTATTGCCCTTCTATTTTCTATTTCATTGATTTCTGCTTGAATCTTTATTATTTCCTTTCTTCTGGTGACTGTGGGCTTTTATTGCTGTTCTTTTTCTAATTGTTGGAGATGTTGGCTTAAAGTGTTGATTTTGGCTCTTTCTTGTATTTTGATGTGTGCATTGATTGCTATAAATTGGCCTCTGATCACTGCTTTTGCTGTGTCCCAAAGATTTTGGTATGTTGTGTTTTCATTCTC
>NW_006921612.1:17799073-17803163 GCF_000298275.1 Orycteropus afer afer | reverse complement strand
CTTATCTCATATGGTGGTTTTTGTCTTAAAGTCAATTTCATTAGAAAATAATATTGCCACTCCTGCTCTTTTATCATTGCCATTTGCTTGATATATCTTTTTTCCAAACTTTGATTTTTAGTCTATTTTTTCTTTGTCTCTAAAGTGTGTCTCTTGTAGACAGTATATTGATGTGTTTTGTTTTCTTATTCAATCTGCATCTCTGCATCTCATGAATGGTGGTGTATTTAATCTATTAACATTCAGTGTAATTATCGACAAGTATGAATTGTTTGCTGTCATTTTGTTATGTGTTTTTTCATGGTGTCCCTGGTTTCTTTGTTCCATGTTATTTTCTGTGCTGAGCTCATTATATTTATGATTCATGTTATCATTTCCTTTGTTGTTGTTGTGTTAGTATTTGCTGAATATTTGTGCTTGTCCTCTTTTTTATTGCAATATGAAGGTTTACTATATTCCTTTGATGTTATCTGTGATTTATAATTTTCTCCATGAATTTAGAACAGTCCATTCTATCCTGCAACTCTCTTGACTTCCTCACCATTTAGAATTTCTGTAAATGCATAGTTTTTTTCCCTCTTTTTGGTTTGTAGTTGTTCTCATTTGCAAATTGATATCTCTGGTTCCTTGTTTACAATCTTGTAAGCTTATTTTATTTTGGATATGTCTATAGCTGTGTTTTTTGGGATATGTCATCATGTGTATTAATGGTTGGTTATTGTTTCTATTTTTGGTTCTCTGTTCCAAGGATTCCCTTTAATATCTCTTATAAGGTTGGTCCAGTTTTAACTAATTCACTTAATTTCTCCTTGTATGTAAATCTCCTAATTTCACCATCATATTTGAGGAACAATTTTGCCAGGTATATAATTCTTGTTTAAAAATGTTTCGCTTTCAGTGTTTTATATATACCATACCCTTGCCTTCTCACTTGTGTGGTTTCTGCTGAGAAATCAGAGATTATTCTTACTAGTTGTCATTTGTAAGTAACTTTTTGTTTTTCCTGTGCTGCTTTCACGATTCTTTCTTTGTCTTTGGTTTTGATGAGCTTGATGATGATATGCCTTGGTGATTTTCTTTTGGGGTCGATCCTGTTTGGGTTTCCTTGGACTTCCTGAATGAATGTCCAACAAATATTGGACAATTTTCTCAGTAGGTTTATTTTTCTCTTCCTGTTCTGGAATTCCAATGACATGTAGCTTATTTCTTTTGATGGTTTTCCACATGAACCTTAGGCTTTCTTCATTTTATTTTGATCTTTTTTCTAATTGATTCTTTCCAAAGAAGTATTCAGGTTTTTGTCTTCAATCTCATTAATTCTGTCTTCTATTTCATCCAATTCTATTCACTTTCAATGTGTTATCTGACAATTTAGTATTACTCTTCTGGAGTTCTACCTGTAGATTTTGAATTATTTCTAATTTTTCATTTATTTTGTCCTTTTGTTGTTGAATTTTGCTCTAGAGTTCTTCTATGATTTTGTCTGTGTTTTACTTGATCTGTCTCTCAGTCTTTGAAGGTACCTAAATATAATTCTTTTGAATTCCTTATCAGGAAATTCCAATGCTGCCGTTTCCTCAGGGATGTGTTCTGGGTCTGTATCCTGCTCTCTTATTTCTTCCACTTTATGTTGGTTCTTTGTGTGGACTGTGATGATCTGTTGTCTCTGAGATGTTTTGACATACTTGTATTTAGATCTCTGTTAACTGTTTTGGTGAGCAGCCAAGGGTAATTCAGACTCTTCTTTGTGGTTGTTTATTGTTGACGCATTGGTGGTGAAGGAAGTGTTGGCTCTCATTCAGTGAGTTAAGCTCCAGGAGGTGTGGGTGTAGTTGTGTTGTATGGGGACTTGCTGTCTCCCACTCAGTTAGACAAAAATAACAATTAAATAACCATCAAAAAAGTAAAAGCAAATGGACAAAAAACACACCATGTTATCACACAGGAACAAGAAACCAAAAAAAGAAAAAAGGAAAGAAAATTTAATAAAAAAATCACAATATCTGGTGATAGGACAATAAGAGAAAGAAGGTTGAGTAGGAGAATAATGTAGAAAAAAAAATTGGAAAACAAAAAAAAAGAAAAACAAGGAATGGGGTTAACCATGAGAAAGAAAAAAACAAAACAAAACAAAACAAAACAAAAAAAAATCTGGAACCCGGATCAGGGAAAAGAGAAAAAGCTAAGGCATAGAACCTGGGAAGGGAGGAATAAAAAATAATAATAAAAATGGCAATAATAATAATAATAGTAGTAGTTTTAAAATAGACAAAAGCAAACAAACTAAAAAAAAAAGAAAGAAAGAAAAGAAAAGAGGAAAAAACTCAAGGCAAGGCAGGACACCCAGGCTATGTCTGAAGACACAGACTGGGATGGAACATGAGTGGGAACAAGGGATGGCCACACCTCCATTCACCAAGAAGTTGTGGGGTATAATAATAAAATGGGAATGTCACACCTTTCCAGTCATTGACGTCCATAATATCCTTGCTGTTCCCAGCAAGTGGAACCTGTTCTTAAGTCCCTGGAATCTGGGAGAACACTGTCACTTTAAATATCCAAATGGTCAAACTGCTTGTAAACATTCAAAATGGCTGTGCTCTCCAGACAGGCAAAAATCCACAGCTCAGCCCACCTTCTTCTTCGCTGCTTGCCATTTTATTCACCAGCCACCAAAGCAGTTCTCTGTGCAATCCCTGGCTAGTGGGGCTGAAGTTTAGGTTAATTCCTACGTCCTAACACCACTTGGCAATATCCAAGCTGTCTTTGCTATCAGAATACCTACCAGACTGCAGTTCCATTTGTCTCCTATTTTGGTGTTTTCATGCAAATTCTTCGACTAGTTGGAGTTTTCATCCACCTCTATATCCTTCCTTTCAAAGCTCAGAGGTCCAGGATTGTCTTCTGCATTTGTGTTAATTTGTTCCCCTTTTCTTTGTTGAAGAGGGTCTGTACACTCTTTATGCCTATTCCACCATCTTACTAGAATTCTTGAGTTGATGCTTTTTGAGTTGTGGTGTTGGTGAACAATATTGAAAGTCTCATGGACTGCCAGAATAATGAAAAGATCTGCCCTGGAAGATATGTAGCAGAATGTTCCTTGGGAGAGAGAATGGCTAGACTTCATCACATCCACTTTGGCCTTGTTGTCAGAGAGATTTACCTGAAGAACAAAATCATGCTTGGTAGAGAGTGAGCAAAAAAGGAGATGAACCTCAATGAGATGGATTGACACAGTGGCTGTAGCAATGGACTCTGGAATAGTCAGGACTAGTGAGGCTAGTGCAGGCTGGGCAGTGTTTCATTCTATTATACATAGGCTCACTATGAATCAGAGCCAACTCAATGACACCTAAGAACAACAATATTCATTGTCCAACTTTTACATGCATATGACTATTGAAAATACCATGGGATAGATGGACCTTGGTTTTCAAAGAGATCTTTGCTCTTCAGCACTTAAAAGAGGCCTTTAAACCACATTTGCCCAGTGCAATAAGACGTCTGATTTCTTGAATGCTGCTTCCATGGCTATTTATATGGATCCAAGTAACATGAAATCTTTGACAACTTCAATATTTTCTCCATTTATCATTATGCTGCTTATTGGTCCAGTTGTGTGGATTTTCATTTTCTTTATGTTGAGGTATAAGTCATACTGCAGACTTTAATTAAAGACTGCAGTCTTTAATCTTCATCAGTAAATGTTTAAAGTCATCTTAACTTTCAGTGAGCAAGGTTGTGTCATCTGCATATCGCAGGTTGTTTTTGAGTCTTCCTCTGATCCTGATGCCATGTTTTTCTTCATATAATCCAATTCTTGGTTTATTTGCTCAGAATACAGATTGAATAAGTATGGTGAAAGGATGCAATGCTGATGTACACTCTTCCAGATTTTAAACCGTGCAGCATCCCCTTGTTCTGTTTGAACAACAGCCTCCTGGTCTATATACAGGTTCCTCATGACCACAATTAAATGTTATGGAATTCTTGTTCTCCTCAATGTTATCCATAATTTGTTATGATCCACACAGTCAAATGCTTTTGCATAGTCAATAAAACACAAGTAAACATCTTTCTAGTATTCTTT
>NW_006921612.1:17789573-17798698 GCF_000298275.1 Orycteropus afer afer | reverse complement strand
CTCACACATTTATAGAAGCTGGCAAATCCCAAGTTCTTGGACCAAATGTCAATCTGGAGGCTTTTGCTGACTCATGAAGCTGCAGGTCTGAAGAGCTCAAGGTTGGTAGGCAGTATACCAGCTGTTGACTCCAAAGAATGATGAATCCAAGATCTCCAGGTTGAATGGTGGATTGTACACTCACAGACAGTTGTAGGCAGAATAACAGGATACCAATGCACAGAAGAGTGTCTCTTTTCTTAGGATGTCCATAAATGTATTGGAAGCAGGCCATACCCCTAGGGAGACTCCCTTTCAATGGATTGGCTGCTCAAAACATATACATTTGATCCCATCATGGGAATAACCCACATTACAACTGCTTAAACCATACAGAATTATGGTCCAGCCAAGTTGACACATAGCTCCAACTATCACTGTCCACCCCTTGTCAACATGGCAGTTGTACACATCTTCTTAACCCTATATAATCTCTAAATAAGGACAATTATAAAGTTGTATTTGCACCTAACATGACACACTAATAAGCATACAACCAAAACATAGTAACCTTGTTTACATTTGACAGTTTGTAACAGAAGGAAACAAAAATATTTGATCCATATATACAATGAAGAAATATAGCAATCACAGTCCTTGTTTCTGCAATTGGTCATGTGATTGTAGCTGATATTCAGTACTACCTTCTTGCACCACCCATTCCATATTTTCCTTGCCCTCAGCAACACCTCAGCTGGTCATGGTCCTTTGCCTGGTAGGATGACGCAAAGCTTCATTCCTGAAGGGTCTGGGTCATTACCAGTCATATCAGAATTGGTAGCTGATTAATTGACTTTAATCATGGGACATGGTAGTACTAAGAGATGTTCTAAAGAATCTCCTGTATTCCAGACATATTCTTCTGTACCTCCCTCATGTAATGTCAGTTTAATGTCCCCTTGATAATCAGGAGCTATCACACTAGATAGTACAGTAATACCCTTCTTTGTCTCTTGATCTAGAGGCATGAGGAAGCCAAAATGGTTGGGTGGCTTTCTTAACTTCCAGATCAATGCAATCAGTGTTGTATCTCCAGGTGAGAGTGTTCCTCCTTTTGGGACTAAGATCTCAAGACCTGCAGAACATAGGATAGGTCACTAGAGGTAATAGAACCCATGAATCTAGGCTATTGGAGAAGCAGCTGGACACTGGTTTAGAACATACACTGCCTCCAGGAGACCATTACTCCAACCTTTCAAGGTATTGCCACCTAACTGGCACCTTCATTATGTTTTTAGTAGGTTTTCCATGTATTTAACTCCTAGGAGCACCAGGCCTAACTATCCAATGCCATAGTTCCACACAAGTCAGAGTATTCTGATTACCATTTTGACTCTGCTGTCCATTATGGTAACCACACCCACCTTGTTTTTGTCAATTAACTGCTGCCACTTGGTCTCTACTACCAGGTGGTCCAATCAGCCCCAACATAGTTAAGTGTCTTAGTTCAATTAGGCCAGTTCCCACTGTCAAGTCCAGCTTACATAAAATAGCAATCACAGCAATCTTCAAGGATGCTGGGGTTCCCTTCACAAATTTGTTCCTCACCGTACTGGTGAAAAGTGTGCCCTCTGTACTCTCCACTTATGGATCTAGTGGTCTAATCTGATATATACTTTCTAACGTGCCAATTTCCCTAACCCTCTGGATACCTTCTACATTATACCAAGGCAGTTCTGCTACTTCAACTTGACTTACTTATGCTTACTTACTGAAACAAAATCCATGATTCAGTAAGCCAAGCAAATAAACAATTAGATCCTTTTCTAACCTCTCAAGCTGAATGAAGAATCCATACTTAGTGGCCTTAAATCAATAAACTCAAACTGATCCAATGTTACATTCTTTGCACCATTATCCTGCACCCTCAGTAGCCATTCCCATACATATTCTTCAGGTTTCTGTCTGTACATGTTAGCAAAATCAAGTAGGTCTTTTTGGGTGTAGTGTACCACCTCTGCATTCACACTTCGTATTTCACCTTTTGGAGTTTGCTTGGACTTAACTTTAGTTACAAGTTTAGCAACAACAATGAGTAGTTGGAGCAGTTCCTGAGAACATTAAGCAATATCTTCCATGGCATTTACTTCAGGGGATGACCCAGCAGGAACAGTCGGATTGATCTTATAAAACTGAGTTGGAAGGGATAATGGTTTTATAATAAACGCTTTGTTGTTGTTGTTATGTGCCCTCAAGTTGTACCCTACTCATAGCAACCCCTCCTTGGGTTGTTGAGTCAGTATCACTACAGAAATAGATTGCCCAACCTTTCTTCCAAGGAGTGGCTGGTGGGTTTGAACTGCTGGCCTTCTGGTTAGCAGTCAAGTGCCTTAGGCACTACGCTACCAGAGCTACTATAAACCCTTCAGATGGGAGGAATTCAACAAAATTTACAGGCTGCATATCCTCATCTTCCTGACTGTCTGCCCATATGTCCCCATTCCGGGTTTCAGGATTCCATTTTTTCCCAATCAATGCCCTCACTTTAATTTCAGACACCATTCTAGGTTGGCAATTCAATTGGCATTGTCTTAAAATAAGACTCTGGATTTCATTTTTGGCAATATCAGCTCTGTTACTAGAAGAAATAAGGCTTTCTTTCAGAGCAAAACTGGTAACATTTATATCTTTTATATGGCTCTTAAGCTGTGACTCAGAAGCCCTTGCTTGAACAATTTCTCTCAGAAAGATCAGCATGAGGCCGGTCCCCATGAGGCAGAGGTTAAAGATGTCCCAAATGTCCAAATTACCATGCCACTCCATCATTTCAGACATTAACTCCTCCTTCTCCTCCCAGTAATTTCCCCAGTCTTAGGGTTCTGTATTTCGCTGTAATGCCTCACAGAACTCACAGACACTCAAGGGTTCATTTCACATAGTAGTGGTGGAGGCTGGCAGGCTGGCGAGTCCCGGGTCTGTGAGTAGGTCTGGTGGATCCTCCCAACTCTTGGGGTTTGATGAACCTTGATCAGCAGATCAGATGACAGCTGCTGTCCCAAATCCGGGGGTGAGATGAGGATGATCCAAGACAAAAAGCCGGATCAAGAGGAGAGCGAATCTTCCCAGGAGATTCGTAGGTATACCCTCAGGGAAGCTAAGGCTGGTGATTTGAATTATACCCTTCAGCAAGGCAGGACTCAAGATACATTCCACCTGTGTTGCACCAACAGAATTAACCTAAATCCAATCACAGAGTCCATTGCCAGTCATTATAGGGAATGACTACTACCAGCTGCCCAGCCAAGTTGATACCTGACCTTAACTACCACCCCACCCCAAATAGGCATGGATAATGGGATTTACAAAACATCACAGAATGGAGGACAATGGCTAGAGGGCCACATCAAGCAATTCACTGCACCCTGAACTCATCTTGCTCTTTCACCACTTTTTCTACCATAAGTAGGACCAACCAACCAACTTCCTTATACTCATCATGCTGACAAAATTGCAGAGAAGTATCAAATATGCGATGACCCAGAGCCTCACTTCTCAAAAATATTTGATCTATTGGTGGTGCTATTTTGCCACTTCACACCACACATTAAAAGGGCCCTCTTTACTAATGGAGGCAGAGTCACCAGTGCCTTTACAACTAATCAAATTGGAGAGAACTAAAACAGAATTGGTCAGAACAAGTTTAGGAAGCCCATCTTTATGATTTTGTTGCTCTAGAACCACTCTTGGTTCTAGAGAGTTAGGGTTAGGTTGAGATGGCTAGAGAAGCAAAACCAGTGAGAGAGAGAGAGAGAGAGAGGGAAATTTATCTTAGGAAAATGGCTTACACACTTATAGAAGCTGGCAAGTCTCAAGTTCTTGGATCAAACATCAAGTGGGAGGCTTTTCCCAACTCATGCAGCTGAAG
Organism: Orycteropus afer afer; assembly: GCF_000298275.1. NCBI lineage: Eukaryota > Metazoa > Chordata > Mammalia > Tubulidentata > Orycteropodidae > Orycteropus > Orycteropus afer. The sequence goes on along the minus strand of NW_006921612.1, from coordinate 17,794,794 downwards.
GGACTGATCAGTCAAGGTTGGTAGGCAGTATAATGGCTGTTGACTCCAAAGAATGAGAAATCCAAGATCACCAGGCCAAATGGTGGATTGTTCTCTCATGAATAATTGTAGGCAACATGACAGGATCCTGATGCACAGAAGAGTGTCTCATTTTCCCAGGATGTCCATAAATGCATTGGAAGCATGCCACACCCCTAGGGAAAATCCTTTTCAATGAATTGGCTGCTCAAAACATATATATCCAATCCCACCATGGGAATAACCCACATCACAACTGCTTAAACCACACAGAATTGTGGTCCAGCCAAGTTGACACACAACTCCAACTATCACAACAAGTAAGTGCCTCTAGCATGGCATCCATTTGTTGAAACATCTCAGTGGGCATTCTGTCAATTCCTGAAGGCTTGTTTTTCACCAGTTCTTTCAGTGCAGCTTTGATTTCCTCCTTCAGTACAATTGGTTCTTGATCACACACGACCTCCTGAAATGGATTAATATCAATTTTTTTTTTTTTTTTTGGTATCTTGACTGTGTTTCTTCTATCTTCCTTTGATGCTTCCTGCATCATTTAATATTTTACCTGTAGAAGCTTTCAGTATTGCAACTCGAGGCTTGAATTTTCCTTCTGTTCTTTCAGCTTAAGAGATGTTTGGTGTATTTTTCCCCTTTGTTTTTCTAACTCCAAGTCTTTGCACATTTCATTACAATACTTTATTTTGTTCTCTCAAGCTTCCCTTTGAAATCTTCTGTTCAGCTCTTTTACTTCATCATTTCTTCCATTCACTTTAACTACTCTCCATTCAAAGGCAAGTTTTAGAGTCTCCTCTGATACTCCTTTTGGTCTTTTCTTTCTTTCCTGCCTTTTCAATAACATTTTGCCTTCTTTATATGTGAAAACCTTGATGTCATCCCACAGTTCTCCTAGTCTGGGTCATTGATGTTCAGTGTGTCAATAAAATTTTTCAGATAGTCTCTACATTCAGGTGGGATTTAATAAAGATCATATTGTAACTCTCATGGACTTGTTTTGTCTTCAGCTTCAGTCTGAACTTGAATATGAGCAATTAACAGTCTGTTCCACATTCAGCTCCTCGCCTTATTTTAGCTGAAAATATTGAGCTTCTCCATCACCTCTTTCCACAGATGTAGTCCATCTGATTCCTGTGGATTCCATCTGGCAAAGTCCATGTGTATAGCCTCTGTTTATGTTGTTAAATAAAGGTATTTGCAATTAATAAGTCATTGGTTTTGCAAAATTCTGTCATGTGATCTCGAGCATTATGTTTATCACCAAGGCCATATTTTGCAGCTACTGGTGATTCATTTTTGTTTCCAACTTTTGCATTCCAATACCAGTAATAATCAGCACATCTTGATCACATATTTTGTCAATTTCAGACTACAGAAGTTGGTAAAAATCTTCAGTTTCCTTTTCTTTGGTATTAGTAGTTGATGCATAAATTTGGGTTATAGTACTATTAGCTGGTTTTTCTTATGGATGTATGGATATAATCCTATTACTGACAACATTGTACTTCAGGATAGATAAGGAAATATTCTTTATGACAGTGAATGTTCTAGTGTACATATATTTGGAATCTCCAAGGGAGAGGAAGAAGGTTTACAGAAATTAATTTGAAACAAAAAAATTCTAAATTCAAAACCTAGCAACTCAAGGAAAATGAAACACAAGAAATAAGGGGAAAAAATTCCTTTCAGACATAAGATAAAATGCCTATAACTATGAAGAAAATCTTAAAAGTCACCAGAAAAAATGACAGTTTATGTACAGAGAAAGAAGACAAAAATATGAGTAGAATTTTATCAGAAGTAATACAATCCTGATGAAATTGGATAGAAGATATCAAAAGATACCAAAATACCAAATAATAAAATTAAAATTACATAGATAGATAATAGGTTCACAAACAAGTACATAGGTGCTGTTTAGTCAAATCCAACCCATGGTGGCCTTATGCAAAACTAAACAAAACATTTCCTGGTCCTGCTTTATCCTCACATTCCCTGAAGCAAAGACTAACATAATTCAACAATAAATTTTAGCAAATGAAACAAAATGGAATTTAATGAAATTTTTAAAATAACAAATTAATTCAAGAGAATAAAACTAAGAGGAAAGGGTGAAAAAACAGATTGAATAAACAGTGAGCAAAGTGAACAATCTTTGAATTAAATGTGATAATTGATATACTCTGATTTAAATCTAATCTCAATTAACTCAAAGAGAGATTCAAATTGATTATTAAAAAATATCAACCTCATCCTGTCAATAGAAACCCAATTAAATATAAATATGCAAATGGTTCAGTTAAAGAAAGGAAAAGATGTACACTAATAAAAATTTGTTGAAAAATTAGAGAAAATTATTGGGAAGCTCTATTATGATAATTGGACAGGGAAAAATGTTCACGGTGTCTATCAAGGCACCATAAAGATGCAAACATGAGCAAAGTACTCGTAGAAGATATTGTAATGCATATTCACAACAAAACCACTATCAACTGTTAGACAAAGAACCTAATAAGGAATTGGAAAACACGGTAAATAGTGACTTCACAGAAGAAGAAACAGCAGTGACAGACAAATATCTTAATATTATTCTTAATCATAAAAATGCAAATTTAAGCCACAATAATTTACCATCTTATAAAGCTTAGGTTGAAAATAGTTGTGGACACATTGGTTGGTGTTAGCATCTGTCATCTATCTCTTATTTGCCACAGTACTGCATTACCATTAACACCAAACACCAGGCTACAAATGAACATGTAAACACTGAGAGATCAGATGGGCATCAGTGAACAGGAGTATACTCCAGACCAAGGATCAATTCAGCTGAGGCTAATGTTGTACAGACACTAGTGATACAAAGTACCTACAATCCTTATAGAAGCAATAGAAGACAGACACAGAGTAATCCCCCACAGACACCCAGACACTATGGAAGAGACATCCAATAGATCTACCGTCTCAGGACCATAGTACTGGGGGACACCAGACTCAATAAACACAACAAAATACATAAAAGCCTTGTTCTGCATCCTACATTGGTAAATATCGACCGGGGTCTTAAAAGTTTTCAAGTGGCCATCTAAGACACAGTAATGGTCTCCTAGCATTGTAAGTGAAAAAGAATGATAAACAAACAAACAAACAAATAAATAAATGACAAGGGCATTTGGAAGCAATCAGCCTTAGGACATGATGGCCCTTGAGACCAAAAGAACTAGATGGTGCCCAGCTACCAATGCCAACCACTCAGGAAATGATCAAATCTGGAGATCCTGGATAGAGTGGGAGGAAAAATGTGGAACAAAATCCAAAAACTCAATAATGAACAGAATTACTGGTCAGATGGAGTCTGATAAGACCCCCAATACTATAGCCCTGGAATACACTCTGCACCTGGAATAAAACTCACTCCCAGGGGCTGGCTCTTAGGCCAATAGTTAACAAGATGTATATACAGATCTCTCAACCCAGGATGATGCACCCACATACTCCATGGTAATATATCCTTAGAGCAATATACCATGGGACACCAGAGAACCAACATTTAAATTGATGAAATGCAGGACAAAAGGGCACATGATTATGAGGGGCACAGGGGGAGGGTTACTGGGGAGGGAGAGGAGGAGACTGGGTTAGGGTTGGACATGGTCAATGGAGAGTGAAACTAAATATACACATAACATTAAATGTAAAACAAGCCCTTAAAATAAAAATAAATAAATAAAATCCTCAAAAAGAAAAAGAAAATTAATATGTTTGATGATATCAAGTGTTGGAAAGGATGTGGCTAAACAGGTTAATATCAAGCGTTGGGACAAGATATGTCTTTCAGACAATGTTTTATGGTATAAGAATCAGTCCAAGAAATTTGAAGAAACTATTTGACACATCCTAGTATTTACATGCCATCTGACCCAACAGGTCTCTTCCCAGGACTGAAAATTTTTCACTTGTGTACCTGGAGACATATTCATAAACTTGCTCATATTATCATTTTCCTTAACAGTAAAAGTTGTACCCCAAATTTTCATTAACTGAAGAATAGAAATATAGACAGGAATAATGAAAAAAATATATGACAAATAATACAAATAATGACAAAAATACAGAAGTGAAAATCAATGTTCTATAGTTACAAGCAGCAACAATGATGGTGATTACAAACAAAATATTGCAAGATAATAGCAAGTCTTAAGCGACTATATATATAGTATCTCTTTAGGTTAATAAAGACAAAATTAAACTATTGAATCATATTCATGTATCTATATATGTATATGTTGTTGTTGTTATGTGCTGTTGAGTTGTCTCTGACTCATAGCAACCCCTCCTTGAGTTTCTGATGTGGTATCTCTATGGAAGTAGATTGACCAATCTTCCTTCCAAAGAGTGGCTGATAGGTATGAACTGCCAGTCTTCTGGTTAGCAATTAAGTACCTTAGGCACTATACCACCAGAGCTTCCATATAGGTATATACATATACATATATATGAATATATATATTCAAGTGTCTATATATACACCTATATATGTATACATATTTATACAGACACACACACATATAATGATCTCTGGTGGTGCAGTGGTTAAGTCATTTGGCTGCTAAATGAAAGGTCAGTGTTCAAAGCAACCAGCTGCTCTGCAGAAGAAAGATGAGGCAGTCTACTTCCATAAAGATTTAGAGCTTTAGAAACTTAATTGCATTTGCTATGAGTCAGAATCAACTTGATGACAGTGAGCCTGGTTTTTATTTGATAGTTGATTTTGACTCATAGTGACCCCCATTGGGTTTCCAAGGTAACTAATCTTTATGGAAGCAGATTTTCCCATTTTCCATCTGTGGAATGGCTGATGGGTTTGAACCACCAACCTTCTGGTTAGCAGTCAAATGTCATAGGTACTGCACCACCAGAGCTCCTTATGCATAAATGTATATGTATGCATGTATGTAGATATATATATAAAACATACCCAGATGTCTAGATAATTATTACTACTTTAGGAAGGCAGGATGGGAAAGAGTGCTCAGCTAGATTCAGTTTCAAAGAAGAGGCAGTGTTGTTTTGGCATGTAATATTGTGGTGGTTGTAATCCTAGTGTTCATATTATTACATTGCTTGGTAACTGTGTTGGATTGGGTTCTCTAGAGAAACACAAAAACCAGCAAAGTATATATATATATAT
>NW_006921612.1:17778745-17782928 GCF_000298275.1 Orycteropus afer afer | reverse complement strand
ACTGACCGGCCGCTTAGGACGCAGTCATGTGATCCATCATGGGAACCACCACTCACAACTGGAGTCCAGCCAAGTTGACACATCTTCAACTATCACAGTAACTTTATGTTTGTTACATCTCTTTCTCATGTACATGAAATAATGAAGCTCATAAGGCTTTGGATGATGACAAATTTGATCATGTGCTTTATGGGAAAGACTGTGCCTGCACTTACAGATTTGGGGTAACAGAAGTACACTAGGGAGGTAGAAATCATTGATCCATTTTCAATGCTGGATTTCTCTGGGTTCTTAATCATTCTTTTAAACCATACTCACAAATGCTCTTTTGTAGAGCATGCTGACCAGATACATAAATATGTTAAATGTTTACTTAACACAGCCTTAAAAATTTTGGGCTTGAGGCTCATGGAAGGTGGTAGTGTTTTCCCCAAGACGACCCCCAGATATAGTGATTTATTAGAAGAACTCATGGGACTCAACTTATAGTCACTTTTATGACTATGATTTATTATAGTGAAAGAATATAAAACAAAATCAGCAATGGAAAGGTACACAGAGTGAAGTCTGATAGAAACAAGGTGCAAGGTTCCAAGAATCCTTTCCTGTTGAGTGTGCTATAATCTCTCTCACCAACTCCCTAGCTGCTAATGGACATAATAACTATTAATGGACTCAAAGTAAAGTATATGTCTTAGAGGGAGATTATTGCCCTCTGAAGAAACCCAGAGCTGTTAAGTTATTTTAGTGGGGTAAAGAAGGAAAACTGCACCTGATACCAGTAAAATCTAGAACAGTCATCAGAAGGATGGCCATTCACCCTAAATAAATAAAATAAAATAAAACTCATTGCCTTCAAGTCAGTTGGACTAATAACAACTCCTCCTTGGGTTTCTGAGGTGGTATCTCTACCAAAGTAGATTGCCCAGTCATCCTTCTGAGGAGTCATTGGTGGTTTTGAACTTCCAGCCTTCTGGTTAGCAGTCAAATGCCTTAAGCACTGTGTGACCAGAGCTCCATTCACCCTAAACAGGGACAATAAAAATTATGTGCATTGCCTACAGGGATTCTTCTACTTTTATTACCCCTTTACCATTCATTTCCTGTTCACCTACTTGTTTTCAGTATGCACTATTTGATACATAGACATTATTGTACTGTTAGTTAACCCCAAGAGAGAGGAACATAAGCATTCTCCTCTTGTAATGTGAAGTGAGGCACACTTGGATGCACTGTAACATTACCCTTGGGCAGGAGCCCAACTTGAAGGAACATTGGATGCTGAGGACATATGCTGCTCTGCTAATCACTATCCAGTTTATTCTGTGAGTAACACAGAATAGATAAATAAATGCCTGTTGATCATACTATTGCAACAATGTCTAGTCTGCTTTGTTCCAAATGGTCTTCATAAGAATTTTTGAATACAGCACACTATATTTCCCCAGATGAGTCACATAGACTACACTTAATTTCCCCAGGAAATTGTGGCCACATTTTTGGAGTACTATCTACCAAGGAACCTCATTAGAGACTCAGCACCCAAGGTTTTTTTACTTGGGCCTGGTCACATAGGCACATTCTGCCTAGCACAATCTAAACTTCAAGATTCCCAGAAGGAAAGCAGGTGTTTCACATAAAACCATGCTGTTTGTATAAACATTTTGGGCTCACTGAGCCACTCTTACCAATTAGAGAAAATTTTGTATTAGTGTAAGCATCTGTTTACCAGCCAAATTCTCAGATGCCAGCCAAGGGACAATCTTGTAGGCAGACCTTTGTAGGGATAGCAGTCTGTTATGTTAACTGTTTTCTGCACTGGGGGAATATCCGCCTTCAAAGTAGAAAATAAAGGTATCATCCAAATACTTTGGGCCTTGAGGAACTACATGAGATATCATGATAGCTTTTAAAATTTTTCTGAGTTCTTTCTAGAAGACAGAGAGAAGCGATAGACTCTTTACTGAGGATAGGGAATGAAGCATTACAGTAGACTCAGGGAGACACGATACACAGAACATACAACCGTCATGTGTTTCAAGTGGAAATGGATGTCTCACCATCAAACCAAATTTGTATTATATCCTAACTAGTCTCCCAGACCCTAGACTTGTTCCCCTTCAAACTGTTTTCCTTGTATATAAAAGATCGTCTTGCTAAACAACTTCAAAACTCTCATGTCCTAAAAAAAGGGTGAGAGGTTTTCTTTTTTTTTTTTCCCCTTAAGACAATTGAGCATGCAATTATTTCATGCTATTAGGTGCTGAAATCTGTCCTTCGGTTTCAATATATGGATGTGGAATTGAAAATGAAAAAGGGACTCTTACTGGAAATTCAGGCATGATGTAGAATCATTAATCCTTAGATAATATCATCTAGTTCACCACTGAATTAAATGTTAAAACCACTGAATTACACGGAATGATAGATTTTTAACTATTAACCTTACATGACACTTACCAACAGTAATGAAAGAATATTAGCTGTCCTGTTTGAAAAGTTATTATCAGTGAAGAATTTCTGTGCATAAGAAAAATCTGAAGAAATTAGTTGAAAAAAACAATAGATTTTTTTTTTTCAAATATTAAAAGTAATTGTCTTAGTTATCTAGGACTGCTATAACAGAAATACCTTGTTGTGGTTGTTATGTGCTGTCGAGTTGGATCCGACTCATAGTGACCCTTCCTTGGGTTACCAAGGCAGTATCACTACGAAAGTAGATTGCCCCATCTTCCTTCTGAGGAGTGGCTTATGGGTTTGAACCACCAGCCTTCTGGTTAACAGTCAAGTGCCTTAGGCACTACGCTACCAGAGCTCCTAAGAAATACCATAAGAGAATGATTTTAACAACATAAATCTATTTTCTAACAATTTACATGACTGAAAGTCTGATTTCAACATTCTGGCTCTAGGGGAAAGATCAGTTGTCTTTGGAGGAAGGTCTTTGTATCATTTAAATATCTGTAGTTCCAATGTTCTTTGGAGATCTTCCTGTGTCTTGGCAGCAGTCTTCTCCTAGGTCTAGGAGATTCACATTACAGGGACTCCAGGTCCAAAGGATGCATGCACTTTATTCCTGGCTTTTTCACAGTGATAGTAGAGCCCTCTATCTCTAGTTGCTTATTTAATCTCTTTTACATCTCAAATGAGATTGACTCAAGAAACAATGGAATATTGTAAATTGTATCCTGTCTTATTAACTTATCTGACACTAATCCTACCTTATTACCTCCATAGAGGTTCAGATTTACCACACAGAAGATAATTATATCAGATCACAAAACAGTAGATAATTACGTATTACTGAGAACCATGGCTGAGCCGATTTGACCCATATTTTGGGGACACAATTCAATCCATAAAAGTAATATATCATTATAATAGATGATAAAAATACAATAAAAAATATGAAGAAAAGAAAGCATTTCACCTTTTGGGCCCCAAATTTCATATCCTTGCCACATATAAAATGCATTAACCCCAGAAAATCATCTTAAAAGTCTTAAATCAATTCCAGCTCCAAATTGCATCCAGAGGCACAATTCCTGTTCATCTGTGAATCTAGAATACAAGTTACTGCTTGCAAAATGTCATGGTAGAACAGGCACAAGGGAGCTATTTCCATTACAAATGGAGAAATTGGAGGGAAAGAAGGATAATGGGCACCAAGCAAGTAAACAAACACAGCAGAAGAATTTACATTAACTCTCAAGTTCTGAAAAGTATCCTCTCTTATCTGCAACCTAGTCAGTGACTCTGTCCTCCAGATTCTGTATGCTGGCCATGATATCTGGATTCTGGTTGCTGGCCCCTTGGCCCCGGGCTTCAGCTACAACTTTCAGGTACACTAAGATGGCAACTCTGCTCCCTCAGATTTGGGCAGCCCCATTCCCTAAATTCAACTGAGTAATTACCCTACCCCCTCAACCCCTGCAGATGCCACTCATCTATCCCTTTAGAATGGCAGTAATTTCCCCTCAGCTTTGGGCAGTGGACCTGGCACTAGTGAATGACAGTTCCACACTCTGGAACCGAATCAATGAAGATCTAATTCTTTAAAACCTAGAAAGCTGGGGGTTTCAACAAGATGGCGGACTAGGCAGAAGGATTGCACAGACCCTCTTCAACAAAGAAAAGGGAAACCAATTAACACAGACACAGAAGATAATCTTGGACCCCTGAG
>NW_006921612.1:17770086-17771576 GCF_000298275.1 Orycteropus afer afer | reverse complement strand
GGGAGGAGGTAACTATGGGGAGGAAGTGGGAGGGGAGCTCCTGCATTGTAAATTTTGGTCAATGACATGAGATAAATTATATGTGAATTGCTGTATGAAAATAGAATTTACTCTGTAAATCTTCACTCAAATCCTAAAAAAAAAAAAAAAACCTAGAAAGCTGTGGCCTCACTTTAGAAACCCCAGAATCCATGGCCCCACACTTTGAGACCTCAGAGTCATGGCCCTACCCTTTGAGACTGACGCAACTCTGCTTCCCATTCTCTTTGTCTCTTGACTTCTGTTTCTTGGTTCCTTGGTCTCTCAAAGAGGCTCCCAGCTAAGCCTCTGCCCTGCTCTGGCAAGTGTTACAGAATGCCTTAGCTCTACTAGAAGTGCCTCGATGTACCTCACTCTGCCAGGAATTCTTAGCCTCAAGGTGCTCAACTATCTTACTCCGTGGGTCAGCAAACCTAACTTCACAGACAAGTGCTCAGAGGCACCCCACTCCACCAGGAAGCCTCTTGACCAAAGGCACTCAGTTTTCTTGCTCCAAGGGTGGCTCCCCACCCTTTCACATTGGTCTTCCATCTCTGCTGCTGTCATTTAACTGCTACTGCTTCTCTGTCTGTGCCATTTCTGGTTTTATGACTTTTCTTACTTCCCTCTGAGTTCTCACTAGAATTGTCTTTGTTGCCCAGAATCCCACAAACAGTCTCTTCAAGACAATTTAGGCTTTTAATATTTGGCACCTTAAAACTCTTCCAGACTCTACTTATTACCCAATTTCAAAACTGCTTCCACATTTTCATATCTGTTGGAGAAGCAATACACTCTTCTGATATTAAATTCTTTCTTAGTTATCTATAACAGAAATATCACAAGTGGATGGCTTTAATAAACAAAAATTTATTTTCTCATAGTTTGATAGGTTAGACATTCAAATTCAGGGAACAGGCTCTAGGGCAAGGCTTTCTCTCTATTTGTTCTCGAGGAAGTTCCTTGTCTTCTTTCAACAATTGTGGGGCCCATGTTCCTTGGATATGTCCTTATCTCTTGAGATCAATCTTCTCTTGGGTCTACAAGATTCCTAGCACAGGGACCCTGGATCCAAAGCTTCTGCTCTTCTTTCAGATCTTCTTTCTTGATAGTGGTTCCCCTTTATCTACTTGCTTGTTTAATCACTTTGATATTTCAAAAATACAAAGTATGATGTAATGCTATTGATTATATCCTGCCTCACTAACATAACTGCCACTAATCCTGCCTCATTAACATCATAGAGATTCAGATTTACCATACATAGTATATTTGCTTCAGATCACAAAATAGCAGATAATTACATAAAACTGAGAATCATGGCCTAGTAAAGTTGACACATATTTTTTGGGGATACAATCCAATCCGTAACTCTAATATATCTTTATATAACATCAGATAAAAATACGTCAAAGATATATGAAGAAACAAACAAAAAAATCACTTGATCTTACTATCCAGAGTAAACAATT
>NW_006921612.1:17764703-17769801 GCF_000298275.1 Orycteropus afer afer | reverse complement strand
TCTGAGGCAGTATCTCTATGGAAGTAGATTTCCCAATCTTCCTTCTGAGGAGTGGCTGGTTGATTTGAATGGACAGCCTTCTGGTTCATAGCCAAATGCCTTAGGCACTATGCCACCAGAACTCTTACATGTATATAGTGTGGTTATAAAATTATTGTTGAATTTTTTTTTCTCTTAAAAGTCCATTTAAAATATGTCATAGAAGCCTACCAATTGCAAGAGAATGAAATGATGAAGCCCAAGGCTAAAAGTGTAACCCTTTACTTGTTTATATCGTTAATCAGTAATTAAAGGTTTTCTTGATTTCATTCAGTAGTACTTTCTTTCTTAATAGCCTACAGTCTTTCAGCTATATCAATGATTTAATCATGTTACCTTGCTACAAGAGTGGTCTGAAATTGTTTTGTGGGATCTTTTACAGTTTAAAGGGCCTTGTTTTCAGACTAGAATGATCTGAAAGGTTCATGATTAAGGTCTAAGAAAACCTCGTGTACTTACCCAGTATTGATCTAAAGCCTGGAACATACATAGCAAAATTTCTTCTATTTTATCTAGGAAGTAGTTTGAAGAGTAGAACGAATATGGATAACTAAACAGAAAGTACTAACATCTAAGTGTTTATACTTCTTTTCTCATTTCTTATATTCCTGCACAAATTTGGTTAATATTAAAAATCATTGTTTTCAAAGCACAACTATGTCATAAAATTATTCTGGCCATTTTATTTTAGTGTGGGGTTGATGTTGAATGGGCTGTGCTAAAATTATCTAGAAACCCAAAAGGGTTTCAATATTTTTTATTGAAATTGAAACCATGATCATTTTTTATATACATTTCTTTTTTCCTTTTACTTTAGAGAAGTTCACTCTTTGAAAAAAGGAACATTGACTTATGCATAATGATATATCTGGCTAACTATAAGAATCATGCTTATCACAAATAATTTTGTAATTTTTATCAATGTCATATAACAACAAAATCATAGTCATGTCCCGAGGCAGAAATAAATATCTTCTTCACAATGGAAGGTAAACTAGCAAAATTCCTATTTGTGATTCCCATTGAGATTTTGGAAGTTAGACTCTACTCTGTGTCTCTAATGCCTCTTACCCTATGCATCTCATACCTTTTTTTATTTTATTTTTTACTTTAAATAACTTCAAAGAAGAAAATGTAATGTTTTACAGATATACATATATGTCCACGTTTGTATCTCTACATGTGTGTATGTTATCTTATTGCCTTTGAAAAGGTGATGATGACGATAGCTAACATTTGAACATTTAAATTTATACAGTATCTTACGAATATTTACATCCCAATATAAAGAAAACAAAAGTCCTCACAAATGGACCAATAAACAGCATTACAATCAATGGAGAAAAGATTGAAATTGTCAAAGACTTCAGAATATTACTTGGTTCTACAGTCACCACCAGGAGCTCTGGTAGCATAGTGCCTAAGGCACTTGACTGTTAAACAGAAATCTGGCAGTTCAAACCCACCAGCCACTTCTCCAATGGAAGGTTGGGCAATCTACTTCCGTAGTGATACTGCCTTGGCAACGCAAAGAGGGGTCGCTATAAGTCGGGGTTGACTCGACGGCACATAACAACAACAACAACACAATCAACACCAATGGAAGCAGCAGTCAAGATATCAGACATCACATAGCCCTAGGCAAATTGGCTGCAAAGAACCTCTTTACTATAAATTACTATAAGTTACTATAAGTTGGAAGCACCTTAATGGCACTAGGATTTGAGTTTTTCAATATGGTTGGTCCATATGGGAACACTATGAGCAAGGGTCAAATTTATTCATAATTACAACATATAACAATTATTGTTGTTGTTGTTGTTAGTTGCCGTTGAGTAGGCCCCGACTCATAGTGACCCCTCCTTGGGTTTCCGAGGCAGTATCACTACAGGAGTAGGATTGCCCAACCTTCCTTCCAAGGAGTGGCTGGTGGGTTTGAACCGCCAGCCTTCTGGTTGGCAGTCAAGTGCTTTAGCCACTATGCTACCAGAGATCCCATAACAATTATTACTATTATTTAACCCAAAAGCTTCCTCCAATAAACTCTGAGCCCCATGGATATTTGTCATAGTCCTAACTCTGTCCCCAGCATCTACCATGACTCTTTTCATTGGCCTCTGTCTTGGTTCCTTGTGCTGCTATAACAGACGTACCACAAATGAATGGGTTTAACAAACAGGGATTCGTTATCTTACAGTTTAGGAGGCTACAAGTGTGAGTTCAAAGTGCTGACTCTAGGGGATGGGTGAAGGCCCCTCAACCTTGGGCTTCAGCTCTGCTCCCTGTTCTAGGCCCACTAGAACTGGAGTTGTTTTCTGACTCACCAAGCTGTTGGCTGCTGAGGTTGACAATGAAAAGCACAAAAGGTAAATTATCATAGTCCCAATATCAGCAGGCAACAAAGGCCACTAGTTTAATTCCAGGAACAATCCCATGATTGGCAGGCAACATGTCAGTCCAGTGAGATGAAGATTCAACCAAATGCAGGATCCAGATATGCCAAAAGACAGAGAGCATTCCCAAAGCTTCTCCCTATCTACTGGAAGCAGGCCATACCCCAAAGGTAGCTAATTATCTGCTCACAGCAGATTGAACCATGGAGTTGATTCTAATCTCATCATGGGGAATGACTACATTCAGCTGCCAAGCACTCAAAACCATGGCCCAGCCAAGGTGACATACAACCTTAACTACCACACACCCTAAAGCTCATCTCAAATACCACCAACTTTCCTATGGACCCCTTGTGTAAAGTATCATTGTCAAGTTTTTTATTAAATTTATCTGCATAAAATAGCCCTCTTTATTTTTGTTTGTTTATTACACCCTCCACTCATCAGATTGTAAACTTTTTATCTGTACTGTTTACTACAGTATTCCTAGTACATAGAACAGTGTTTGGTACATAGTAGTGTTTGAAAATATTATTGTAATTTTTTTTTTAAGATATCCTTTTGTTTGTTTTTACAGGACATACAAATCTGAAATTTTCTTTGAACATAAAAAAAAAAAAAAAACCAGGAAGACACATCTTTGTTATGTGTAGCTTAATATTTACATGCTACACGTATACTCTTGTCATTAGAATCCCTGTTTTTAATTCTTTCCCCTAGAAAGACTAAAGAGACTTTATGGCAGAGTCAATCTGTACATACTCAATAAAATTAATGATTTTTGAGATATGTATTATCATTCCTATTTTACACATACAAAAACTGAAGTCAGATATTTTAAGAACCTTGCCAAGGTTATTTCTGTTGTTAGCAACAGAGCTGTGAATAGATCCCAGGTTATCCTGATTTCAAAGTGCAGTTCTTTCAATCATCTGTGCCAGCTCAAAGGAGTGCTGGAAAACTAAGATCACCTTTCCATCAGCATCATTAAGGCAAGGGGTGAGGTGTGCTCATGTATGTGTGATGAGTCTCTACGTGTTCATGATAGCCTACAGCAATGTCAAAGTCATTCGTGAACACACATTGACTCACACACTGCATTTGTATTAACTGGCCTGATAACTATAAAATTTTACAAATATGGGATATTTTTATCACTTAAACATTCTTTAGAAATGTTCAGGACTTTAACTCTTACAGAACTTTTAAGTTTACCCATCGCTCCATGGATTGTTTTAGGTTTTCTCAGGAATCAACTGAGTTTGAAATTGACAAATATAGCTAACAATATGAACTATGCATCTTTCAAACTTTAATGTTGTCTAGAAAAACTTTGTTTTTCAAAGTCTCCTCCTGAGGATTTTGATTCATCTAACTCATTATACTTTCCCCGATTTGTTGTTTGTTTTTTTCCCCCTCCATCTATGTTCCTCTTTCATTCACCAGCCCACAAAGTATCTCTTATCTTGGTGTTCTGGTTACCTAGAGCTGCTCTGACAGGAATATACCACAAATGGGATGGCCTTCACAGATAGAAGTTTATTCTCTCACAGTTTGGAGGCTTTACGTCCAAGTCCAAAGTGCCAGGATCTAGAGGCTGGGTGAAAGCCCCTCAGCTTTGGGCTTCAGCTCTGGATTCAGCTCCCGGCCCATTGAAGCTAGAGGGTTTTCTTCACTCAGACAATGCTGGCTGCTGATGCTGCCAAGTCCAAGGTTGACAAGTAAAAAGGCACAGTCCCGATGTTACTAAACCACACAGCAAGCCATTAACTCAAGCCCATTGTAAGTCCCAAGGTCAGCAGAGCATGGCAAGCTGCTGCTGAACAACCACACAGCTACATGCAGGGTCTAAGCTTGCCATAGGCTAGAGACCAGTCCCAAAGCTGCTTCTTACATATGGAAAACAGACCACGTACCCCAAGCAGCTTCTCAGCTGCTTGTTGTAGATCCCATCATGGAGTGGATTGCTAGTCTCATCATGAGGAATAACTACCACCAGCTGCCCAGCCACTCAACCAGGCCCAGCCAAGTTGACACACAAACTGAACTACCACACTTGGATTAGAGTGGTTGTGGAGTTCCTGTGGCTTATTACTCAGTTCCTTTTGCCTCCAAACAATGTATAGCATTATTTCATGGTGACTTATAGGAGGAATCTCAGCAAACATGGATCTCTGCAGGTACAAATAACTAAAAGAGACTTTATGTATATATTTTAAGAAACTTTGACCCCTTCCTTTGGTTATAAAAGATGTTGTTGTTGTTAGGTGCCATTGAGTAGCTTCTGACTCATAGCAACCCCATGCACAGCAGAACGAAACAACGCCTGATCCCGTGCCAGCTCCATGATCCTTGCTATACTTGAGCCCATTATTGCAGCCACCTTGTCAATCCATCTTGTCAAAGGCCTTCCCTTCTTTCATCGACCCTCCAGCTTACTAAGCATGACACCCTTCTCCAGGGAATGGTCCCCTCTGACATGACCAAAGTAGGTGAGACGAAGTCTGGCCATTCTCGCTTCCAAAGAGCATCTCTGCTGCACTTCGTCCAAGACAGATCTGTTAATTCTTTTGGCAGTCCATGGTACCTTCAGCATTCTTCACCAGCACAACTCAAAAGCATCAACTCTTCTTTGGTCTTCCTTATTCATTGTCCAGCTCTCACAT
>NW_006921612.1:17758396-17761303 GCF_000298275.1 Orycteropus afer afer | reverse complement strand
ATTCTTTAATTTTATTTATTTATTTTTATTTTAAGAGCTTGTTTTACATTGTATATCACACATACATGTTGTTTCATTTTCCATTCATTATGTCCAACCTTAATCCAGTCTCCTTGCCTCCCTACCCTGCAACCCTGCCCCTGTGTCCCTCATAATTATGCACTCCGGTTTGTCCTGAATTTCCTCAGTTTGAATGTTGGTCCCTTGGTGTCCCATAATCTACTGCTTTAAGGGATGCATTATCATTGAGTGTGTGGGTGTGGCATCCTGGGTTGAGTGGTCTGCGTGTACATCTTGTTAACTATTGGGCTGAGAGCTCCCCCCAGGGGGTGATTTTTATTCCAGGCACTGAATGTACTTCAGGGCCATAGTATTGGGAGACTAACCAGATTTCATCTGACCAGTAATTCTGGTCATTATTGAGTTTTTGGATTTTGTTCCATATTTTCCCTCTCACTGTATCCAGCATCTCCAGATTTGATCCTTTTCTGAGTGGTTGGCATTGGTAGCCAGGCACCATCCACTTCTCGTCTTGAGGGCCATCATGTCCTAGGGCTGATTGTTTCTAAATGCTGGGATTTTTTTTGTGTGTGTGTGTGTGTGTGTGCTTTCTTCTTCACTTCCAATGCTAGGAGACCATTAGCTGCATCTTAGATGGCTGCTTGAAAGCTTTTAAGACCTCAGATGCTACTCACCAATGTAGGATGTGGAGCAACATTTTTATGTATTTTGTTATGCCAATTGAGTCTGGTGTACCCCAGTACTGTGCTCCTGAGGTAGTAGCTCTATTGGATCTCTCTCCCATAGTGTCGGGATGTCTGTGAGGGATTACTCTGTATCTGTCTTCTATTGTTTCTGTAAGGACTGCAGGTATTTTGTATCACTGGTGTCTGTACAAGATTAGCCTCAGCTGAGTCTATCCTTGATCTAGAGTATATGTCTATTCACTGATCCCTGTCTGATCATCTCAAGTGTTTATGTCTCTATCTGTATAGTCTAGTGTTTGGTGTTAATGGCAATGTGGTATTGTGGAAACATTGGTTGGTTTTAGCATATGCTGTCTATCTCTTATGTGCACAGTTCAGTGTCCTCTCATTTCCCAATGTTATCATGATGGTCATATACCCTTCCTGTATATCCCTCTTCCTACCCATGTCAGTGTGTAAGCCCCAACTAGCCCTAAATTAATCCTTCCCTTTTCCTCCCCATCCCCATAACCTACAAGGTGACTTCCCTTTCTAAAGCAAAGCCTTCTCTGTCTTTTTACAGTAATGGGCTCATACAGTACTTGTCCTGCTGAGATTGACTTTTTTCACTCAGCATAATGTCCTTTAGGTTCATCCATATTATGAGACAATTTGCAAATCCCTCATTGTTCTTTAAGGTGGCATAATACTCCATTGTGTGGATATACCATAATTTGGTTATCTACTCATCCATTGATGGGCATTTAGGTTGTTTCCATCTCTTTGCTATGGTGAATTATGCTGCAATGAACACAGGTGTACATATGTCTTTTCATGCGCTATCTCTCACCTCTTTAGGATATATTCCAAGTAATGGGATTGCTGGGTCAGTTTTTTAAGGAAACACCATACTGTTTGCCACAATGGTTGTACCATTTTACCATTCCACCAGCAGTGCACAGGAGTTCCAGTCTCTCCACAACCCCACCAGCATTTGTAGCTATCTGATCTGTTGAACTTTGCTATTATTGCTGGGGTGAGATTGTATCTCATTGTTGTTTTGATTTGCATCTCTCTAAGGATTAATGATCATGAACAATTTCTCATGTGTTTGTTGGCTGCTTGTATATCTTCTTTGGTGAAGTGTCTGCTCAAGTCTTTTTCCCATTTGTGAATTGGGTTATTTGTCTTTTTGGTGTTAAGGTGTTGAAGTTTTCTGTAGATTTTGGAGATAAATTCTTTGTCAGATATGTCATAGGCAAATACTTTCTCCCAATCTGTAGGTTTTCTTTTTACCCTTTTGATGAAATCTTTCAATGCGTGCAAGAACTTAATTTTTAATAGATCTCAGTCATCTAGCTTCTCTTCTATCTCCTGCACATTCTGGGTTATGCTTGACAGTCTATTTATGCCATAAATTAGGGCTCCTAGATTTCCCTCTATTTTATCTTTGATGAATTTTATAGTTTTGGGTTTTACATTTAAGTCTTTAATCCAGCTTGAGTTTGTTTTTGTGTATGGGGTGAAATATGGGTCTTGTTTCATTTTTCTACAGGTGGATATCCAGTTTTGCCAGCACCACTTGTTAAAGAGGCTATCTCTTACCCTTTTAATGTGTTTTGGGCCTTTGTCAAAGATCAGTTGTCCATAGATGGATGAGTCTATGTCTGAGCTTTCGATTCTGTTGCATTGATCTATCTGTCTATCATTGTTCCAATACCATGCTGTTTTGACTACTGTGGCTATATAGTGGTTCTTAAGATCTGGGATGAGATCTCCCACTTTGTTTTTCTTCTTGAGAAGTTCTCTGCTTATTCAAGGTCTCTTTCCTTTCCATAAGAAATTAGCAATTAGTTTTTCCATGTTCTTAAAAAATGTTGTTGAAATCTGGATCAGGATTGTGTTAAATGTATAGATTGTTTAGGTAGCATTAACATTTTCACAATGTTTAGGTTCTTCCAGTTATGTAGTACCCTTCTTGTCTCTTGTAGCAATGTTTTATGGTTTTCTCTGTATAGGTCTTTTGTGTATTATTCCTAGATATTTTATCTTTTTCATAGCTATAGTGAATGGTATGGTTTCCCTTATTTCTTTATCAGAGTCCTTGCTGGTGTAGAGAAATCCAACTGATTTTTGTATGTTGATCTTGTATCCTGCCACTTTGCTGAACCTCTCTATTAGTTCCAGTAGTCTATTTATTGGGAGCTCTGGTAGCATAGTG
>NW_006921612.1:17751352-17757210 GCF_000298275.1 Orycteropus afer afer | reverse complement strand
TTTATGCTCTGATCTTTATTATTTCCTTGCTTCTAGATACTGTAGGATTCCTTTGTTGTTCTATTTCTAGTTGTTAAAGTTGATAAGGTAGAGTGTTGATTTTGTTTCTTTCCTCTTTTTTGATGTATCCATTTATCTCTATAAACTGTCCTCTGAGTATTGCTTTTGCTGTGTCCCATAGGTATTGGTAAGATGTATCTTCATTCTCATTAGTTTCTAGGAATTTTTTTATTTCAGTTTTTATCTGTTCTGTAACCCAATAGATTTCAAGCAGAGGGTTGTTCAGCTTCCATATGTTTGATGCTTTTTCCTTGCTCTTCCTATCATTAATTTCTAGTTTTATAGCATTGTGGTCAGAGAAGATGCTTTGCAGTATTTAAATTATTTTGAATTTATTGAGGCTTGTTTCATTTCCTAGCATATAGTCTATTCTGGAGAAGGATACATGTGCACTGGGAAATAATGTGAATTGTGTTTTTGTTGGGTGAAGTGCTCTACATATGTCTACGAGTTCCAGTTGGTTGATTGTATTGTTAAGTTGTTCTGTATCTTTGTTGATTTTTTTTCCCATTGATCTGTCTCTCCTTGAAAGTGGTTTGCTAAAGTCTCCTACTACTAATATACAGTTATCTATCATTCCTTTTAATTCAGTTAATATTTGAGTCACGTATTTTGGAGCACTTTCATTGGGCACATAAATATTTATTATTGTAACATCTTCTTTGTTGATTGACACTTTCAGCATCATATAATGCCCATCCTTGTCTCTTAAGACGTTTTTCACCTTAATGTCTATTTTATCAGAAATCATAATTGTTACCTCTGCCCTTTTTTTATTTCCATTGGCTTGGTATATTCTTTTCCATCCTTTAACTCTTAATTTATTTTTCATCTTTGTGTTTAAGGTTTTAGGCAGCATATTGTTTTGTCTTCTTTTCTTATCCAGTCTGCCACTCTCTTTCTCTTGATAGGTGCATTCAGTCCATTCACATTGAGTGTAATGAGTGATAGGTATGACTTCATTGGTGTCATTCTATTGTGGCTTTTTGTCATGTTGTTGGTGATTCTTTGGTCCATGTATATTTCTGTGTTGAGTTCAGTTTGTTGGCTAATGCTTTCTCCCTTTTCTTCTTTAGAGTTGGTTTTGTGTTTATTAAGCCCATATGTTTTCCTTCCTTCTGGATTTGCTTAGAAGAATTGTTACTCTTCTCTGTGGTTACCTTGGAGTATATTCTTGTCTCTATATTTTTAGAACAGTGTGTGCTACAAAGACATTGTCATGTTTTCCTGTTGATTTGAGGGTCTGTACCTAGAAGTATTATTCCCTCCGATAGGTTAGTTGCTATTGTTGTGTGCTGCTTGAGTTCCTTGGTTTTTAAGGTAGAATGTTTTACGGTTTTATTATGAGTATCTATTTCTGATTTGGTTTTAGAGTTGATGTCACATATCCTGGTTTTGCTGATTTCTGTTGTGGGTTCTCTATTGGCACGACTTCCTTAAGCATTTCTTGTAGGGTTGGTCTGGTTTTCACAGAGTCTCTTAATTTCTGTTTATCTGAGAATGCCTTGATTTTGCCCTCATATTTGATGGATAATTTGGCTGGATATAGGATTCTTGGTTGGAAGATTTTTTTCCTTCAGAGTTTTATATATACTGTCCCATTGCCTTCTTGCCTGCATGGTTTCTGCTGAGTAATCGGAGCTCAGCTTAACTGTTTGATTATTACAAGTAATATTTCTTTTTTTCTGGGAAGCTCTCAAAATTTTTTCTTTGTCGTTGGTTTAGGAAAGTTTGATTAAAAAGCCTCGGTGTTTTTCTTTTGGGATTTATCTTGTGTGGGGTTCTATGAGCTTCTTGGACAAATATCTTTTCTTCCTTCATGATATGGGGAAGTTTTCTGTTAGCAGGTCTTCCACAATTTTCTAGGTGGTCTTTTTTGCCTTTTCTTGCTCTGGAATTCCAAGGAGTCTTATATTGTTTTGTCTCATGTCTTTGCATATAATTATTAGGCTCTCTTCATTTCTCTTAAATCTTTGTTCTGATTTTTCTTTATACAGGCTAGTGTCCAGCGATTTGTCTTCTAGTTGGGATATGCGTTCTTCAGCCAGTTCTAATCTTCTCTTTTGAGCTTCTACTGTGTTGTGTAGTTCTGTCATTTTGGTGCTCATGGTTTGCATTATCAATAGACATCTTCTGCATTTCTAACTGCTGTTTTTGTATAAGTTCTGATTGTGCATTAATCTTAATATTCTATTCCTCAATGATTTTCCTGAGTTCCTCCAGGGAACTGTCTGTGTTCTCCTTGTTTCTGTTTGGGGTTTCCTTAGGCTCTTGTATAGCTCTGTAAACATATCTTCTAAATTCCTTCTCAGATAATTCTATTGCCTCCTCTTCCTCCATGTATAATGAGACCTTTGTGGTTTTGCTTCTAATGCCTTGTCCTGTTTTTTTGTTTGATTTGAGGTTGCCAGTTGTTTCCTAGACATTTTGAGATTGTCTTTAACTGCTGGTTACGTGTTCCTTAGCTCTGGTAGCATAGTTCCTAAGGCACTTGACTGCTAACCAGGAGGCTGGCAACTCAAACCCACCAGCATTCCTCAGAAGGAAGATGGGACCCAAGAAGGGGTCGCTATGAGTCGGGTCTAACTTGATGGCACACAACAACAACGTGTTGATTTGTTTTGTCTTGGCTTTATGTTTTAATATTTTGAAAAGTTGAAGCTGGTGTATTTTATTTTATTATTGATTCAGGTATGCTGGGTCACTATGCAGTTTTCTTTGTGATGGTGGAATTACTGTGTGGAATGTGAATATGTGTTTCTGTTTTTCATGAAGAGGGTTTAGATTTCGAACCAGGAGGTTTGATGGTAATTATCGGCATACGATTTCTTCTATTAAATGAGTGAAGTTATTGGCAGAGAAGGTAGGAGCAGAAGGAAAGCTTGGTGTTGCTAGGGTCAGTTTCTAGGGCTTTGCACAGGCTGCTACTGATGACGTGGTACTGTTATTTACAAGCCCGCAGCTCAATTTCAAGAAGGATTCCTGTTGTTAGTGTGTCGCCACTTTCTGCCAGGCTCAGGCACATTCAAAGACCCCACTTCCGAGGTCTTTCAGTGCCAAAAAGCTTATCCAAGGCAAGTTCCCAGAACTGCACTCAGCCTCATATTCCTATTTCTCCACTCTGTCTACCCACGGTGCTGGCCCAATCTGCCCAGACCACGAATGGCTGGGGAGTTTGTCTGTGATACTGCCCACCTATGGCGCCAAAGATGTGTGCAATTTCAGCTACGCTGGAGTCGGGAGAGTGCCTGCTAATAATCTGTGGTCCCGATATCAGTGACAATGAGAAGCACAGACATTTCAATGCCTCCCAAGCTGACCCAAGCCAACTCAGTGACCCACTGTGGGGGGAGCTCACTCACTCACCATCATGGAGCACCAGTGAGCTCTCCACTTGGGTTTCAGTGGTGCTGTGTGCACCCATTTGCACCTAGCCAACCCAAGTTACTGATAAAATCAGGTGCTGAAGGTAGATCCTTGGGGTGTTTGCTGGTGTTTGTTGGTGTGGTAGCTGGTATGCTGATATAGGGTGTCTTCTTCCTTGGCCCACAGTCCGCCATCCACTCACTCCTTTTGGGTAGCTGGCTGTGATCAAGAAGTGACTATTACCTTGTCACTTATCAGCTCTACCATACACTTGGGAATTCTAACAGAACATACAAATACACTTGTAGAACCATTGCATGCCAACCCTATACATGGTCCTGGGTACACTCCCCACTGCATAGATATACCTAGTAATTCAGCCTGTCCACACATCTATCCACTCATATAACAATGTTTGCCTTCACTGACAATGCAGTACTGTATGTATAAAAGGGTTCATCTTTGTTGTCTTCACCTCCCATGTACCTCTCTATGTCTTCCCCTTCCTCAATGCCACCATGTTGATCATTCACATTTGGTACATTGCCCTTCTCTTTACCCAGATCAGTATTTATCTCTACCTATCTAACAGTTTTCCCTCCCCTCCCCTCCCACCCCTAGTAACCAATAAAGAAAATGTCCTTCCATATAGAAACCTTTCTTTGACTTTTACAATAACGGACTAATACAATATTTGTCCTTTGATTGACTTATTTCACTCAGAATAATGTCCTACAAGTTCATTCATGTAATGTGTTGTTTTGTAGATTCTAGGTTATTTTTTAGGGTTGCATAGAATTCCATTGGGTGTAGGTACCATGCATTGGTTATCCATTGCTCAATTGATGGACACCTAGGTTGTTTCCATCTTTTGGCTATTGTAAATAGTGCTGCAATGAACATGGGTGTGCATATGTCTGTTCTTATCATGGCTCTCACTTCTTTAGGATATATACCTAGTAATGGAATAGTTGGTTCAAATGGTATTTCTAATTCCAAATTTTTAAGGAATCCACCATACTGCTTTCCACAATGGTTGTACCATTTTACAGTCCCATCGCAGTGTATGAGTGTCCCAATATCTCTGCATCCTCGCCAGCATTTGTTATTTTCTGAACATTGCTACTAGTGCTGGGGCCAGATGATATCTCACTGTTGTTTTGTTTTGAATTTCTGAAATGGCTAATGATTGTGAGCATTTCTACATATGTTTGCTGGTCACCTGAATATCCTCCTTCATGAAGTGTCTCTTCAAATCTTCTGCCCAGTTTTTGATTGGATTATTTGTCTTTTTGTTGTTGAGGTGTTGGATTTTTCTCTAAATTCTATAGATAATTCCCTTGTCAGATATTTCATTGCCAAATGCTTTTTCCCAAACTGTAGGTTTCTTTTGATTCTTTGGAGACATGTTTGGAAGCACATAAAAATTTAATTTTTAGAAGGTCCCATTCATCTAGTTTCTCTTCTGCTGTTTGTGCATTTTGGGTTATGCTTGATAGTTTATTTATGCCATATATTAGGGCCCCTAAATTTGCTCCTACTTCTTCCTTGAGGAACTTTATAGTTTTAGTTTTCCATTTGAGTCTTTGATCCATATAGAGTTAGTTTTTGTGTATGGTGTGAGATACAGATCTTGTTTCTTTTTTCTGAAAATGGATATCCAGTTTTGCCAGCACCATTTATTAAACAAATATTCTCTTCCCCATTTAATGGATTTTGGCCTTTTCCAAAGACCAGCTGTCCATAGGTTGATGCATCTTTCATTGCACCAATACCAGACAGTTTTGACTAGTGTGGCTCTAAAGTAGGTTTTGAGATCCAGCAGTGTGAATCTTCCTACTTTGTTCTTCTTCTTCAATAGTGCTTTGCTTATTTGAGGTCTATTTCCTTTCCATATAAAGTTAGTGATTGTTTTTTCCATATCCCTAAAAAAATGTTGATGGAATCTGGATTGGGATTGCATCAAATGTAAAGATAGCTTTGGGTAGAATTGACATTTTCAATATATTCAATCTTCCTATCCACGAGCGTGGTATGTTCTTCCATTTATATAGGTCTCTTTAAGTAGTTTTTTACAGTATTGTTTCTACTGGATTTTGTGTCCCTAGTAAGATTTAATCCCAAGTATTTTATTTATTTTATTTTTTTTGTAACTATTATAAATGGCATTGATTTCCTTATTTCTTTTTCAGCAATCTCTTTGTGGTGTAGATGAATCCAACTGATATTTGTGTGTTGATCTTGTATTCTGTCTCTCAAGCAGTTCCAGTAGATTTTTGACTGAGTCTCTTGGATTTTCTAGGTATAGGATCATATCATCAGCAAATAGGGATAATTTGACATCTTCCTTACCAATTTGGATACTTTTGAATTCCCTCTCTTGCCTTATTGCCATTGCTATGACTTCCAATACAATGTTGAATAGAAGTGGT
>NW_006921612.1:17748047-17750887 GCF_000298275.1 Orycteropus afer afer | reverse complement strand
ATTTCTTCTTTTGTTATAGATCTGTTCAACTTTTCCCTATCATCAGTCTGATTGAGTTTAGGTAAGTCATGTGTTCTAGAAATCTGTCCATTTCTTCCAGATTTTCAAATTTGTTGAAGTACGTTCTTCATAGTATGCTGATATTATCCTTTTTATTTCAGTTAGTTCTGTTGTAATGACACCCATTTCATTTGTTACTCATGTTATTTGTATTGTCTCCCTCTTTCCTTTAGCTGAATTTGCCAGTGGTTTATCAATTTTATTAATCTTTTCAAAAAACCAACATCTGGTCTTGTTAATTTTTTCTATTGTCTTTCTATTTTCTGTTTCATAGATTTCTGCTCAAATAATTATTCTTTCCTTTCTTCCTGTGACTGTACCCTTTTCTTGCTGGTCTTTTTGTAATTGTTGGAGATGATGATTTAAAGTGTTGGGTCCACAAAAGAAGGGAAAGCCTTCCACAAGATGGATTGACATGGTGGCTGCGAGGATGGGCTCAAGTATAGCAGGGATCATGGAGCTGGCACAGGATCGGGCAGTGTTTCGTTCTGCAGTGTTTCTTCTCATGGGGTTGCTATGAGTCGGAAATGACTCGATGTTACCTAACAACAGCAAAAGCAACAATTTCTGGATTTGTATCTGTAGATTTTGAATCATTTCTAAATTTTCATTTATTTTGTCATTTTGTTGTTGTATTTTCTTCCAAAATTCTTCTAGGATTTTTTCTGTGTTTTCTTTGGTCTGTCTCTCAATCCTTTGAAGATACCTAAATATAATTGTTTAGAATTTCTTATCAGGGATTTCCAATGTTGCTTCTTCAAGGATGTGTTCTGAATCTTTATCCTGCTCCCTAGTTTCTACCACTTTATCTTGATTCTTTGTTCGGACTGTGATGGCCTGTTGCCTCTGAGATATTGTGATGTTGTTGTATTTAGATCTCTGTTAACTCTCTGTGAAAAACAGCCAAGGGTGAGTCAGGATTTTCTTGGTGGTTGTTTATCATTGGCCCATTGGTGGGGAAGGTAGTGTTGGCTCTCACTCAGTAAGTGAAGCTGCAGGAAGTGTGGGTGTAGTTGTGTTGTATGGGGACTGTTGCTGTCTCCCACTCATTTAGACAAAAATAACAATTGAATAACCATCAAAAAGTAAAAGCAAATGGACAAAAACCACACTGTGTAATCACACAGAAACAGTAACCAAAAAAGAAAAAAAGGCAAAAAGAGAAACAAAAATCTCACAGTATCTGTGGGAGGCCTATAAAAGAAAAAATGTACAGAAGGAGAATAATGCAGAAAAAAATGGGAAAAACACAAAAAAGAAAAACAAAGAATGGAATTAACCAAGAGAAAGTAAAAGAAATTGGAACCAGGAACAGGGAAAAGAAAGAAAGCTGAAAACCAGAACCTGGGAATGGAAGAAAAAAGAATAATAATAAAAAGTACAGCAATAATAATAATAATAATAATAATAATAATAATAATAACAGTTTTAAAACAGGCAAAAACAAACAAATTAAAAGAAAAAAAAAAAAAAAAGTCTGGGCAGGGCCAGGGAGGGCACCCAGTCTCTGTCTAAGCACAGAAACTGGGATGGAATTCCTGCCAGCCTAGAAGGTGGGTGGAAGTGAGGAGTGGTTGCACCTCCATTTACCAAGAAGGTATGGGGTATAAGAGTAACAAGGCAAAGGTCACACCTTTGGAATGTCCTTGTAGTTCCCAGCAAGTGGAGCCTGTTCTTAAGTCTTTGGAATCTAAGAGAATGGTGTCTCTTTAAATATCCAAAACGATCAAACTGCTTGTAAACATTCAAAATGGCTGCACCCTCTGGACAGGCAAAAGTCCATAGCTCAGCTTCCCTTCCTCTTCGCTGCTTCCCCTCTTATTCACCAGGCACCAGTGCAGTCCTCTATGTAGTTCCTAGCTAGCAAGGCTGATTTTTAGGTTAATTCTTAGATTCTAGCACCACTTAGCAATATCCAAGCTGTCTGTGCCATCAGGATCATTGCCAGACTGCAGCTCCTTATTTCTCCTTTTTCGGTGTTTTCATGTAAATTCTTCTGGTAGTTGGAGTTTAGTCCACTTCTATAGCCTTCTCTTCAAAGCTCAGGGATTCCAGATTATCTTCTGTAACTGTGTTAATTAGTTCCCCTTTTCTTTGTTGAAGAGGATCTGTACAGTCTTTCTGACTATTCCACCTTCTTATTGGAACCTGAGAGTGACATTTTTTTTTTTTTTCTGTGTATCTTCTTTAGTGAAGTGTCTGTCCATGTCCTTTGCCCGTTTTTGAATTGGATTATTTTGAGAATCACTAATGGATGCATTGGCTATGAGTAGAGGAGAGACGGGTGGTATAGACAATAAAAGAATGTACAAAGTCATGAACTTTAGAACAATCTGATATATAAAGAAACCTTAGACCAGGTACACAACAAATGGCCCTGGATAGAATGGGAGAAAAACATAGAATAAAAAATCATAAAAGAGTCCAGACTTACGGAACAGTAGAGGAGCTCTGGTAGCATAGTGCCTAAGGCACTTGACTGCTAACCAGAAGGCTGGCATTTCAAACCCACCAGCCACTCCTCAGAAGGAAGGTTGGGCAATCTGCTTCCATAGTGATACTGCCTCGGCAACCCAAGGAGGGGTCGCTATGAGTCATGTCTGACTCGATGGCACATAACAACAACAACAACAGAGATCAGAAGAACTTCAAGACTGTTGCCCTACAAAACCCTTTAAAACCTGGAACTGAAAGCACTCTGGGAGGTCACTGTGCAGTTAAATAACAGATTAGCCCACACAATAAAAAAATCACCCATGAGTACTGTGTTCTTAAATATA
>NW_006921612.1:17742718-17747947 GCF_000298275.1 Orycteropus afer afer | reverse complement strand
ATATATACCAACTGCGTGACAGTAAACCATCAATATTTACCTTAAACCAAAGATAAGAAGTTAAATAAGGGGATAGGGTGTAGGAATGCTACATCAATGGAAATGGAACAAGCAGAATGGAAATGATGAGAACATTGACACATTGTGAAAAATCTATTCAATTTTCCTGAACAATACTCATAGAGATTATTAAATGAGAATCTAAGTAGCTATGCAAACTTTCACCAGAAACACAATAAAATATTATTTATTAAAAAAAGAAAGAGAAAGGAAATAATGGGGATTTTTATGTTATCAGGGATATATTTGACTCGAGCTCCAAGATTTTTCATGTAGTGAGATGTTGTTGTTGTTAGGTGCTGTCGAGTGGCCTTTGATTCATAGTGACCCTATGTATACACAGCAGAATAAAACACCGCCCAGTCCTGTGCAAGCTCTGCGATCCCTGCTATGCTTGAGCCCATCTCCATAACCACTGTGTCAATTCACCTCATTGAGGGCTTTTCCATCTTTCATCAACCCTTCACCTTACCAAGCATGATATCCTTTTCCAGAGAATGGTTCCTCCTGATAACATGACCAAAGTAAATGAGACGAAGTCTGGCCATTTTCGCTTCCAAGAAGCATTCCTGCTGCATTTTTCCAGGACAGATTTGTTAGTTCTTTTGTCAGTCCATGGTACTTTCAGCATTCTTTGCCAGCACCACAACTCTAATGCATCTATTCTTCAGTCTTCCTATTCATTGTCCAGCTCTCACATGCATATGAGGTGATTGAAAATATCATGGCTTGTGTCAGGCACACCCTAGTCCTCAAGAATACATCTTTGCTCCTCAGCACTTGAAAGAGATCTTTTGCAGCCAACTTGCCCAGTGCTTATGTCATCTGATGTCCTGACTGCTGTTTCCATTGCTGTGGATTATAGAGCCAAGCAAGGTGAACTCTTTGACAATTTCAATCTTTTCTCCATTTTCATTATTCTTCTTAGCACTTGTGAGCATTTTTGTTTTCTTTATATTGAGGTGTAATCCATATTGCAGACTGTATTCTTCAATCCTCATCAATAAATGTTTCAAGTCATCCTCATTTTCAGTAAGCAAAGTTGTGTTAGAAGCATATTGCAGGTTGTTAATGATTCTCCCCCCAATCTTGATGTCACATTCTTTTTCATGCAGCCCAGCTTCTTGGATTATTTGCTCAACATATAGATCGAATAAGTATGGTGAAAGGATATAACTGTAACACACTCCCTTCTTGATTTTAAACCATGCAGTGTACTCTTGTTCTGTTAGAACAAAAGCCTCATGGTCTATGTACAGGTTCCTCATAAGTACAATTAAGTGTTCAGAAATTCCCATTCTTCTCAATGTTATCCACAATTTGTTATGATCCACACAATCAAACCCTTTTGCATAGTCAATAAAACACAAGTATACATCTTTTTGGTATTCTCTGCTTTGAGCCAAGATCCATCTGACATCCACAATGATATCCCTTGTGTCACGTCCTCTTCTGAATCTAGCTTGCACCTCTGGATATTCTCTGCCAATATACTGCTACAACCATTTTTGAATTATCTTTAATAAGATCTTACTTGCATGTGATATTAGTGATATTGTTTGATAATTTCCACATTCTGTGGGATCACCTTTCTTTGGAATGGGTACCAATATGGATCTCTTTCAGACATTTGACCAGGTATTTGTCTTCTAAATCTCTTGGCATAGCTGAGTGAATGCCTCCAGTGGAGCATCCACTTCTTGAAACATCTCAATGAATATTCCGTCAATTCCTGGAGTCTTGTTCTTTGGAAATTTCTTCAGTGCAGGTGCAACTTCTTCCTTCATTTGTTCTTAATCATATGCCATCTCCTGAAATGGAGGAAGATCTACCAGTTCTTTTTGGTACACTGACTCTGTACTTTTAGTGCTTCCTGCATCATTCAATATTTTGCCCATAAAATCTTTCAATATTGCTTATTTTTTTTTCTCTCAGTTCTTTCAGCTTGAGAAATGTTGAACGTGTTCTTTCCTTTTGCTTTTCTAACTCCAGGTCTTCGCACATTTTATTCTAGTAATTGGCTTTCTCTGCTCGAGCTGCTCTTTGAAATCCTTTATTCAGCTATTTTATCATGTCATTTCTTCCATTTGCTTTAGCTACTCTTCATTCAAGGGCAAGTTTCAGAGTCTGTTCTGAAATCCATTTTGGTCTTTTCTTCCTTGTATTTTTAATGACCTCTTGCTTTCTTCATGGATGATGTTCTTGATGTCATCCCACAATTCTTCTAATTTTCAGTCATTGGTGTCCAATGCATCAAATCTATTCTTTAGATGGTCTCTAAATCCAGGAGGGATAAATTCAAGGTCATATTTTGGCTCTCATGAACTTGTTTTAATTGTCTTTAACTTCAAGTTGAACTTGCATATGAGCAGTTTATGGTCTGTTCCAAAATCAGCTTCTGGCCTTGTTTTGACTGAAGATATTGAGCTTTTCCATCACCTCTGCTCACAGATATAGTCAATCTGATTTCTGTGTATTCCATCTAGTGAAGCCCACATGTATAGCCACCATTTGTGTTGTTGAAAAAGGTATTTGCAATGAATAAGTCATTGGTCTTGCAAAATACTATCATGCAATCTCTTGCATGATTTTTGTCACCAAGGCCCAATTTTCCAACTACCAGGGATTCTTACTTTGTTTCCAAATTTTGCATTCCAGTCACCAGTGATAATTAACACATCTTGATTGCACGTATGGTCACTTTCTGACTGCAGAAGTTGATAAAAATCTTCAATTTTCTCATCTTTTGTTTTGGTAATTGGTGTATAAATTTGAATAATGGTCGTATTAACAAATCTTCCTTGTAGATGTATGAATGTTGCCCTGTCACTGACAGCATTTTACTTCAGAACAGATCTTGAAATACCCTTTGTGATGATGAATGCTACACCATTCTTCTTCAAAATGTCATTCCAGGTATAGTAGATCATATGGTTGTCTGATTCAAAATGGCTAAAACTAATCCATTTCAGTTCACTAATGCCTAGGATATCAATCTCTATGCATTCCATTTCATTTTTTACAACTTCCAGTTTTCCTAGATTCATACTTTGTACATTCCATGTTCCGATGATTAATGGATGTCTGCGGCTGTTTCTCTTCAATTTGAGTGGTGCCACATCAGCAAATGAAGGTCTTGAAAGCTTTCTCTTTTCTATATGAGTAAGGTTGGTTCTACTCTGATGATGCTGCTTTTTCCCAGTGGTATTTTGAAAGCCTTCTGATCTAAGTGGCTCATCTTCCTATGCTGTATCAGACAGTGTTTCTGTGCTGTTTGTACAGTTGCCTAGTATTGTAACAGTGTTTCTCTGATATTCATAAGGTTTTCCCTGGCCAATTCTTTGAAAAGTTAATGCTCTCTTCCTTCTTCTTAGTCTGTCTTGGTGTGCAAGCTTCACTGAAAACTGTGCACTATGTGCAGCCCCACTGGCTTTTGAAACACTGGCTTCAAGTCTCTTAGCAACATGTCACCACAGTACGACAATCTAACAGAAAAGTTTAACTCCCTTAGCTGTTCAAAACAGCTCCCCCCTCCCCTAACTTGGATCCTTGCCTCTTGCTCACTCTTGGATGCCCTGGCTTTCCTTTCCTTACTCCTCAGCTTTTTTTGCATCTTGGGGATTGGGACCTGGGTCCCTCTCTTAATCTGAATCCATCTACTACTTGCTCACTTTTTCCTGGATGCCTCAGCTTTCCTTTCCTTTCTCCTCCACTTTTCCTGCCTCTTGGGGGTTGGGGCCTGGGTCCCTCCCCTTACATGGATCCCTCTGCAACTTGCTTGCTATCTCCTGGATGCTCTGGCAATTGTAGTGAGATAGTTTGCTTATTAGAATAATTTTCCATCTCTTGCTGCAAATATATATACTTTACTTTCTGAAGGTTCTCCTTTGCTTCTTTTACTATTTGAATTTTTTCTCTTGGTAAAATTGCTCTCATAGATTAAAAAGATAGCTGTTCCCCACACTAACTTGTACTAATACATTTACATTGTTTACTGACTTATAATATTTGTTCCAAAACTCAAAAACCTAAGACTATTAGTATACCTCTGTCATTGTGCTACTATCTTATTCTGTTGATCACCACTTTTCACCCAAGCATGTCACTTCCCCAAACATCACTTTCTATAGCTGTACACATTATGCAATTCTATCACTGTCCAAATCAGAACATGTACAGTTTTACTGCCTTTACTTCTAAGTGTCCTTAATAAAATTTAAGCAGAAGAAAATTTCTGACTAAGAGATGTCAGAAAAACTGTCTCCCTAAAGAAAAATCATTATCTGTCTGCAGTTTGTCATACTTTATTGACTTGGATCCTGGAAGCTATGCCACTGGCACTGGCACTCATATACAAGCAAGATCACCCATAGATGACAAGTTTCATCAGAGCTTCCAAACTAGAAAGAGAGGGCTAGTGATATACTTATAAAAATTAGCCAATGAAAATCTTATTGGTCACAATTGTTGGTATACTTGAGTCCATTGTTACAGTCAGTGTGTATTTTGAGTGCCTACCTACCTACGGATGTCAATTCCCAACACTATATTGTACAATTGTGAAGATAGCACAGGCTGGGAAACATTTTTCTGTTGTAAATGAGGTTGCCATGGATCTAAACTGACAGGTCAATGACAAATTCCATAAAATAAACTAATTTTCTAACATTCTGACTGTTTTAATATCTTTAAATATTGCTCTAGACAGAAAATCTGTTGCATTCCATATAATATCAACTTAAGACTGTTTTCTTTTGTTTCTTAAGTTTTTAGGACATAATTTCAGAAAATTAAACTCTTCTTTGAACCAAGTCATATATAAGTGTCAATGCATTCTTTAAAAAATATGATTCTCAGAGTAAAATTGAATATATATATATATATATATATATATATATATATATTTCTCTATCTGTGCTCACAAATAATAGTTAGAAATAAAAAATGTACTACCTATTTTGTGTGCAGTAAAATGATGTGCAAAAAAAAAAAAAAAATCTGTATACCATTTAGTTTCCACATTCAAAGTATTCATGATGGGTAAGATGGTGGACTAGGCAGAAAGACTGCACAGACCCTCTTCAACAAAGAAAAGAGAAACTAATTAACACAGACACAGAAGATAATCCTGGACCCCTGAGCCTTGAAGGGAAGGATATAGAAGTGGAC
>NW_006921612.1:17741453-17741941 GCF_000298275.1 Orycteropus afer afer | reverse complement strand
TTCCTAGTTTTTTTTTTTTCTTTTTACATTTTTATCATTTTTTTTCTTCATTATTCTCCTTCTCTACCTTTTATCTCTTAGTGCCTATCCCCAGATATTGCAAGTTTTATTGTTTTTTCCTTCTACTTTTTCCTTTTTTTGGTTACTGTTCCTGTGTGATTACATGGTGTGCTTTTTGCCCAGGTGCTTTTAGTTTTTTGATCATTATTCAATTATAATTTTTGTCTAACTGAGTGCAGTACAGCAATAGTCCCCATAAGACAAAACTACACCCACAACTCCCACAATTCCACTCACTGAGCATAGTAGCCCATCTCAACCAATGGGCCAAAAAGAAAAAAAAAAAAAAAAAGGCAAGAAGAGCCTGAATCACCCCTGGCTGCTCTTCACAATCAGTTAACAGAGATCTAAATACTACAATGCCACAATGTCTCAGAGACAACAGATTATCACAGTCCACACAAAGAAGCAAGATAAAGTGGTACAAA
>NW_006921612.1:17738134-17738604 GCF_000298275.1 Orycteropus afer afer | reverse complement strand
TGGAAGGATATAAGATCAACATCCAAAAATCAGTTGGATTCCTCTACACCAACAAAGAGATTGCTGTAAAAGAAATAAGGAAATACCGTTTACAATAGCTACCAAAAAAATAAAATACTTGGAAATAAATCTTACCAGGGACACAAAAGACCTCTGCAAAGAAAACTATAAAATACTTCAAGAAACCATAAGAGATCTACATAAATGGAAGAACATCCCATGCTTGTGAATAGGAAGATTGAAAATTGTGAAAATGTCAATTCTACCCAAAGCAATCTATGCATTCAATGCTATCCCAATCCAGATCTCATTAACATTCTTTAGGGATATGGAAAAACCAATCACTAACTTTATATGGAATGGAAAGAGACTTCGGATAAGCAAAGCATTATTGAAGAAGAAGAACAAAGTAAGAGGTCTCACACTGCCAATCTCAAAACTTACTATACAGCCACAGTAGTCAAAACTGC
>NW_006921612.1:17720362-17734684 GCF_000298275.1 Orycteropus afer afer | reverse complement strand
ATGGGTCTCTCCTCGTCCAGAGCAAAGAAGAATGAAGAAAACCAAAATTCATGGAAACAATTAGGCCTAGTGACTGGTACACCACCTGATGTGCAGCCTGTACAACTATGAGACCCGAAGAACTAGATAGTGCCCATCTACCACTGTCATCCACTTGGAAGGATGTCTATGTAGGATATCCTTGATAGAAAGGGAGAACAATGTGGAACAAAACTCAAAATCATTTGGAGAAAAAAAAAAGGTGGGGGACACCACGTTTGCTGGTCCGCTAGAACCTGGTGGAAACGCTGACTATGGCCCCTAACTACCTTTCAGGTCTGGACCCATACCTGTGGTTTACAGCCAAATAAAAGATAGGCACAGGAGCTGAACATCTACCTGAGGTAGATACACTCCTTGCAGAGAACAATCATGGGAGAAAGAAGGTCTGATTATGCACAGGGAGCAGCTCAAGGGGCAGGAGTGCATGGAGGATTGGATACAAAGAAGAGGTAACTATGGGGAGGAAGTGGGAGGGGAGATGTTTCATTGTGGTAAATTGTGGTCAGTGTCATGAGACAAAGTGTATGTGAACTGCTGTATGGAAAGTGAATTTGCTCTGTAAATTTTCACCCAAATCAGAAAAAAAAAAAACAAACAAAAAACTGTTCATGACATGTGGTTTGGTTACCTAGTGCCACTTTAACAGACATACCACAAATGGGATGGCTTTAACAAATAAGAATTTATTCTCTTACAGGTTAAGAGGCTAGAAGTCTGAGTTCAAAGTACCAGACTCTTGAGGCTGAGTGAAAGCCCCTTGACCTTGGCCTTCAGCTCTGCCTCTTGTTCCTGGCCTACTGAAGATGAGGCTTTTCTTAACTTAGGCGGCTGCTAGCTGGTGAGGCTGGCAAACTCAAGATCGACAAGTAAAAAGGCATAGTCCCAAGATTATCAAACAACAAGGCAGGCCACTAGGTTAAGTCCAGAAAAAGGCCCATGATGGGCAGGGTATGGCAGGCTGCTGAATGAAGATTCAGCTACATGCAGGGTTCAAGCATGCCAAAAAGCTGCAGAGAACTTTTTCAAAACTTCTCTTTATATATTGGAAGCAGACCATATCGCTAAGACAACTACTCAGGTACTCCAGTAGATTCCACCATGGAGTTGATTACCAGTCTCATCATGGGGAATAACCACATCCAGTTGCCCAGCCACTCAAAACCAGTCCCAGTCAAGTTAACATACAACTTAACTACTGCAACATCAAACTTTTGTTGCTCATATATGCATGTTTCTGGTTTATGCACGATTATATGTGTAATTTTAAAAGCTGTCGGAATTAAATAATGGAAGAGGTATTAGTTGTGTGGCATGCACACAATTATCAACTAATATTCCATTATTATTACACCAAAATCTTATTTTAATCCAATTTAAAATCAGTTTGAAATGTTGGGAATGATTTATCAAGGTAGTATAGGAATGGCTAAATCTTTATGACAATGAATGCTTGTAGTCTATATTTTGCTAAAACAAATGTTTGCTTTGGGCAGGATATTTGAATGTTTTTCTGTCCAACATCTAATTTTAAAATAATGTACAATTAATCAGTGAGTTATTAACATTTCTCTGTATAATTAGATTCCCCTATGTAAAGAATCATAAATATTTTTTAGATTTAGTTTTATAGAAGAGGTTGCCCAAAGAACACACTAGAATATTGTCACACTTATTAATTGAGCCCTAATAAGTTCAGAGAACTCACTGTGAGTGGGTTATTTACTATCTTCAAGAGCATTCTTTGATCCTTTCATTCTTTCTTCTTCTCTTTTTCATATCTAACATATCTTCTCTCTCTGGCCCCTCATTGCAATTCTCAGTGACTGCTGTCATCAAAATAATCTGAAGCAATCTGTGATGAAAATCATGAGAGCTTTTAGAAAAAAGGACTCCTTTATTCTAGGCTGTCTAGCTAAAGTACTCACAAATGTCAAAAGGATACTAATCTAAGTCACTTCCTATAATAATGATGTGAATCAATCTTCATTTATAAAAATAATCACTTTATGGATTTGTCACCACATTTCAAGAAGCATATTTGTATCAATTGTCATAAACATAAAATCACAGTGAATATTTTTATATGCTTTATGAATATATTTATATCCCTAATGCTCAATTAGAATTCAATAGTTTGATATCCTTAAATTTTCGCAGTTTAAAATTGCATGTAGAATTTATTAAAATATGCATTCTTTTAAATTTAATTTAATTTTATAAAAGTAGCACTCTATATATCTCATCATGATACCAATCACTGGTCTTTATGCTCTGGAAGAAATTAAAAAAAAAAAAAAAAAGATTTTTTTTTTTAAATATACAGAAAAAGTTTGTGAGAAAATTAGTTAGAAGTGCAACTGAGTGTTTTATTAATCAATATCAATTTTGCAGAAGCAAATTAATATAATTGATGTAATTAATATAATTTAGCTCTTGTATATTTATAAAAGTCAAATCACTCATGGTTGGGTGTACAGGTACCAAGGAATTATGCTTCTTGGTTTCCTGTTGAATGAAAGCCAGACTTGAAATAAGAACATCACAACCCACACATCAGGAAATTATGAGACACTTTGCTCTAGGAAATTGTGCCTTCTATTCTTCCACACTTTTATAATATAAAATGTACATGTGATTTTAAGTATCATTTTTTTTTATCAGAACCTTGGGATCTCAGGTTATTTAGATGAAAGATTTGATAAATTTTATATTTTTACTATCTTCCAAAAAGAAGGGACCAGATAGTTCCAAGTTACTTAATCATTGTCATAATGATATAAATGGGAACTATATTATCTGATTTAAACACGAACTCCATATTTACAAATACCCCTTTAATACAATTTACTTCTAATTCAGTCAGATTATATGAATTATATCTGGTTGTCTGTTTATAAAAATCAATAATCTCCATATCAATATCTGTCTGCTTTCCTATCTATTACATTTGCCACTGCTGATCCTGAGACTGAAACTTTGCTCAGTCTGATCCAAAATGATTTCCCACTGCTTCTTTTCACATGTCTTACACTCAGATAATACACAAATCTCTCTCTTCTCCAAAACACATTTCATCCTCTTTTTACTTTCGTGATTTTACGTAGACAAATTTAATCAGTTTGGGAATTCCAGCAGGCTATTTCCCACATGTATATCCTACTTTTTTCCATGGTGCACTCACAGGCTTCCTCCAGCATGAAATATTCACTGACACTTTCAAACAGATTATTTTCCTCCCCAACTTCCCCTAGAAGATTTTCTGGTTCTCTGGAATGCCATATATTATTTACTGCCTTGCAGCATCATTATTTACATGCATGTATTTTGTTCTTCACTAGACAACATGCTCCTCAAGGGAAGTATTGATGAACTAGTTCTTGTGTGTACCTTGTTGATACTGACTCATCACAAAACTTTTTGTAGGTAAACATGTTCATATAATTAATTATAATAATTCTTACAGGTATATTGCTACATATGTAAAGCTATTAAATTTTTCCAACCATTATTATATTCTTTTTAAAATTTTTTATTGTGATTTTGGTGAAAATTTACAGAGCAAATTCATTTTCCATACAGCAGTTCATACACATTTTTTATGACATTGACTGAAATTTCCCACAATGTGAGAGCTCTCCTCCCACTTTCTCCCCATAGTTACCTCTTCTCTGTGTCTTCCCCTCCCATGCACTCCTCCCCGTAAGCTGTCTCCTGTGCATTCACAGCCCTTCTATTCTCCCATGACTGCTCTCTCCAAGGAGTGTATCTACCTAATGTAAATTTCAACTCATATGCTTGTCTTTTGTTTGGCTGGAAGCCACAGGTGTGGGTTAAATTCCAGACCTGAAGGGCAGCTAAGGGCCATCGTCTCAGGATTTCACCAGATTCTGTCAGACAAGCAAAGCTGGTCCTTTTTTTTCTTTAATGATTTTGAGTTTTGTCCCACATTGTTCTCCCACTCTATCCAGGATCTCCTATGTAGATTCCTCTCCATGTGGTTGACAGTGGTAAGCAGGCTCCATCTAGTTCTTCTGGTGTCAGTCACACAGGTTGAGGATCACACGGTATATCAATTGCTTGGACTAATTGTTTCCATGGGTGTTTGGTTTTCTTTATTCTTCTTGCTATGGACAAGGAGAGACCCATCATTACATCTAGATGGCCCCTTGAAAGCTTTTAAAATCCCAGTTGCTATTCACCAAAGTAGGATGTGGAATGATGTTTTTGTGTAGTATGTTATGCCAGTTGAGCATCATGTCCGCTGTGGCCGTGGTCCTGAGCCCAGAGGTCCAACTACTCACTCCTTCTGGGTAGCTGGCTATGCACAAGAAATATCCATATTCTTGTCCCTTGTCAGCTCTACTACATACTTGGACATTCTTACAGAACATAAAAATATGCTGGTAGATCTATCACCTGTCAATCTTATATAAGGTCATGAGCACAGCCCCTACCCCCCGCCTAGACATACCTGATTGTTCATCTTGTCTACCCATCTATCTATCCTAGATCAATGTTTGCCGTCACTGGCAATGCAGTACTGTATGTATGTAAGGGCTTCATCTTTGTTGTCTGTATCTCTCACATACCTC
The DNA here is from genome assembly GCF_000298275.1 of Orycteropus afer afer. Taxonomy (NCBI): domain Eukaryota; kingdom Metazoa; phylum Chordata; class Mammalia; order Tubulidentata; family Orycteropodidae; genus Orycteropus; species Orycteropus afer. Next base: position 17,730,050 of record NW_006921612.1, on the reverse strand, counting down.
TCTATTCTTCCTCTTCCTCAATGCCACTGTTTTGATCACTCACATTTCTAACCATTAATACATTCTTAATGTAGTTTCTATAAACTTAGACTCTGAAACTCAATCATGAAAACTTATTGTGAAGAAATTTAGAATTGTAAAGGATCTCAGTTATTATATTGCTCTCTTTCAACTACCCTTTTCCAGAGTAGAGCCTAAAGTCCAGAGATGAGCAGATATTTGCTTAAGGCACTGAAGAATATAGTGTCATCTTAACTGCAAGTGCATATATTAATTCTCTGGAAGACTCAGGTAATACTCCAAGTTTTTTTTTTTTTTTAAACATCATAGAAAATTAAGGAAACATTGTGATATATAAGCATACCCTTAGGAACAACTAAGAAGGAAAAGAAGGATCAGAAATTTGCTTGTCTCTTGGTTTCCCAAATATTTAAGTAATAACAACTTATCCTTCTTTCCCCTTTATACTACTTCCACTGATGTCTGTCTGCATAGAAGTTTCTTCTGCCACCTAAGTAAATAATCTAGTATAATCTTAACAGAGACTGATCAGTCATTCAAGAACAATCCTTGAATATGTCTAGTACTAATTTTGTTTTATCACACTGTAATGGTTCAAACAGCGTTTGTAGGTATTCTTAAACCCTCAATCTCTTTCCCACTGGGCCTCTGTAGTGTTTAAAATTCCCATCCATCCATTATCCCCTTTATATTTATAATTTACCCATGGGCTACATAGAAATACAGAGAGCTAGAGACAAAATGGAGAGAGTTATTTTAGAGTCCAGTCTAAGAAATGCTTAAGATACTATTGAGCATGTGTGGGTGGCTGTCAACTCTGTCTTCAACTAAATACAGAACTCTGAAAATTGTGTCAAAAGACACAAAGCGTTGAGGACTGGGAGAACCAATTGAGCATTATAAAATATGGAGCTTAAAAACAGTGGGGTGGTAAGGGAAATGAACCTAGGGAAAAGATAAAAGTAATAAGAGTAGAAGATAAGAGGAGTTAAAAAAAAAAAAAAAAATGAGAGAGGGGTATGGGGAATCCCTGAAAACAAATAATGAGTTTTAAATTTTCTCAAAGCATTGGAGTTCTGGTGGCATAGTGCCTAATGCACTTGACAGCCAACCAGAAAGTTGGTGTTTCAAGCCGACCAGCCACTCCTCGGAAGGAAGGTTGGATAATCTTCTTCAGTAGTGATACCACCTTGGAAACGCAAGGAGGGGTTGCTATGCATCAAAGATGACTCGAAGGCACATAACAACAACGTTAGGCATAGACATTTATTGTTAACTACTGTCAGTTTGGCCCCAATCCATGGGAACCCTATGTGCAAATGAAGGAAATGCTGCCCAGTCCTGTAATATCTTCATGATTTGTGGAAGTTTGGACCATTGAGATCCATAGAAATTTCATTGGCTGATATTTGGAAACAGGCCACCAGATATTTCTTTGTAGGTTGTCTTAGTCAGGTAGCTTTACTGGGGCCTGTTTAGCATCATAGAAATACAACAGAATTTTGATGGTTGTGCATGGCTGGAACTGAACCCAATCTCCAATGGGAAAGGCAAGGATTCTACCACTGTACCAATAATGCTTCAACAACACAAATATTAGTCAGTGGCTTATCCAGTTAAAACTGGGAACTTTTTACAAACACCTACTACACAGATCTTAGGTAATCAATTCAGAAGTTAGTGATGATGGGACTATATACACAATAAAACACAACTCTTTCCTGTGACAAATGTAAAAATGAGACCTAGAGGTAGTGGGCTCACAGATTTGCTTGTAATCTCTTCATAAATCAATGGAAGTGTCTAGAAGAGAGACAGGTCCACTGTCCTTACCCTGGTACTCTTTCATTACACACTGCCCACTCCTCTGTGGGCAAAGAGCTCTGATACAAAGAGTTTACACTGATACAGAAATTAAAATTATTGACAACATCCATTCATTGTTCCATTCAGTCAACAAATGGTTATTGAGTATCAACTTTATTGATTTTGTTCTTGTTTATTTGTGCCTTAGGACACCCCATTTGTTTTATAGTAAAACCTCTCCATAGGGTTTTCTTGTCTATAATATTTACAGAAGCAAATTGCCAGGTCTTTTTCTTCCATGAAGCCTTTGGGAGAGTTTGAACTGTCAACCTTTTACCTAACAGTTGAGCACAGATAGTTTGCTCCAGCAGGGAACCTTGTATCTACTTTGTAATAGGATAGGTTTTAGGTGCTGGAAATAACAGAAAGAACAAAACAGAGAAAAATGAAAAACCCTGATATTATGGAACACTCACTCTAGTGTTCATAGCCGTGTGGTTTGCAGCAAGTTTTAGGGTTGGCAGCCCAGAAGATGGGCCCTGCAAGTTTAAAGGAGACCAGGAAGTGAGCACAATGGTTAGGAACAACTAAGGCAAATGAACTTATCTGTCCATTTGTCATCCTTAGGTGGCTTGCGTGTTTCTATGAGGTTGGAGGCCATGCCACTGGTGTTCCAAATGCCAGCAGGGTTACCTATGGAGGACAAGTTTCAACAGAGCTTCCAGACTAAGACAGACTCAGAACAAGAAAGAAGCCATCCATGTCTCAAGGAATTGGCCAGTGAAATCTCTATGAATAGCAATGAAACACTCTCTGATATATTATTGGAAAACTTTAGGAATAACCCTGGAACACTATCCAATACAGTGCCAAAAGATTAGCCCAACAGGTCGGAAGACACTCAAAATATGATCAAGGAAAAGGTGACTCCTCAGAGTAAAGCTGATCTTAATTATATGGATGGAGTAAAGCTTACAGGACCTCCATTGCTAATGTGGCACAACTCAGAATGAGAAAACAGAGCTGCTAACTTCCATTAATAATTGGAATGTGGAATGTACAAAGCATGAATGCAGGAAAATTGGAAGTCATCAAAACAGAAATGAAACACATAAAGATCAATATCCTAGGCACTAGTGAGCTGAAATGGACAGGTTTTGGCCATTTTGAATCAGACAACCATATGATCTACTATTCTGAGAATGACAAATTTAAGAGGAATGGTGTGGCATTCATCATCACAAAGAATGTTTCAACACCTATCCTGAAGTACAATGCTGCCAGTGATAGGATAATATCCACACACGTACAAGGAAAGACCAGTTAATACTACTATTATTTGAATTTATGCACCAACTACCAAAGACAAAGATGTGGAATTTGAAGATTTCTACCAACTACTGAAGTCTGAAATTGACCAAACATGTAATCAAGATGTGTTGATTATCGCTGGTGAAAGAAATGAAAAAGTTGGGAACAAAGAATAATCACCAATACTTGGAAAATATGGCCTTAGTGATAGAAATAATGCTGGTGATCAAATGATAGAATTTTGCAAGACCAATGACTTATTCATTGCAAATACCTTTGTTAAACAATGCAAACAATGACTATACATGTTTTGGACTTCACCACATGGAATACCTAGGAATCCGATTCTCTATGTCTATGGCAAGAGGCTATGGAGAAATTCAATATCTTCATCCAAAACAAGGCCAAGAGCTGATTGTGGAGCAGACCATCAACTGCTTACATTCAAGTTGAAGGTGAAACTGAAGAAAATTAAAATAAGTCCATGAGAGCCAATATATAACCTTGATAATATCCCTCCTGAATTTAGAGACCATCTAAAGAATAGATTTGATGCATTGAACACCAGTGACTGAAAACGAGAGGAATTGTGGGATGATATCAAGAACATCAACCATGAAGAAACCAAGAGGTCATTGAAAGGAAAGGAAAGGAATGTCAAAAGAAACTCTGAAACTTGCCCTTGAGGAGAGAGCAGCTAAAGCAAATGAAAGAAATGACAAGATAAAATAACTGAACAGAAGATTTCCAAGAGCAGCTCAAGAAGACAAGTCAATTATTATAATGAAATGTGCAAAGATTTGGAGTTAGAAAATCAAAAGGTAAGAACACGCTCAGCATTTCTCAAGCTGAAAGAACTGAAGAAAAACTTCAAGGCTTGAGTTGCAATATTGAAAGATTATATGAGCAACACATTGAATGGTGCAGGAAATATTGAAAGAATATGGAAAGAATACAGAGTCACCGTAACAAAAAAAAAAAAAAAAAATTAGTCGATGCTCATCCATTCCAAGAGGTAGCATATGAACAAGACCCAATGGTATTGAAGGAAGAAGTCGAGACTGTATGGAAGGAATTGGCAAAGAACAAGGTTCCAGGAATTGACAGAATACCCACTGATATGTTTCCACAAATGGATGCCACACTGGAGACACTTGGCTATACCAAGAGATTTGGAAGATAGCTACATAGCCAACTGACTGGAAGAGATCCATATTTGTAACCATTCCAAAGAAAGGTGATCCAACAGAATGTGGAAATTATTGAATAATATCATTAATATCACATGCAACTAAAATCCTGCTGAAGATAATTCAAGAATGGTTGCAGGAGTATATAGACATAGAACTTCCAGAAATGAAAGCTGGATTCAGAAGAGGATGTGGAATGAGGGATATAATTTCTGAAGTCAGATGGATCTTGCCTGAAAGCAAAGAAAATCAGAAAGATATTTACTTATGTTTTATTGACTATGCAAAAAAGATTCAATTGTGTGGATCAGAACAAATTATGGATAACATTGAGAAGGATGGGACTTCCAGAACACTTAAATATACTCACGAGGAACCTGTACATAGATCAGGAATCTGTCATTTTAACACAGAGAGAGGATACCGAATGGTTTAAAATTAGGAAGTGAGTGCATTAGAGTTGTATCCTTTCACCATACTTATTCAATCTGAATGCTCAGCAAATAATCTGAGAAGCTGGACTATATGAAGAAGAGCTTTGCATCAGGATTGAAGGAAGATTCACTAACAACCTGTGATAAACAGATGACACACCTTTGGTTGCTGAAAGTGAGGGTGACTTGAAGCACTTACTGATGAAGATTAAAGACTACAGTTGCAGCACCAGTTACACCTCAATATGAAGAAAACACAAATCCTCACTGTTGGACCAACAAGCAGCATCATGATAAATGGAGAAAAGATTGAAGTTGTCAAGGACTTCATATTACTTTGTTCTACAATCAACAACAATGGAAGCAGTAGTCAACACATCAGACAACTTGTTGCATTAGACAAATCTGCTGCAAAAGACCTCTTTCAGGTACTGAAAAATAAAGATGTCTCCTTAAAGACTAAGGTGTGCCTAACCCAAGCCATGGTATTTTCAATTGCCTACTATGCATGTGAGAGCTGGACAATGAATAAGGAAGACCGAAGAAGAGTTGATGTTTTTGTGTTGTGGTGTTGGCGAAGAATACTGAGGGTACTATGGACTGCTAAAAGAACCAACAAATCTATTCTGGATGAAGTGAAGTGGGAATGCTCCCTGAAAGTGAGAGTGGCCAGATTTCGTCTCGCCCAATTTGGTCATGTTATCAGAAGGAACCATTCACTGGAGAAGGATATCATATTTGGTAAAGTGGAGGGTAAAGGAAAAGGGGGAAGACCCTCAACAATGTGGATGGATACAGTGGTTGCAATGATGGGCTCCATATAGTAAGGATTGTGAGGCTGGCACAGGATTGCAAAGTTTTTCCATTCTGTTCTGCATAAGGTTGCTATGAGTCAGAGATGAATTGATGCCACCTAGCAACAACAACAACATTCTAGTAGGAGAGATAGATAATAAAAAATCACTTAGACATCATAATCACATAATGGCATGTACAAAAGGAAATGAAGAAGGGAAATGGGCTTTGAAATGCAAGCTTGAGGATAAGTCAAAAATATATGGTATAGGAAAAAAAAAAAGCTCTCCTTTATTGTTAACAACAAAAGTTAAAATTTTTATGTTACCCTTCCAAATTTTGTGAAAGTTAATATATAGGAGTTCCAGTAAGATGGTGGAATAGGCAGACAAACTACACAGACACTCTTCAACAAAGGGGAGTGAATTAACACAAGCACAGAAGATAAACCTGGAGCACTAAGTTTTGAAATGAAGAATAGAGAAGTGGATTAAACTCTAATTAGTAGAAGAACCTGCATGAAAACACCAAAAAAGGAGACATACAAAGCTGCAGTCTTTCAGTGATCCTGATGGCGTGGACAGCTTGGATATTGCCAAGTGGTGTTAGGACCTAAGAATGAACCTAAAAATTGGCCCTGCTCTTCAGGGGCTGCATTGAGCACTGAACTGGTGGCTGGTGAATAAAAGGGAAAGCAGAGAAGACGGAGGTGGGCTGAGCTATTGAGAGACAGATCAAGGAAAACACTGACAAAATTAAGGAAAACACAGACAAACCCTGGAACAATTTCAGAAAAAAATGCAAGAGCAAAATGATGAAATAAATGAAAAGTCAGAAATGACACACAATTTACAGATAGCAATCCAAAAGATTAATACTAAATTTTCAGAAGCAGTTAACACATTGAGAGGACAAAGGAGTGGAACTGAACCAATGGAAGACAGAATTCATGAGATTGAAGACAAATATCTCAATGCTTCTTTGAAAAGGAATTAATTAGAAAAAAGATCAAAACAAAATGAAGAAAGCCTAAGGATCAGGTGGGATATCATCAAAAGGAATAACCTACATGTAATCAGAATTCCAGAACAGGAAGAGAAAAATAAAGCCACTGAGAATATTGTCCAAGATTTTTTGGAAGAGAACTTCCCTGATACAATGAAAGATGAGAATATATCCATGAAAGAAGTCCAATGAACCCCAAACAGGATAGACCTCAAAAAATCACCAAGACATATCATCATCAAACTCATCAAAACCAAAGACAAGAAAGAATCCTGAAAGCAGCATGGGAAAAATGAAAAGTTACCTACAGAGGACAATCAACAAGAATAAGCTCTGATTTCTTAGCAGAAACCATGCAAGTGAGAAGGCAATGGATTGGTATATATAAAACCTTGGAAGATAAAACTTTCCTACCTAGAATTATATACCTGGCAAAATTGTCCCTCAAATATTATGGTGAAATTAGGAGAATTCCAGATAAGCGAAAATTATGAGAATTTGTTAAAACCAGACCAACTTTACAAGAGATACTAGAGGGAGTCCTTTGAAGAGAAAACCAATAATAGCAAACAAAAAGCAACCATTAATACGCAAGAAGACATAGCCCAGAAATGAACACAGCTCTGGAAATATCACAGGTAAAGTAAGCTTACAAGATTATAAACATGGAACCAGAGACTTCAGTTGTCAAATGAGGACAGCTATAAACCAAAAAGAGGGAATAAATAGTGTAGTTACAGAACTTCTAAATGGTGAGAAAGTCAAGAGAGTTGAAAGATAGAATGGAATGTTCTAAACTCAGGGAGAAAATTATAAATCACAGGGTAATCTCAATGAAAAATGATAAACCTTCACATCAAATTAAAAAAGAGGAAAAGCACAAATATTTAGCAAATACCAAAACAGCAATGAAGGAAATAATAACATAAATCTTAAACAGATTGAGCTCAGCACAGAAAATTATCAGGAACAAAAAACCATGAACGCCATGAAAAAATATATAAAAAAATGACAGCAACAAATTCATACTTGTTGATAATTACGTGGAATGTCAATGTAGTAAATGCAGCACACAAGAGATGAAGAGTTACAGACTGGATAAGAAAATGTAATACATCAATATGCTGTCTCCAAGAGATACATCTTAGAGACAATGACAAAAATAAACAAAAAGTCAAAGGTTGGAAAAAGGTATATCAAGCAAATGACAACCAAAAAAGAGCAGGAGTGTAAACATTAATTTCTGAGAAATTAATATTGAATTTAAGACAAAAATCACCATATGAGGCAAGGAAGGACATTATGTAATGATTAAGGATCAATCAGAGAAGAAGATATAACCATAATAAATATCTATGGACCCAAATAAAGAATCCCAAAATTCATAAATCAGACTTTAACAGAATGGAAAACACAAATAGATGACTCTACAGTCATAGTAGGAGACTTTAATACACCACTTTCAATAAAAGATAGAACTGGATAGAAAATCAACAAAAACACTGAAGAACTAAAGAATACAATGCACCAATCTGACTTTATAGACATCTACAGAACACTTCACCCAACAACAGCACAATATATATTATTTTCCAGTGGACATGGAACATTCTCCATGGTAGACTATACTTTATGCTGCAAAGCAAGCCTTAATAAATTTAAAAATATTGAAATACTGCAAAGCATTTTTGCAGATCACAGTGCTGTCAAATTAGAAATCAGCACTAGGAAGATGACTGGAAAAAGAGCAAACATATGGAAACTGAACAACCTCCTCTTTAGGAAAGACTGGATAAGAGAAGAAATTAAAAAATGAAGTTAAAAAAAAAAATCTTGAATCAAAGAAGAATGAAAACAAAACATACCAAAATCTTTGGGACACAACAAAAGCAGTGATTGGAGGACAATTTGTAGCAATAAATGCTATATCGAAAAAGAAGAAAGAGCCAAAATCAACATCTGAAATCAACATCTCCAACAATTAGGAAAAGAACAGCAAGAAAAGCCTACAGTCACCAGAAGAAAGGAAATAATAAAGAATTGAGCAGAAATCAATGAAACAGAAAATAGAAAGGCAATATAAAAAAATCAACAAGACCAGAAGTTGTTTTTTTGAAAAGATTAATAAAATTGACAAACCACAAGAAAATTTAACAAAGGAAATGTGAGAGAGGAAAAATAACACACATAAGAAATGAAATGGGTGATATCACAACAGAACCAATTGAAATGAAAAGGATAATATCAGGATACTATGAAGTACTGTACTCCAACAAATTTGAAAATGTAGAAGAAATGGACAGATTTCTAGAAACACACTATTTACCTAAACCATTACAGACTGAGGTGGAAAAGTTGAACAGACCCAAAACAAAAGAAGAAATTGAGCAGGTCATAAAAAAAAAAAAAATTACCTATAAAAAATAGTCCTGGCTCAAACTGTTTCTCTGAAGAATTCTACCAAACACTCAGAGAAGAACTGACACCATTTTTATTCAAACTATTTCAAGACATAGAAAAAGAAGAATCCTCCTGAATTCCTTTTATGAAGCAAGCTTAACCTTGATACCAAAACCTGACAAAGACATCACTCAAAAGGAAAACTACAGACCAATATTCCTCATGAATATAGATGTAAAAATCCTCAACAAAATCCTGCCCAGTAACCTCAACAATGTATCCAATAAATAATTCATTATAACCAAGTGGGGTTCATATCAGATATGCAAGGATGATTCAACCTTAGAAAAACAATCAAGTCATCCATCACATAAACAAAACAAAGAAGAACCACGTGATCTTATCAATTGATGCAGAAAAAGCATTTGATAAACTCCAACACCGATTGCTGATCAAAACTCTCAGCAAAATAGGAATCGAAGGGACATTCTACAGCTTAATAAAGGGCATATATACAAAACCAACAGCCAACATTATTCTCAATGGAAAAAGACTGAAACCATTCCCCTTGTGAAAAGGAACCAGACAAGGATGCCCTCTGTCACCACTTCTATTCAACGTTGTATTGGAAGTCCTAGAAAGGGTAATAAGGCAAGAAAGGGGAATCAAAGGCTTCCAAATTGGTAAGGAAGAAATTAAACTATCCCTATTTGCTGATGCTGTGAT
>NW_006921612.1:17688665-17720090 GCF_000298275.1 Orycteropus afer afer | reverse complement strand
ATCTACATAAATGGAAGAACATCCCATGCTCGTGAATAGGAAGATTGAACATTGTGAAAATGTTAATTCCACCCAAAGCAATTTATACATTTGATGCAATCTCACTCAAGATCCCCTCAACATTTTTTAAGGATATGGAAAAAACAATCATTAACTTTATATGGAAAAGAAAGAAACTTCAAGTAAGCAAAGCACTATTGAAGATGAAGAACAAATATTAATTGAAAGGAATTGAAGGAAAAATTATATTGGAATGATGCATGTTAGCCAGGAATCTTGAATAACATGAACCACAAATTAGCCTTGCTCTGAAAGGATTGACTCAAGTGATTTACCTACTTGAATTTGATGCTTCATTTATAATTATAGTTCCTTAGTCTGCAGTGAAATACAAAACACATAAAAAAGAGAGTAACAGCAGCGTTTCATTAAGAACAAGAGTAACATGTATATGGTTCAATTAAAAATATTTTAGAAAGTAGAGAGCTAATACAGGCCCTGTCTAATTTTCATCAACTCTAACTTACCAAATATCGTCCAATACATTATTAAGTTATATAATCAATGCAAGTTATTTTTGAAAGATTGAAAGCCTTACAAAAAAGAACATGTACTGATTATGCATATGTGTCAATGTATGTATGTGCTTCTTAAAGTGAAGATAGTAATTATTTAGACCATTGATAGCATTCAAATTGTAATCCAGAACCCAGTTTTCCCATTCAACTTTCTATTCTTTAGATCTCTTCATTCTTTAAATGTCATTACTTATTTTTGAATCAGCAGTACTATGCTAGTCATTGAGGACTGAAATATAAATATAACACATTTCTTCTCCTCATGGAACTGATGTTAGTAAGACAAACAGATGTGTAGATAGGTGATCAAAATAAGTTGCCAAAAGAATAATAGATATGTGTCCAGTGTCTTATTTCAGGCTACAAGAATAAGGCTATTTTGAAAGGCTTTCTGAATGTAGTGACATTCAGTTGGATTTTTTTTAAAGAAGAGGCTGCTTGTTGCAGTGGAAATAGCCAGAATTTTGGAGTTAGTGACTTTAGTTTAAATCTACTTATGGACTACATGGCATTTGGGCATAATCTCCCTGATCCTCCTTTCTTATCTCTAAATTGCAGATGGTAATACACATATCCCAGAGTAGCTAAGCAGATAAAACTATTTGTTTATGTGATAGCAATGGCAGTAGGTACATGGTAAATGCTTAATGATTTGTAGCAGATATTATTTCTAGTAATGAATTTAATACGTGAGTATTAACAGGTAGGCAGCATGACAAAATGTAAACAGAAGAATAGATTATGCAAAAACATGGATTAAGGCGAAAGAATGAGTCCTTCAGAAAGGGTAACTATGTAATTATGATTATACTGCATTCCAAGAATAATAAGATGATAGAAGTTAAGTGGAAGAATTAGTAGAGACACAGATGAGGAGAGGTATTATATTCCATGCTATGAGTATAAAATTTGTACAAAAGACAATAAGAAACCAATGTAGATTTTTGAAAAAGAGTGGCATGATCAAATTTATGTTTGAAGAAAATGACTTGAGAATGCAGTGTAAAGAATGGTTAGTTAGCACTGGTGAAACTGGGGTATAGATAAAAAATTAGGCAATCGTAAGAGAGAGAGTAGGAGTAATCTACATCAGAGCAAATGGAATACATCAGGCAGATGTGGCATGGGCAGTATTACAAGTGCAATGTTGAAGATGTTAACGACAGAATAACAAATGGTTCTCATGATTTAGGTTTGCCCAACTACTGATGCTCATATCTGAGATAGAGAAGAGAGGCCATGAGGGGAGGGAGAAAGACTAATTCACTTTTGCATGGATACAGTTAGACTTACCTGCAGGATGTTGAGGGAATATCATGTACAGATCTGGAGCTCAAGCGAGAAGTCTGTTTACGAATAGAAAGCTAGGGATTTCCTCATGTCAGTGCTCAGATGACAATTGAAATTTGGAGCCTGGCTAATGCAGATTTATTCTGTTTATAAGATATGATCTTTAATATGACGACAATAGAAACCAAGTACATTGCACATTTAAGGAAAATATAGCAAAAATCAGCATGGAGTTACAAAACAAATTCAAGATTTCTACTAATTTTACCAGAAGAGTATCTAAATGAAGCCTCAGTGTACTTAATATTTCCTTTTACTCTTTTAGTGCTTAAATCACTTTTTTAAAATGAAGAACCTGTAATTGCTGAATTAGTATTTTGTCTGGTAGACCACCTCTCATGAATGTTATTAAGTATATTATTATGCTATTAATGTTGTATTGTTCTTGTTGTTAGCTGCAGTTGAGTTGGTTTCAACTCATAGCTACCCTACATACAACAAAATGAAACACTGTCTGGTCCTCTACCATCCTCACAAGCATTGCTATGCTTGAGTCCATTGTTGCAGCCAGTGTGGCAATCCATCTTGTTGAGGGTCTTCTCTTTTTTTTTTTTTTTTGCTGACCCTTACTTTACCTAGGATGAGACCCATCTCCAGGGACTAGTCCCTTCTGATAACTTGAGAAATGAAATGAATATGGGAGATGAAATCTTGGTATTCTTGGTTCTAAGGAGGCTTCTACTTCTAATTCCTCCAAGACAAATTTGTTCATTCTTCTGGCAGTCCATAGTATTTTTAATATACCTTGTCAGCACCACAATTCAAATGCATCAATTATTCTTCTGTGTTCCCAATTCATTGTCCAGCTTTCACATCTTTCACATGCATATGAGGTAGTTACACATTGTGCCCTGAAGGTGGTACTCCTGTGGGTGGACAATAGATAGCCAAAGTGGGAAGATGGTGATATGCAGCAATAGTACTAGTTTTGTAAAATATGGATATTCAGGCTTTAACTTTCCAGAACACATCTTCCCACTTTTGGTTGGAAGAACTCATATCAGATCAACACAAAATTGGGAACATTGAAATCGAGGATATTATGGTTGGAGATGAGGTAAGTGAACTATACTCAATGTTAGAAATTACCTACCCTATTTAAAATGCCGTAGTCTGAAATTGGGATGATATGAAACATCTGTGGGACTATGTATTTGTACAAATGAAATTTAATATCCAGTAATTGTAGTATCTTACTCATAAAACTTATGAGCTCAACTGAAAACAGAAAGAAAACTACAGAGGTAATGTTTGAAGCTTAAAAGTTTCTGGGCATTTATGTTACCATCCAGGCAGTCTTGACATTGTATGCTTAAGGTTTATTAACTGTTGTAGTGATGGACTCTGGAGATAGTGTAACTCCCATTTGCCCAGTGTTTGAAGGCTTTTCTCACCCTCTCCTTACCAGGAGACATGATATTGCAGGAAGATCTATGACCAGATTATTTTATCAAGCTGCTTCTGTTGTATGGATATACCTTCAACTACTCTGCTAACTTTGAAATTATTTAAAGAAAAACTGTGCTATGTGGGGTATAATACTGAGCAGGAGCAGAAACAGGCCTTAGAAACCACAGTATTAATTGAAAACCTTACTAGCAACAGTAATTCTATTTCCTTTCTGTTTCTATATATAAAACAATTATATTCCCTCAGTTGACTAAATTATAAAAGTTGGAGGAAAGAGATCTGAAACAATAGAAGCATTTTATCAGCCTCACTTGATCAATGTAGAAGGAACCTTATAAAGAAAACAAGTAAGAAGAATCAGTAGTTGGAAAATATGGCCTTGGTGATAGACAGAGATCACATGATAGAATTTTGCAAGATTATTTTTTTAAAAAAAACATAAATGGAGAATATACACATGGACTTGCCAGATAGAATATGTGGAATGATATCAACTTCATCTGTGGAAAAGTTGCCATAGAAGCTCAATATCATCAGTCAGAACCTAGCCAGGGACCAACTAAGGAATAGACGATCAATTGCACTTATGCAAGTTTAAGCTGAAGGTGAAGAAAATTAAAACAAGCCCAGGAGAGCTAAAATATGATCTAATATCCAATCTGAATTTAGAGATTATCTGAAGAATAGTTTGGATGCATTGAACACCAATGACAGATGAGATGAGTTATGGGATGGCATCAAAGATATCATACATGTACTTTTAGTTTCACTGCCCAATTACCATCTGCAACCCTAACCCACTCTCCTGCCCTCCTTTCCCAGTACCCCCTTCCCTTGCTTCTCATAGTTATGCATTCCTGTGTGTCCTGCATCTCCTCCATGCGAATGTTGCCCCTCTGATTTCCTGTGTTTGACTGCTCCAAGGGATGCATTTCCATAGAGTATGTGGTTGTGTCACCCTGGTTTGAGTGGTCTGCATGTACATCTTTTTGAATGTAAAACAAACTCTTAAATAGAAAAATAAAAAGATTACCCCCAAAATTGAATCCACTGTCATAGAGATGATTCCAACTCATAATGAGTCTATAGGACATAGCTACCCTATAGGACTCATAGTGACCCTATAGGACATACCTATACCATAGGGTTTCCAAGGAGCAGCTGGCAAGTTTAAAACACTGATGATTTAGTTAGCAGCCCACCGCACCACCAGAACTCTTTACCTCAAGGAGATTAAATAGGTGCAATGTAGCCTGAAACTAGCATCCCCACACAAGTAAATCAGACTGTTAAACAACAACAATAGAAAAACCAAACCTACTGCCACTGAGTTGAGAAGAAAAAAAAAAAAAATAGATACTATACATGAAGAAAACAAAAGGTCATTAAAAATACAGGAAAGAAAGAAAAGAACAAAATTGGAAGAGACAGAGTCAAAATAGATTCTGAAACTTGCTCTTGAATGGAGAGTAACTAAAGTGAATTGAATAAATGATTAAATAAAAAAGCTGAACAGAAGATTTCCAAGGGTGTTTTAAGAAGACATAGTAAAGTATTATCATAAAATTAGCAAAAATATGGAATTGTAAAACCAAAAGGGAAAAACACACTTGGTACTTCTCAATGATTCTATGGGTAAAATATTGAATGATGCAAAAAGCATCAAAAGTAGCTAGAAGGAATACACGCAGTCACCGTACCAACAAGAATTGGTTGATGTTCCACTATTTAAGGAGGTAGCATATGATCAAGAATGAATGGTATTGAAGAAAGAATTCTAGCTGTACTGAAGGAATTGGGGACAAACGAGGCACCAGGAATTGACAGAATACCCATTGAGATGTTTCAACAAATGATTGCAATGTTGTGTTCACTAGTGTATGCCAAGAAATGTGGAAGCCAGCTACATGGCCAACTGACTGGAAGAGATCTATATTTGTGCCCATTCAAAAGAAAGGTGGTCCAAAAGAATGTAGAAATTATCAACCAATAATATCACACACAATTAAAATCTTGATGAAAATAATTCAAAAACAGTTATAGAAATACATCAAAAAGGAACTACCAGAAATTTGAGCTAGTTTCAGAACAGGATGTGTAATGAGGGATATCATTGCTAATGTCAGATGGATATTGACTGAAAGCAGAGAATATCAGAAAGATGTTTACTTTTGTTTTATTGACTATACCAAGACATTCTACTGTGTGGATCATAACAAATTATGAATAACATTGTGAAGAACTGGAATTCCAAAACACTTAATTGTGCTTATGTGGAACCTGGACATAGACCAAGAGGCCATCATTTGAACAGAACAAGGGGATACTGCATGGTTTAAAATCAGGAAGGGTATGAGTCAGGGTTGTATCCATTCACCATACTTATTCAATCTGAGCATGCTGAGCAATGTTGAATTAAAAAGTAATACTAATGATGGCCACTATCTACTTCCAAGTCATAAAAATCAAATAATTTATACCCAAATGTCCTGACAGAGACAGAGCTGAAGTCTACTTTGTCTCACTGTAATCTCACTATTTTTACAGTTGTCCATGCTACCTCCATGTAAATTTTCTATGGCATAAATTGTAAAAGGTAAATCTATTTCCTTTCTGCTACTATATATAAAATTATGTCTAGACTTGGACCATAAATTAAACTTCTTGATATGAAATAATTTATGAAAATATTAAATATGACTCCAAAACATAGAATATTGAGCAAGGGCTATAGTTTGGGTCAAAAGACGAGAAAGCCAGGGAAATATTTAATGACTTGGGCTCTTCAATTCTAAATCTTGGTAATAAAATTCTCTAGGATTCCTGCTTTAAAACACATCAATTCACATGGTTTAATTTTTTCAATGTACTAATCTTATTTTCAAGAGCATTAGGTATAAATTGGCATAGGGATTGAATTTATCATTAATTATCAATAAAATTCTGTAAAGTTCTTTTGGACTTTAAGGGTTTCTGAGAATCAGTGTAGCTCAAAGATTATGCAGAAAATCCCCCTGGAAATACTAGATCTTCTCTTTCTATGACACTTGTTTTTACTAGATACCTGAAACTATATAAATTATGAAGTTTAAATTTCCTAAATGAATAGGTGTTGGATTTTCAACGTTAACAGTTTGGTTTGGCAGTGCCATCCTGATATTAATGAATACAAAGATGAAAAGAAAAATGTTGTAATTGTGAGCCATTTCTCATTTGAAAAGATAGAACTTGAAAAATAATTGATTTCTACTAATAGACTATTAAGGCTTGTATTTGGGTATAAATGATAATAATGTCATTTCTAAGAAACTTATGAGATATTTCTGATTCAAGATTTTACTTTTAGCAATGAAAGGACTGTATCTTCATTCTCACACACTTGTGTGCTTAGGAATTATTTTGCTGTGTAAATAACAAATTCCCCTTGCTGGATTTTGTCCATCTTTTCCAACACCAATTGGACGATGGCATAATTTATAAGATGTTGAATAGGAGACAGACTAGAAAAGAAGTAGACAGAGTGGTAGAAAAACAAAACATAACAATGACTCTTTGATGTTCAATTATTAAGTTATTTATTCATAGTGCATAAATATATTATGAACTTATATGGAAGAGATTATTCAGTTTTATTGAAATTCTGATTTGAATGAAAAAATACAAATTAATGAAAGAGAAATAAATTAATTTTTATTTTCTAATATTTCCTTTAAAAGTAATGACCCATGGTAAACAAAATGATTGATGGTTTCAGTATCCACAAAATGTAATGATCTTCATTGTTTATTTTTAACAATCTCTATTTTATTATTTTTCATACACAAGTGATTTTATACCAAGAAATATTTGTTAATGTCTAGAAACATTTTTGATTGTCATGACTAGTGGGAGCTGGGAGGCTTCTGGTGTTTAATGGGTAACACAAGGTAACTGCAATCACTGCCGTGGAGTCGGATCCGACTCATAGCAATCCCTCCTTGGGTTTCCGAGGTGGTATCATTAGGGAAGTATATTGTCCAACCTTCCTTCTGAGGAGTGGCTGGTGGGTTTGAACTGCCAGCCTTCTGGTTAGCAGTCAAATGCCTTAGGCACTATGGCATGAGAAATTCGCTTAACCATCCTATACACATTTATGACAAAAATGTATCCAGTCCAAAAAGTCCATGGTGCACAGGATATATATATATATATATAATCTTTTTAGACCAATGACTACATAGAGTTAATATTTTAGACTTGTCCCCATTAGTTTAAACCTAGTAGTGTACAGATACATGATAACTGAGATAGAAATATGCTCCAGATTAATAGGGCCAGATTAAATACAAATTTCCATCTGGCTTCCATGCTGAGGCCTGTGGAAGCCTTAAAGAATATATTTATTGTGGCTTCTGCAGACTCTAGCAGTGGAGAGCTCCAACTGAGTATTTATTGAATTTGGCACAAGCACTAGTTTTTGTTGGATGTTTGCATATAATTTTATTAATTCAACTTTTACCATATTCCAATATTTTTGGTTAACATGGGACTTTAAAATTAGTGGGCCATCTGCTTTAGATGTTGAAGGGTATTTGCTGCCAAAGATCTGGAAAGATGCAAAGTATGAGATGTGCATATTGCCTCAGTAAAATAAAAAAAATAATTAAAATGTTATATTTACTATTGTCCAAATGGATTTTCAAAGCTCTCATTTTCAACTTTTGCTAAAAAGCCCTATGAGCTTCTAAATAAATCAACATACGTGCATTTTGAAATAAAGTTTTGTAGAAATAGATGGCTGTATTTTTATTTAGCATGGATTTTAAAAATAATGAGCAAAAGATAATTTTAATTTGCAGACATACATTAATATACAATTAATCTGTACATGTGTACATCATGATTTACCTAAACACGTCAGAATTATCTTGCTGTCATGATGTGCTCATTTGATGAATGAGATGGAGGTAAACTCCAGAGTGTGAACAACTATAGCATGGCCTTTTTATGGAACTGTTTCTGTCTGGTTCAAGAATCCCGAAGGAACTCCATTTAAACATTACTGAAATAGCCTCTCATGATATGGATCCTGAGAAAAGTTTTAACTTAAGACCTATTCTGCTTTTATTTATTTATTTATTTATTTTGTTAATAAACTGTATTTGTAGTTGGAATTGAGATTATCTGAGTCATAAGATCTACTTCTCAACAATATTTAAATATAATTTTCGGTAAGGATATTTAAGTGGTAATGCTTGCTTCAATTTTAAGACACCACATCTCTGTGGTTTAAACAATAAACTGTGGAATAATTTGTTATGTTTTTGCCTTTGTTCTAATTTCCAATGTATACCTGAGAACAACACAATTGCATCTTTTCCCTTGAAAAAAACATTCCAATGGCTGTAAGTAACACATGGAATTAAAAAAAAAAAAAAAAGAAAGTGATTCTTAAGCAGGGCCAGGAGCTCCACATAATCTCTTTAAGCCTGCTGTCTCTTCCTCAAATAGCCAAGTGTGTGTCTGCTTCAAGGCCTTTGCATTTACTGTTCCTTTTTTCACACTCATATTCCTCAGAAACGCATATTTCTCCCACAGGGTGGCTAGTGGATTGGAAGTTCCTACCTTTTGGTTAGCTCCCAAATGCTTTAATAATTGCACTGCTGTGCATTATATTATGTTCATTGTTGTATCTGCAGAAACTAGAGAGTTTCTGGCTCTTACTAAATGCTGAGTAAAGATTTGTTGAATGAATGAATGAAACTTAATATAAATTTTATAAATTTTTATGTTAATACTCAGTAATAATAATGGTTGGAGTCACTGGGTAGCCCAAACAGTTAAGTGCTCACCTACTATTTTGGTTACCTAGTGCCGCTTTGACAGAAATATACCATAAATGGGATGGCTTTAACAAACAGGAGTTTATTCTCTTACAGTTTGGTGGATTTAAGCCTGACTTCAGGAGCTCTGGTAGTGCAGTGCCTAAGTCATTTGATTACTGATCAGAAGGCTGGCGATTCAAACCCACCAGCCACTACTCGGAAGGAAGGTTGGGCATTCTATTTCTGTAGTGATACTGCCTCGGAAACCCAAGGAGGGGTCACTATGAGTCGGGTCTGACTCGACGGCAAACACAACAACAACAACAAAGTCTGATTTCAAAGTGCCAGGTTCTAAGGTCTGGGTGAAAGACCCTCAACACTGGGCTTCAGCTCTGCCTCTTCCTCCTGGTCCTCTGAAGCTAGAGGCTTTTCTTCCCTTAGACAACTACTGGTTTCTGAGACTGACAAGCCCAAGGTTGACAAGTAAAAAGGCACAGTCCCAATGTTATCAAACCACATAGCAGGCCATTAATTCAAGTCCATTGAAAGTCCCAAGGTCAGCAGACAGTGACAGGCTGCTAAACAATGACAGGGCTACATGCACAGTCCAAGCATGCCATAAGCTAGAGACCATTCCCCAAGGTTTCTGCTTATATACAGGAAGCAGACCACATTCCCTAAGGCAGCTACTCAGCTGCTCACAGTATATCCCGCCATGGTGTTGATTACCAGTCCCATCATGGGGAATACTACATCCAGCTGCCCAGCCACTCAACCAGGCCCAGCCAAATTGATCCACAAACTTAAATACCACACCTACTACCTGAAAATTTGGAGGTTATAACACACCTAAAAGTGCCTAGGGCAACAAGCTTGGCTTGGCAGTCTGCTTCCAATCGCCACAGCCTTGATAGCGCTATGGAGCATTTCTACTTTGCACATATGTGGTTACCATGAGCCAGAATCACTTGATGGCAACTAACAGCAACAACGGTAATAAAGGCTATTTTTTTCTGACCACTTACTGTATGTCAGGCACATTACGAGAATAACTTGTCTAATATGTCCCATGACACACTGAAGTAGGTATGTTGTGTTTCCCATTTTACAGATTGTATTACTAAGACACAATGAGGTAAAGTAATTAGCTCAAGCAGAAAAAAAGAAGAGCCAGGATTTGAACCTGGTAGTTTGGTTCTGGAACCTCTAATTTTAATCACATACGCAATACTCTTTTCCTAATAGATGAAATTGATCTTTAAATTAGAGTTTAATTATATTTTTCATAATAGTAACAATAATAAACAGTTTTACCTTTCACTACAATTATTTAGTGAGAATTTCACTAATGTACTAGTGATGTTGTTGTTGTTAGGTGCCGTCGAGTCATTTCCGACTCATAGCGACCCCATGAACAGCAGAACAAAACATCGCCTGATCCCCTGCCAGCTCCATGATCTCTGCTATACTTGAGCCCATTGTCACAGCCATAGTGTCAATCTATCTCGTTGAAGGCCTTCCCCTCTTCCATCACTCCTCCACCTGACCAAGGATGACATCTTTCTCCAGGGAATGGTCCCTTCTGAAAACATGACCAAAGTAGTGAGATGAAGGAGCTTCCAAGGAGCATTTCAGCTGCACTTCCTCCAGGACAGATCTATTAGTTCTTTTAGCCGTCCATGGTACTTTCAGCATTCCTCGCCAGCACCACAACTCAAAACCATCAACTCTTCTTTGGTTTTCCCTATTCATTGTCCAGGTCACACATGCATATGAGGCGATTGAAAATAACATGGCTTGTGTCAGTCACACCTTAGTCCTCAAGGAGACATCCTTGTTGTTCAGCACTTGAAAGAGTTCCTTCGTAGCCAACCTGCAGTGTTACACATCATCTAATGTCCTGACTGCTGCTTCCATTGGCCTCAATTGTAGAACTAAGCAATGTGAATTCTTTGACAACCTCAATCTTTTCTCCATTTATCGTGATGCTGCTTATTGGTCCAGTTGTGAGGAATTTTGTTTTCTTTATATTGAGATGTAATCCATTCTGCAGACTGTATTCTTCAACCTTCATCCATAGGTGCCTTAAGTCATCCTCACTTTCAGCAAGCAAAGTTGTATCATCAGTGTATCTCAGGTTGTTAATGATTCTTCCTCCAATCCTGATGTCACATTATTCTTCATATAGTTCAGCTTCTTGGATTATTTTCTCAGCATATAGATTGAATACTATGGAGAAAGGATACAACCTTGATGCACTCCCTTCCTGATGTTAAACCTTGCAGTGTCCCCTTCTTCTGTTCAAACAACAGCCTCCTGGTCAAGGTACAGGTTCCTCATGAGTACAATCAAGTGTTCAGGAATTCCCATTCTTCTCAATGTTATCCATAATTTGTCATGATCCACACAACCAAATGCCTTTGCATAGTCAATAAAACACAAGTAAATATCTTTCTGGTATTCTTTGCCTTGAGCCAGGATCCATCTGACAGCAGCTATGATATCCCTTGTTTTACGTCCTCTTCAGAATCCAGCTTGCACCTCTGGAAGTTCTCTGTCAATATACTGCTACAACCGTTTTTGTATTATCTTCAGTAAGATCTTACTTGAGTGTGATATTAATGATATTGTCTGATAATTTCCACATTCTGTGGGATCACCTTTCTTTGGAATGGGTACAAATATGGATCTCTTCCAGTCAGTTGGCCAGGGAGCTGTCCTCCAAATCTCTTGGCATAACTGAGTGAGTGCCTCCAGTGGGGCATCTATTTGTTGAAATATCTCAATGGGTATTCCGTCAGTACCTGGAGCCTTGTCCTTCACAAATTCCTTCATTGCGGCTTTGACTTCCTCTTTCAATACCATTGGTTGTTGATCATATGGAATCTCCTGAAATGGATGAAGATCTACCAGCTCTTTTTGGTACAGTGACTCTGTGTTCTCCTTCCATCTTCTTTTGATGTTTCCTGCATCATTAAATATTTTGCCCTTAGAATCTTTCAGTATTGCAACTCAAGTCTTAAATTCTTTCCTCAGTTCTTTCAGCTTGAGAAATGCTGAGCATGTCCTTTCCTTTTGGTTTTCTAACTTCAGGTCTTTGAACATTTCACCATAGTAATTGGCTTTGTCTACTCACAATGCTCTTTGAAATCTTCTGTTCAGCTCTTTTATCTTGTCATTTCTTCCATTTGCTTTGGCTACTCTTTACACAAGGGCAAGTTTCTGACATCCATTTTGGTCTTTTTTTTTTTTTTTTGTCTTTTTAATGACTTGTTGCTTTCCTCATGGATGATGTTCTCGATGTCATCCCACAATTCTTCTGGTTTTAGTTCACTGGTGTTCAATGCTTCAAATCTATTTTTTTAGATGGTCTCTAAATTTCTAGATTATATTTTGGCTCTTGTGGACTTGTTTTAATGGTCTTCAAATTCAAGTTTAACTTGCATGTGAACAATTGATGAGCTGTTCCAAAATCAGCTCCTGGCTTTGTTTTGGCTGAAGGTATTGAGCTTTTCTATTACCTATTGCCACAGATGTAGTTAATCTAATTCCTGTGTACTCCATCTGGTGAAGTCCACATGTAGAGCGGCCATTTGTTTTGTTGAAAAATGGTATTTGCAATGAATAAGTTGTTGGTTTTGTAAAATTCTATCATGAAATTTCCAGCATTATTTCTGTCACCAAGGCCAAATTTTCCAACCATATCAATTACTAGTGATATGAAAGTGATAATGAATTAAGATTTTTTGCATCTATCCTCTCTCTTCCTAAAGGAACCCTCATGATGCAATGGTTCTACTAACAGAAAGCAAAAAAAAAAAAAAAAAAGGTCTGTGGCTTCAAGCCACCAGTGGCCCTATGTGAGAAAAGACCTGGTGAGTAGCCTAGGAAATCCTATGGAGAAGTTCTATTCTGTCCTATAGGATCACTGTGGGTCAGAATTTACTCAACAGCACACCACCAGCAGCACCACCACAAGTCTCTTCTTAAAGACAAATAATTTAACTCTGGTTGCCAATGAGGTCTCCCAAACTGAATCCTCTAGTAGAGCATACATACACACAGACGATGTGAAACTAAGTGTATATGTGTGTGTGTGTTGGGGGAGGTATATACATTAGGTACCAAGATTCACCTGATAGATATATTTCTGCTTATTTATTTATGTATTTATTTGAGTATTACTCTAACCCTACTGAATTAGAGATTTTGTAGCTGTGGAAAAGCTAATTCTGATCATACTTTTTGAAATACTGGTAAAAAGGATAACTCTTGATATGGTAGACTAATTTAATGAATAGTAAATAGGTAAATGCTTTATAATTTTAAAGTAAAACGCATCCATATATCTTTCCATAGAATTTTGGAACAATGATTAATTTCAGAGATACAAACGTTTCTCTATACATAATATTCTTTATTAGCATCTCTTTAGAAAGACTAAGGAACTCTGATGGCACAGTGGTTAAAGTATTGTGCCACTAACCAAAAGGCTGGCGATTCAAATCCACCAGCTCTTCCATGGAGAAAGATGAGGCAGTTGGCTTTGTTAAATATTTACAGGCTTGGAGACCTTTTGGGATAGTTCTACCCTGTCCTATCGTGCCACTATGAGTCAGATTTGACTCAATGAAAGTGGGTTTGGTCTTTGGTTTTTGGGAAGACTGGTACTGCCATTCATGCATACTGCTATGCTGCATGAGGCTATGGTAAATTAGATATTACTAGTACTACCTACTTCCCCATAAACACAAGGAGCATACAGGAAAAAGAAGAATATTTTAGAAAATAGTAATTTTAGCTCTGTTTCTTCAGGCAGAGTAAATTCATGTTAATTTTGATGCCCTACTATGTCTAGCATGGTGAAGATTTAAAGAAATGGGTGTTTAACGCTTGCTAGAACATTTTGACTTAAATATTAAGAAGTAATTCTTTAATCTTTTGTAAGTGTTATTTTAAATACTAGGAGCTTTGTTGGCATAGTGCCTAAGGCATTTGACTGCTAACCAAAAGGTTGGCGGTTCAACCCCACCAGCCACTCCTGAGAAGAAAGACTGAGCAATCTACTTCCATAGAGAAACAGCCTCAGAAACCCAATGAGGGGTCGCTATGAGTCAAATCAACTCCATGGCAGTTATTTGTTTATTTATTTATTTTACTTTATCATAAATATTCACTAATTTACATTAAATTATAATTGATGCCATCCTAATAAGAATATATCACAGCTTTTTAATTTGATAAAATATCCTTTCCTTTTATGTGGCTGATTAGCTCAATTTGATATGAAGTTTGCCAATGCTTCAGTTTCAAATTGCTCCATGGCCATAATTTCTCTACCCTCCTGGTTCTAACCAGTGGGCTTTACCACTCCCAGAAAATCAGACAGGGGCATGAAGAGAAGAGGGATAATCACCAACCTGACTGGAGAATAACTTTAAACACACGTTGTGCAATAATTATATTAATCGACATGGAGCCACAGATATATCCACAGTAACTGTATAGATTAAATCACTATATTGCTATCAAAATATTTTTTACATATATTATTGGGTTTATTCTTCCCAGCTTCTTCTATATGCTGTTATGGGGACTCAACATAACTGTATTTAAGTGTCATTTTCCAATCTTCACCACCTTGTAGATGATGGAGGAGAGATTTGAATCTCCCAAGACTAAACTTTGTGTATGTGTGTGTGTGTTTGTGTGGTTGTTTGTGCTTGTGTTTCATCCACAAATTTATGCCCTTGTTAACTCAAAAATAATAATGCTTTCTCAGGACAATATATATCAATAAAAATCCTTTTTTTTCACTCCTGCCTGTTAATGTCCATAGTTCTTGTAAATTTCCTCTTTAAGTTAATGTTCACCTTTTTTCATCAATCACTTTTATTGAACTATGTCAAAGGAGTTAGAACTCTACAAAGTGATTGAATCCACACATCTTTTTTAGCTAAAAAGCTTAACTTTTTACAAAAACATCCACCAGAGTGAAAACAAAAAAGCAATCTTCATGTGTTTCTATCACTCTTCTATGACCTCAGTTAATTATTAACTACAGATCCATTTAACACTAAAAACTGGCAGAGGAATAAAGTTTTCAAAATTAGCCAGTGTTGGGTCTTACTATGGCAATAAATTCACCAATTTAACCTAGAAGAGAAATATAAGACCATTATAACCATGATTCACATATCTAAGCCTATACCTAAAGAAAAAATTGTGATAATAATAGTCAATTCCAAAGTGTGGTCCATAGAATATTTTGGGTCCCTGAGACTCTTTCTGAGGGTTTATGAAGTAAAAATTATTTTCATAAAAGCAAGAAGAAGCTATTCATCTTGTTTTATTTTGTTGACATCAGTATTGTTGATATAAAAGTAGTTATGGGTACAACTACTGGCATCTTAACACGAGTCAACAGAGGGAGATAAGGACATAAAACTATACCACTTCTTACTGTATTTTTCACCTCCGTAGTCTAGACAAGGAGCTGCGGGAGAGTTTCACTAAGAATCACCTTGATAAAACAATAAATATTTCTATTTTATTAAATCACAAAATTTGTGGATATTCATTGCCTAAGGCACTTGACTGCTAACCAGAAGCCTGGAGGTTCAAACCCACCAGAGGTTAAAACACACCAACCACTCCTCAGAAGGAAGGATGGGCAATCTACTTTTATAGTGATACCACCCTGGAAACCCAGGGAGGGGTCAGTATGAGTTGGGTCTGACTAAATGGCACATAACAACAACATGTGAAAAATGGTAATTATGCACTAAGCATATCTGCTGCATACATTGATTGCAATTGCTATCTCAATGAAAATAACTTCCATAATTGAGTTTAACCACTACTCATCTGACATTTTTTTGTACTCTAGTGGCTTCTATGTTGCTGTGAGGCTGGAGACTATGTCACCGGTATTCCAAATACCAGCAGGGTTACTCACGGTAGGCAGGTTTCAGTGGAGCTTCCAGACTAAGACAGACTCAGAAGAAGGAAAGGATCATCAACTTCTCAAAGAATCTGCCAGTGAAACCCTTATGAAGAGAAGTGAAATGCTGACTGATATTACTGGAATACTTTATGAATAGCACTGAAATATTGATATGGTGCCAGAAGATGAGACCCTAAGGTCAGAAGTCACTCAAAATACAGCACGAG
Source organism: Orycteropus afer afer (assembly GCF_000298275.1). Taxonomy (NCBI): domain Eukaryota; kingdom Metazoa; phylum Chordata; class Mammalia; order Tubulidentata; family Orycteropodidae; genus Orycteropus; species Orycteropus afer. The sequence continues at coordinate 17,703,775 of NW_006921612.1, read as the reverse complement.
AAGAGCTGCTTTTTCAAAGTAGAGTCAATCTTAATGACATGGATGGAGCAAAGCTTTTGGGACCTCCATTTGCTGATGTGACAAGACACAGAGTGGGAAGAAACAACTGGAAACACCCTTTAATAATTGGAACATGGAATGTATAAAATATAAATCTAGGAAAATTTGAAGTTGTCAAAATGAAATGGAACACATAAAGACCGATATCCTAGTCATTAGTGAGCTGAAATGAACTGGTTTGGGACATTTTGAATCAGATGGTCTACTATGCCATAAATAAGAAATTGAAGAGGAATGGTGGGTCATTCATCATCATAAAGAATGTTTAAATATATCTATCATGAAGTACAATACTGTCAGTGATACAATAATATCCATGTGCTTAAAAGGAAGACCAGTTAATACCACTATTACTCAAATTTATTCATGAAACACTAAAGCCAAAGACAAGGAAATTGAAAATTTTTACCAACTTTTGCAGTCTGAAATTGACCAAACATGCAATCAAGATTTATTGATTATTAATGGTGATTGGAATGTGAAAGTTGGAAACAAAGAAGAATCACCAGTGATTGGAAAATATGGCCTTTGTGATAGAAATGACACTCAAAATCACATAAAATTTTTTAACACCAACAACTTATTCATTGCTTATACCTTTTTCAACAACATAAATAGCAGCTACACATGGACTTCACCAGATGGAATATACAGATATACAGGAATCAGATTAAATACATCTTTGGAAAGAGGTAATGGAGGAGCTCAATATCTTTAATTGAAACAAGACCAGGAGCTGACGGTGGAAGACATCATCAATCACTCATTTGAAAGTTCAAGTTGAAGCTGAAAACAATTAAAACAAGTCCATGAGTGCCAAAATATGACCTGATGATAGCATAGTGCCTAAGACACTTGACTGACCAGAAGGCTGGCGGTTCAAACTCACCAGCCACTACTCAGAAGGAAGGTTGGGCAATCTACTTCTGTAGTGATACTGCTTTGGCAACCTAAAGAAAGGTCGCTATGAGTTGGGGTTGACTCAACAGCACATAACAAGAACAACATATCCCACCTGAATTTAGAGACCAAATGAAAAATCAATTTGTGACATTGAACACTAATGACAAAAAACAGATAAATTGTGGCTGACATCACGAACATCATCCATGAAGAAAGCAAAAGGTCATTAAAAAGACAGAAAAGGAAGAAAAGACCAACATGGATGTCAGAAGAGACTCTAAAACTTGCTCTTGAACAGAGAATAGTGAAAACAAAGGGAAGAAATAGCAAGATAATAGAGCTGAACAGAAGATTTAAAAAAGCAACTCAAAAAGACAAAGTCAATTATTATAATGAAATGTGCAAAGACCTGGAGTTAGGAAACCAAAAGGGAAGAATACACTTGGCATCTCTCAAGCTGAAAAAAATGAAGAAAATGTCAAGCTTCAAGTTGCAATATTGAAAGGTTCTATGGGCAAATTATTGAATGATGCAGGATGTATCAAAAGAAGATGGAAGTAATATACAAAGTCACTGTACCAAAAATAATTGGTCGATGCTCAACTGTTTCAGGAGGTAGCATATGGGATGTAGCATATGATCAAGAACCAATGATACTGAAGAAAGATGATCAAACTGCACTGATGGAATTGGCAAAAAACAAGGCTTCAGGAATTAATGGAATATCCATTGAGATGTTTCAACAAATGAATGCCACACTGGAGGCACTTACTCTTCTATGCCAAGAAATTTGGAAGACAGCTACCTAGCCAATTGACTGGAAGAGATCCATATTTGTACCCATTCCAAAGAATGGTGATTCCACAGAATGTGGAAATTATTGAACCATATCATTATCACACACAAGTAAAATTTTGCTGAAGATAATTCAAAAAAGGTTGCAATAGGATATTGATAGGGAACTTCCCAAAATGTTAGCTGGATTTAGAAGAGGAATGAGGAATATCATTGCTAGTGTCAGAGGGACCTTGGATGAAAGCAAAGAATACTAGAAAGATATTTACACAGTGTTGTATTGTGTAAAAGATATTTACATAGTGTTTTATTGACTATGCAAAAGCATTGAACTGTGTGGATCCTTAAAATTATAAATAACTTTAAAAAGAATTGTAATTCCAGAACACATGATTATGCTCATGAGGAGCATGTACATAGACCAGACTGTCGTTCAAAAAGAACAGGGAGTTACTGCATAGTTTAAAGTCAGAGATGGTGTGTGTCAGGGTTGTGTCCTTTCACCATATTTTTAATTTGTATACTGAGCAAATAATCTGAGAAGCTAAATTATATGAAGAAGAACATGGAATAAGGATTTGAGGAAGACTCATTAACAATCAATTATATGCTGATGACACAACTTTGCTTGCTGAAAGTGAAGATGGTTATCGAAGAACAAAGACTATGGTCTGAGGTATGGATTACACCTTAAGGTAAAGAGAATGAAAATCCTCATAACTGGACTAATAAGCAGTGCAATTGTTGGACCTCTGTGTCAACTTGGCGGGACCACAATTCTGTGTGGTTTAAGCAATTGTGATGTAGGTTGTTTTAATGATGGGATCAGATGTATATGTTCTGAGCAGCCAATCCATGGAAAGTGGGTTTCCCTAGGGATGTGGCCTGTTTCCACTATATTTATGGATATCCTGGGAAAAGAGACACTCGTCTGTGAATCAGGATTCTGTTGTGCTGCCTACAACTGTCCATTAGTGAACAATCCACTACTCAGCCTGGAGATCTTGGATTCATCATTCATTGGAGTCAACAGGCAGTATACTGCCTGCCAACCTTGAGCTCCTCAGCCCCTGCAGCTGCATGAATCGGGAAAAGCCTCCAGCTTGACCTTTGATCCAAGAACATTGGACTTGCCATCTTCTGTAAGTGTGTGAGCCATTTTTCTAAGATAAATTTCCCTTTCTCTATATAGATAAGATTTACTGGTTTTGTTTCTCTAGAGAACCCAGTCTATCACAAGCAGCATCATGATGAATGAAGAAAAGATTGAGGTTTTCAAAGATTTCTTACTTCTTGTATCCACAATCAATATCCATGGAAACAACAGTCAAGAAATCATACGACTTATTGCACTGAGAAAATCTGCTGTAAAAGACCTCTTTAAAGTACTGAGGAGCAAAGATGTCTCTTTGAAGACTAAGGTGTGCCTATCCCAAGCCATGATATTTTCAATAGCCTCACATACATGTGAAAGTTGGGCAATGAATGAGGAAGACCGAAGAAGAGTTTCTGCTTTTGAGTTGAGGCCTTGGTGAACAATACTGAAAGTGCCATGGATTGCCAGAAGAACAAATAAATCTGTCCTGATAGAAGTACAGCCAAAATGTTCCTTGGAAGTGAGAATGGTCAGACCTTGTCTCACCTACTCTGGATATGTTGTCAGAAGGGAAAATTCCCTTGAGAAGGATATCATGCTTGATAAATCAGAGGATCAGCAAAGAAGGAGAAGACCCTCAACAAGATGGATTAATACAGTGGCTGTAATGAGGAGCTGAAGTACAGTTAGGATTGCGAAGCTGATGCAGGCCTGGGGAGTGTTTTGTTCTGTTGTACATAGCATTGGTGTGAGTTGGAGCTAACTTAACTACTTAACTTAACTAAGAACAACAACCCACACCATGGTATTTTCCATTGCCTCATATGCACATGAAAGCAGGAGAGTAAATAAGGAAGACCGAAGAAGAGTTGATGTCTTGGAATTATGGTGTAGCAAAGAATTCTGAAAATACCATGGACTTCTAGAAGAAAGAGCAAATCTGTCCTGGGGAAAGTGCAGCTGAAATTCTTTTTGGAAGACAAAATGGCCAGACTTTGTCTCACCTACTTTAGTCATGTTGTCAGAAGAGACCATTCCCTGGAGAAGGATATCTTGTTTGGTAAAGTAGAGGGTCAGCAAAAAATGGGGATGACCCTCAAGGAGATGGAGTGACACAGTGGATGCAACAATGGGTTCAAGTATAGCAAGGATTGTGAGGATGGTACATAATCCAGCAGTGTTTTGTTCTACTGTACATAGATAGGGTCACTGTGAGTCACAATCAGTTCTCTTATGCCTAACAACAATAATAGTTTTTGTACAACAGATGACCTTGAAATTTTTTACTCCATTTACCTTCAGGGGAGAATATGTTATTGTTTTCACATTTCTCATCATTTAAAAAATAAAACCTCTATTGCTTACCAGGAACCTCTTGCTCCTTGTGAATTGTTTCTTTGTTTTATTATGTAGTAAATATTAGTTTATTTCCTACTCAAAGCAACAAAGAATATAGGAAAACAACCTGGTTTTCTGCACACTACTATCTGTAACAGGTAATGATAGGAGAGAACTATTTTTCACCTGAATATGGACATTTTGCACATCTGGAGTTTATCTCTTTTTGTTTATATTGCTTTTCTTTAGATATTTTGATTTTTCCACTCAATGGGCTGAATACTCAGTGGTAAATGTGCCCCAGATGAGTTTCTTCAACAATATACATGTGAATTAACATTGTACAGTTCATGGCTTGTCCAATAAGCCAATAAAAGCTAACATTTCCCTCCTTAGATCTATCATTAGTTTTTGCTCCTAATTAAAAATAATACATTTAGAAAGAGGTTTTGCTCTGAAAGAGAACATATAGCCTCAAGTCAAAGCAGCTAAGATATTGTGAAAAGTCTACTTCTAAGTCAAATGAACTTGAATTCAAATTCAAGGTCCATCTTTTACTAGACATGAGCTACATCTCAAACAGGGTGTGGACAGATGCTAAGGGGCATCAGGAGAAAGTGAATTATTTGGGAAGGGAAAATGAAACAAAGAAGTCAAACTGGGAGAATCAATTTCAAGAAGAGTCTAAAGAAAGCAGATAAGACCTTTACACTAAATTGCTATCAAGATTTGTATCCAGATAGAAGAGAACAGGTCAGAGGATATGTAGTTTTCCCAAGTCAGAGTGTAGTTTCAGAAGAGAGAGGTGGGAACAGTGTGAGGGGGCCAGAAACTGATTTTTATGTATTTGTTCTTCAGACTAAAGGTTATACTTATGATTGTATAGCTAACAATATCCTTCAAGGTTTAAATCTGAGAAAAATATTTAACCTCTTCCAAAAATCATCAATAAAATGACACTTCCAAAACTCAGAATTACAAGGGACATATCCATGGGAAGAAACTTTTATTTTCCAAATATATAAGCAATAGTTAATTTTTCAGAGGGATGGAAAAAGTAATGTCATTAATTTATGTGTGTTATGTGACTTAGGCACTTGAAGACAATGTATTGCCTGTGACTATGTGGAACTGAAAATATGACACATAATTCACTCTATAAAAACTTGCCTAAACTTCATATAACATATCTATTAAGAACACAGATAACCTTATAACCGAAGCATAAATACTTATTATGGAATTTATTATTTATAAAATAATAATAACAATAAAATGGTTAAATTTTATGTTAATATATTATATAATCATATAGTTTTTAAAAATATATTTTATTGAAATATAATTTATAAACAATGAAGTATACAAAACTAAAGTGCATAAGTAGTTTTTTAAATCACACTTTAATATAAAGTTTATATAGAAACAAAACCACAGAAGGGGTACACCATGAGATTAAGGACAGATATTAATTTTGCAAGTATTTAGAACCCAAATGAAGAACATAATTAAATTATTGCAAAAAAAATAAAAATTTTAACAAAGAATAAAAATATTTCAAATAATATTTATAGACAGTGAGTGAAAGAGATGAGTATAATAGAAAGAGTGAGTGAACTAATTAGATCTTGCAGGATGAGATGATCTGGTAAGGTGTCTTATAGACAAGTTTTACTTGATCTGAAGCTAGAAATAAGACTTAAATTTGAATTTATATAGGCAGCTGTGTGGGATCATAATAAAGAAGCAATAAAATAAGCAAAGCTTCCACATCCTTCTGGTAGTCACACATCACTGTGGTTTTGTTGCAGTAGTATGGAACAAAGGCAAGCAGCACATGGATTAAACATGCAAGCCATGGCAAATGCACATGAAATGTCTGAGACTTTTTTTTTTTTTTGAGTGGCTCTACAGTTAACAACTCCTCTGATTTAATATGAGCTGTTAAAAAGAATCACTGCATTTCAACCAAATTATCATACCACTAAAAATGTTCATCAACCTGTCAATGTCGTGCCTGCAATGTGAACTCTCTGATGATTTACATTTCCTGCAATATTCTATCTTTTTATCAGAATATAAATAACTCAAATGCAAACAGAAAATTATTTTAACTGTATTCCAGTAGATACTTTAAGGGTCCAGGGCCCCTGTGCCCCTCAACTCAATACGAACAGCTTAGCTTGAGAATATTGGCTGAAAAATCAAAGCATTTTGCACTAGCAGATGGAGTGTGTGGCCATTTTTGAAGAGGAACAAATGTATGAACTTAATTAGAAAGAGATTTGACAAGCTACTTTCCTTCAGTTGCATAATTTTGGAGACAATAAATTACTTTTTTTTTTCCTTAAAAAGGTAGATGGTTGTAATATTTTTTTCCTCCCCCCTCTATTTGCCTTTCCTAGTTTAGAAGCTTATAAATGATATTGTTCATGCAAGATTTTTTTTTTTCCATATTCATGGCAAAGATTGGTTATCACTGTGATTCTTTTAAAAGGAGACCCACTTGGCATGTATGCATTTAATTCATGGCTGGTTGAGTGCTAACAGCAGCCTGCCTTTGAAGGCACGTGCCTCACACAATCCTGAGTAGTTTATCAAGGATAATGTGGAGAGGCGAACATGTACTTTTTTCAAAGGGCAGTTCTCAATGCATAAGATTATATTTGCAGGGAATACTTTAGAGATATAATCCTTGGCTTCTCTATATCTTAAAGGAAGAACTAAGGACAAAGAAAGTATCCTTAATCTCAATCCAATTCTATACATTAAATTACAAAAGCTCTAAAGGTGAACAAATATTTGCAGAACCCTCAATCAATAGCAACTCTGTCCTAATGTGTTATCTCTAAAAGAGGATTATAATGGAAACCTAGGGCAAAGATGTGGCCTGTGCAACAGTGTTCTTGTCTCTCTGATTTTTTTTTTTAATCTGTATAGTAAAGATAATGCCACTCCTACAATTCTTTGCAACTCAGAATAATTAACTAAAATAATATGTGAATAGGAAAAAAAAAAAAAAGAATGCTTTCAAATATACATGATTGCCATTAATACAATTGCCCAGATTTCCAAGCTATGTTCCACATTATTTGGTTAAAAGAGATGTGTCTTACCACTTACATTAGCTCAATTATGTTTCCTTTGGATGTTGGAAAATAGCCATTTCATCTTGAGGCATTCACATCCATGGGTGGGCTTGAAGGATGTCTCAAAATCCAAGCTCAATTGATATAAGATACTACACAAAACATTGTTCCACCTCCTACAATGGTGAGTCACTACTGGGATCTTAAAAGCTTGCAAGCAGCCATCTAGAGGCAACGTTGGGTCTCTCCTCATCCAGAGCAAAGGAGAATGAAGAAAACCAAAGATTCATGGAAAAAATTAGTCCTCATGACTGGTGTTTGCAATCCCCAGCCTATATGACTCTGAGACCATAAGAACTAGATGGTGCCTAGATATCACTGTCAACCACTTGGAGGGGGATCTTTGTTGTAGATCCTGGATAGAGAGGCAGAACAATGTGGAACCAAAATCATTTGGAAAAAAAAAAAAATGGCGGGGGGACTAGGTTTGCTTCTCTGATAGAGTCTGGTGGAACCACTGAGACTATGGTCCCTAGATGCCCTTCAGGTCTGGAATTGAACCTACACCTGTGGCTTCCAAACAAACAAAAGGCAGGCATATGAGTTAAACATTCACCTGAGGTAGATACACTCCTTGGAGAGAACAATCATGGGAGAAAGAAGGGTTGTTTATGCACAGGGAGACAGTTTAGGGGGCAGAAGTGCATGGAGGAATGGACAGATACTAACTGAAATATAGGTAGGTAGCCATCCAAATTTCTTGGCATAAACAAGTGTGTGCCTCCAGCACTGCTTCTTTTTGTTCAAATATCTCAATGAATATTCCATCAATTCATGGAACCTTGTTTTTTGCCACTTTGTTCAGTGAAGCTTGGCCTTCTTTCTTGACCATATACTATCTCCTGAAACAGCTCAACATTGATCAATATTTTTTTGGTACAGTGACGCTGTTTACTCCTTCCATCTTCTTTTGAAGCTTCCTGCATTGTTCAAAATTTTACCCAGAGACTCTTTCAGTGTTGCAAGTTGAAGCCTGAATTTTTTCTTCAGTTCTTCCAGCTTGAGAAATTATGCGAGTGTTCTTTTCTTTTTACTTTTCTAACTCCTGGTATTTGCACATTTCATTATAATTATTTTCTTTATCTCTCAAGCTGCCCATTGAAATCTTCTCTTGAGGTCTTTTACACCATCAATTCTTCCATTTATATCTCTGGCAGCATAGTTCCTAAGGCATTTGACTGCTAACCAGAAGGCTAATGGTTCAAACCCAACAGCCAATCCTTGGAAGGAAGGTTGGGCAATCTACTTCCATAGTGATATCACCTCAGAAACCCAAGGAGGGGTCACGATGAGTTGGGTCTCACTCAATGGCACATAACAACAACAATAACTCTTCTATCAAGAGCAAGTTTCTGAGTCTCTTCTGACATACATTTTTGTCTGCTCTTTCTTTCCTGTCTTTCTAATGACCTTTTGCTTTCTTCATATATGTGACTCTTGATGTCATCGCAAAACTCATCTGGTCTTGGGTCACTTGTATTCAATGCATCAATTCTATTCTTCAGATGGTCTCTAAATTTAGGTAGGTTTAGGCAAGATCATATTTTGGCTCTTGTGGGCTTTTTAAAATTTTCTCCAACTTCAATTTAAACTTACATATGACTAATTAATGGCTTGTTCCAAGTTGACCCCTGGCCTTGTTCTGACTGATGATATGTTCCTTTTTCTTGATCTCTTTCCACAGATGTAGTCACTTCAATTCCTGTGTATTTCATCTGGCAAGGTCTGTTTGTATAGTCAGTGTTTGTGTTGCTTGAAAAAGGGATTGCAATAATAATTCATTGGTCATACAAAATTGTATCATGCAATCTCCAGTATCGTTTCTATCACCACTGCCACATTTTCCAACTACCGATGCTTCTTTTTACCCAAATCTTGTATTCCAATCACCAGTACTTATCAGTACATCTTGGTAGCATATTTGGTTTATCTCAGATGGTATAAGTTGGCAAAAATCTTCAGTTCTTCAAGGTAGAGTTACAATTGCTAAACTCCTCATTATTGGTGAACAAGGTTGAAAAAGTCAATGAAAGGAAATGAACTAGTGGCTTCTCCATATCAAATACTTGACAAATATGGTACAAACAGTGAGTTTAAGGACAATAAAATTAATTGAATGTTGCTGGGACAATTGTTACTTAGGAAAAATGTAATGAAAGATGAGAGCTTGTAATCAGCCTTTGAAAACTAGATTTGAAAGCCAAAGGCAGTCTTCATAGCACAGACTCTCATTTCCTACAACTGGATGGTAGAAAAGCTTATGACCAGATGCAGAAGTAAATGATAAGAGTAGCAGAGTTCCAGAGTAGGTTGGACTCTCAACTGTGCACCTGTTTTCTGTGTAAGGTCAGAGTCCTTATTGAAAAATAAGGGGTCACATTCATGATATATTTGAAAATTGGGAATGCTGGATTCCCCTAAACTTCAGAAGAGTCCTATTCCTCTCTGTTAGAGGCCAGTATTATTCCATTGTTTGAAGAAGCTGCAGAGACATCTATCTTGCAACAACAATAAAAACGTCTCTCCATCAGAATCTAGCCTCATACCTACTACTGACCAGTAGGCTAATACCTAAAGGAAGAGCCTCATATTGCAAAAAAGAGACTATACAGAGTAGGGGTTAAAGGATTTCACTAAGATTTACAAATAAGAACTGGAGAGTATGTATGGGACTGCACACTGAAGGTGCTGAATAAATGAGGGTAAAATGAAGATATACCAGAGAAAGTTCATGGATATGGAAGAATTCTCCTTGGAAATAAAATTTCACACTTGGTCAACGTCCACAGGAGACTGTGGTAATGCACAGCTAGGATGGATTCTGGATCAAGGAGAAAAATATGACCCACACTAAATAAAGAAGAAATGCCAAAATCACCTTATGAAGTGGTAGAAGAAGGAATCAAAGGTTTAAATATTTTTTTTAGAGATGAGTGGATAAGAATATATAAGGCCAGAAATTTCACTTATCACTCTGACTTGCAAAAGATCTTGCAACATTGTCTGCTTCTTAATATAATAATGAATGCACTTGTAAGAAGGGGACACACCACTGATAGCTGAGTGGTGGCTCTCCTCTGTAGGGCAGAAGTGATAATTGAAAGCACTGTTGCTGGATCAAGGATAAAAATACAAATGATAGGATCCTAAAACAATAAAGGGCAAGTAGATGCACTTAACAATAAGATATAAGGTGAGTGCAACTTTTGAAATGAACATCAAATCTAGAGTGTTACCCAGTAAAACAGACTCGAAGAGAGATACAGAAACGGTTAATAGAACACAGCATCCCCAAGATCAAGATAATGAATAACCAACAACAACATTATTGCAAAACTATGCAACCTACAGAATAAAGGGAGTATGATCAGAACATTGAGGGCAGCAGCCCTAATAAAAAGTCACAAATTCATTTGCAGCTACTGAATCAGAGCCAGGTTTATCACTTAAAACTGCATCCTAAAATAAAATCCTGGCCCCAAGACTAGACAGTAATGTGTCTCTCTGTCCTTCCCAAAGGACCTATGGTCATTTACTTGGATGTCAATGTGCTTAGTATGGCAAAATGCCCAAACAATTTGAGAGATTTAGGAGTTGTTAGAAACAGAATACAAATTGAAAGTTATATTGGAAACTAGAGGCATTATGGCCACTCAATTACAATGGAGACATATGGAAGTCCTGGCCCAGGTATGGCTCACTGTGGATTCACTCCAACCACGAACTCACCTAAAAGTCATTTGTCTATTTCCCAAATATACAAATGAAAGAGACATTCTTGGCATTTGGGAAAACCCGAACACTTTTTCCTTGGTCTTTTGTGTCTTTCTTTCATTTTGTAATTCTGTGGCTAAGTGGAATCCTCTGAAAGTGTCTTTCCTGACACTCAGCCATTTTGGTTTATCATATCCTGGGGAGAATGGCAGAGATTATTGCCACCCTTGAAGAACTAAATGATATAGGTATAGTAAATCTCAGCATATTTCCATTTTATTCAATAGTCTCATCCCTATAAAAGCCAAATGGATCCTAGAGGTAACAATGGGCAGCTACAATTAACTAAAATTCAGTCTACAATGACACCTTCTGTACTATATATAAGGTGATTTTGCTAGATGTGTATGTGAACATTGATCTGGAAAATGAATTCTTTGTTAATTCTTTCAGAAAATAATCAGAATGGTCTGTATTCACTTAAAATGAACAATGACATATATGTACAAATTTGCACAGGTATTATTTTACATACTACCTATTGTTGTAATTTAGCACAAAGGGAAAAGGATCATTTGGAAAATTTACAGAATAGCACATGGTTACACTTTATCTATGGCATCTTACTAATTGGACTAGATTTTTTTAGCTCAGGCCACAGCTGGCCCCTGAGGGTGACAAATGCAACAAAAACAACAACAAAAAATCCAAACTCACTGCCATTGAGTTGAATCCAATTCATGGCGACCCCTCCTTGGGCTTCTGTGGTGGTATCTCTATGGAAGTAGACTGCCCCATCTTCCTTCTGAGGAGTGGCTGGTGGGTTAGCAGTCAAATGCCCTAGGCACTATGCCACCTGAGCTCCCAACAAATATAAGGTCAAGTAAAAACACACAGTCCCAAGATTATTAAACAACATAACAAGCCACTAGTTCAAGTCCAAAAAATGTCCCAATATCAGCAAGGTATGGCAGGCTGCTAAATGAAGACATGGTTACATGCAGAATCCAATTGTGCCAAAAAGCTGCAAAGATCTTTCTCAAAACTTCTCCTTATGTACTGTAAGCAGACCATATCCCGAAGGCAGCTACTCACCTGTTCTTGTAGATTCCACCCTGGGGATGATTACCAGTCTCATCATAGGGAACGACTACATCCAGCTATGTAGCCACTCAAAACCAGGCCCAGCCAAGTTGAAGATAACCTTAACTACAACACACAGAAATCAAATGTACAACATCGGTGGAAAGTGACTGCAGAGAAACTCTATATCATCAGTCAGAACAAGGACAGGAGTTGACTGTGGAACAGACTATCAATTGCTCATACGCAAGTTTTTGTTGTTGTTGTTGTTACATGCCATCAAGTTGGCTCTGACTCATAGTGAAGCCTCCTTGGGTTTCTGAGGCAGTATCACAAAGGAAGTAGATTGCCCAAACATTCTTCTGAAGAGTGGTTGGTGGGGTTGAACCGCCAGCCTTATGGTTAGCAGTCAAGTGCCTTAGGCACTATGCTACCAGAGCTCCTCTGCAAGTTTTAGTTGAAGCTAAAGAAAATTAAAAGACAGAGGATTCAAAGATGATGAAATAGGCAGAAAGTCTGCACAGACCCTTTTCAATAAAGAAAAGGGAAACCAATTAACACAGACACAGAAGATAATCCTGGACGCCTGAGCCTTGAAGGGAAGGATATAGAAGTGGACTAAACCACAACTAGCAGAAAAACTTGCATGAAAATACCAAAAAAGGAGACATACAGACCTGTGGTCTGGCAGCGATCCTGAGTGATCCTGACAGCACAGACAGCTTGGAGAGTCCTGAATGGTGGTAGGACCTAAGAATTAACCTAAAAGTCAGCTCTTCTGGCCAAAGACTGCATGGAGGAATGCTCTGGTGGCTGGGGAAGAAAAGGAGAAGCAGCAGTGAAGAGGAAAATGGGCTGAGCTGTGGACTTTTGCCTGTCCAGAGGGTGCCGCCATTTTGAATGTTTACAAGCACCTTGACCATTCTGGATATTTAAAGAGACAGCACTTTCTGAGATTCCAGGAGCTTAAGAAGAGTTTCTGCTTTCCAGTAACTCAAAGACACTACGGACCTGCACGTCTGAAAAGATGCAGCATTCCTCTTGTTACTTTTATACCCCATACCTGCTTGTTGAATGGAAGTGTGGCCACCCCCAACTCGCACCCACCTTGTGGGCCTGCAGGAACTCCATCCCAGTTTGTGTGTTTGGACGTAGCCTGGGTGCCCTGCCCTGTCCTCTGCCGATTTTTTTATTTTTCTCTTTCTTTTTTCTGGTGTTTTGTTTGCTTGTATTGTCTGTTCTAAAACTACTATTATTATTAATACTTTTGTCCTTTTTACTATTCTTCCCCTCCCAGGTCCTAGTTTACCCTTTTTTTTTTTTTTTTTGCTTTTTCCTGTTCCTGGTTAAATTTTTTTCAATTAATTTTTTTTTTACCCATCTTTTTCTCATGGTTAACCACATTCATTGATTATTTTCACCCTATGTTTTCTTCATTGTTCTCCCTGTCTACTTTTTTACTCTCAGTGCCCTATCACCAGATATTGCAGATTTCTTATTGTTTTCTTCTTTCCCCTTTTTTTTCTTTTTTTGGTTACTGTTCTATGTGATTACATGGTGCATTTTGTTTTATATGTACTTTCCGTTTTTTGATGGTTATTCAATTGTAATTTTTGTCTAACTGAGTGGGAGAAAGCAACAGTCCCCAGAGATACAACTACACCCATACCTCCTGCAACTTCACTTACTGAGCAAGAGCCACCACTTCCTTCTCCACCAATGAGTCAAAATAAAAAACCACCAAAAACAGCCTGAATAACATTTGGCTGCTCTTCACAAACAGTTCAAAGAAATCTTAATACAATACCACAATGCCTTGGAGAAAACAGACCATCACAGTCCACACAAAGAAGCAGGATAAAGTGGTAGAAACAAGGGAGCAGGATACAGACCCAGAACACATCCATGAGGAAAAAGCAGCATTGGAACTCTCTGATAAGAAATTCAAAAGAATTATATATAGGTATCTTCAAAGGACTGAGAGACAGACCAATGAAAAGAGAGAAAAAACCTTACAAGAATTTTGGAAGAAAATACAAGAACAAAATGACAAAATAAATGAAAAATCAGAAATGATTCTAAATATGCAGATAGAAATGCAGAAGATGAATACTAAATTGTTAGAAATAGATAACATATTGGAAGGGCAAAGGGGTAGAATTGATGCAATGGAAAACAGAACTAATGAGATTGAAGACACACACTTGAATACTTCTTTGGAAAGGGATCAATCAGAAAAAAAAAAAAATCAAACAAAATGAAGAAAGCCTAAGGTTCATGTGGGATACCATCAAAAGGAATAATCTATATGCCATTGGAATTCCAGAACAGAAATAGAAAAAATAAAACCACTGGGAAAATTGTCCAAGATTTGCTGGAGGAGAACTTCCCTGATAAGATGAAAGAAGAGAATATATCCATTAAGGAAGTCCAACGAAACCCAAATAGGATAGACCCCAAAATAAAATAACCAGACACATCATCATCAAACTCACCAAAACCAAAGACAAAGACAGAATCCTGAAAGCAGCATGGGAAAAACAAAAAGTTACATACAAAGGACAGCCAGTAAAAATAAGCTCTGATTTCTCAGCAGAGACCATGCAAGCAAGAAGGCAATGACATGGTATATATAAAACCCTGAAAGAGAAAAAATTTCAACCAAGAATAATATACCCTGCAAAATTGTCCCCCAAATATGATGGTGAAATTAAGAGATTTCCAGATAAGCAGAAACTAAGGGAGTTTGTTAAAACCAGACCAACCTTACAAGAGATGCTAAAGGGAGTCCTGTGAACAGAGAACCAAAAATAGGAAATGACAACCGACCATTAATACACAAGATGACATGACCTAGAAACCACAGCTATGGACATATCCAAAGTAAAATGAGCTTACAAGATTGTAAACAGGGAAACAGAGACATCAATTGGCAAGTGAGGACAACTACAAACAAAAAGAGGGAAAAGAAC
>NW_006921612.1:17681081-17685755 GCF_000298275.1 Orycteropus afer afer | reverse complement strand
AAGGAGAAGAACCACATGATCATATCAATTGATGCAGAAAAGGTATTTGATAAAATCCAACACCCATTTCTGATCAAAACACTCAACAAAATAGGAATAGAAGCAATTTTCTTCAACATAATAAAGGGCATCTATGGAAAATCAATAGCCAACATTATTCTCAATGGAGAAAGACTGAAACAATTCCTCTTGAGGATAGGAACCAGACAAGGATGCCCACTATTACCACTTCTATTCAACATTGTACTGGAAGTCCTAGCCAGGGCCATAAGGCAAGAAAGGAAAATCAAAGGCATCCAAATTGGTAAGGAAGAAGTCAAACTATTCCTCTTTGCTGATGATATGATCCTATACCTAGAAAACCCAAGAGACTCAGTCAAAAACCTACTAGAACTAATTGAGAGATTTAGTATCATGGCAGGATATAAGATCAACATCTAAAATCAGTTGTATTTTCTATACCAGCAAAGAGATTGCTGAAAAATAACTAAGGAGATCAATATTGTTTACAATTGCTACAAAAAATAAAAAAATAAAATACTTGGGAATAAATCTTACCAGGAACACAAAAGACTTGTACATTCTTTGTATAAAAAAATATTTCAAGAAACCATAAGAGATCTACATAAATGGAAGAACATTCCATGCTCATGGATAGGAAGAGTGAACATTGTGAGAATGTCAATTCTACCCAAAGTAATCTGTACTTTCAATGCAATCCCAATCCAGATCCCATCAACATTCTTTAGGGATATGGAAAAACCAATTACTAACTATATATGGAAAAGAAAGAGACCTCGGATCAGCAAAGCACTATTGAAGAATAAAAATAAAGTAGGAGGTCTCACACTGCCAGATCTCAAAACTGACTACACAGCCACAGTAGTCAAAACTGCCTGGTATTGGTTTAATGACAGATACATAGACCAATTGAATAGAATTGAGAACTGAGAAATAGATCCATCAATCTATAGTCAGCTGATCTTTGACAAAGGCCCCAAATCCACTAAATGGGGAAGATAATGTTTGTTTAATAAATGGTGCTGGCAAAACTGGGGATCCATTTGCAGATAAATGAAACAAGATTTGTACCTCACACCATACACAAAAACGAACTCCAGATGGATCAAAGACTTAAATGTGAAAGCCAAAACTATAGAGTTCCTCAAGGAAAATCTAGAGACAAATTTAAGGGCCTTAATATATGACATAAATAGAGTATCAAGCATAACTAAAATGCACAAACTGCAGAAGAGAAACCAGATGACTGGGACCTTCTAAAAATTAAATTTTTATGTGCTTCCAAAGAATTCTCTAAAAGAGTCAAAAGAAAACCTACAGATTGGGAAAAAAATATTTGGTAATGACATATCTGACAAGAGACTTTTCTCTAGAATTTATAGAAAACCCCAACACCTCAATAACAAAAAGATTAACAATCCAATTAAAAAAATGGGCAGAAGACATGAATAGACACTTCACTAAGGACAATATTCAAGTGGCCAACAAACATATGAAGAAATGCTCACGATCATTAGCTGTTAGAGAGATGCAAATCAAAACAACAATGAGACATCATCTTGCTCTAGCACTAGTAGCAAAATTCAATGACACAGAAAATAATAAAATGCTGGTAAGGATGTGGAGCAATTGGGACTCTCCTACAGTACTAGTGGGACTGTAAAATGGTATAACCATTGTGGAAAGCAGTATGGCATTTCCTTCAAAAGTTGGAACTGAAATACCATTTGATCCAGCTATTGCATTACTAGGTATATATCCTAAAGAAGTGAGAGCCATGACAAGAACAGACATATGCGCACCTATGTTCATCACAGCACTTATTTACAAAAGACGGAAACAACCTAGGTGTCCATCAACTGAAGAATGGATATCCAAACTATGATACATACACACAATGCAATACTATGCAACCCTAAAGAATAATGTAGAATCTACAAAACACCACATAACGTGGATGAACTTGGAGGACATTATGCTGAGTGAAATAAATCAATCACAAAAGGACAAATATTGTATTAGTCCATTATTTTAAATGTTAAGGAAATGTTTATCTATGGAAGGACATTTTCTTTGTTGGTTACCAGGGGTGAGAGGAGAGGGGAGGGAACACTGTAAGAAAGATAGGGATAAGTATTGATTTAGGTGAAAAGAAGGGCAATGTACCAAATGTGAGTGATCAATATAGTGTCATTGAGGAAGAGAAAGACAGAGAGAGGTACGTGGGAAGTACAGACAACAAAGATCAACCCTTTTGCACATATAGCATGACATTGTCAGTGAATGCAAACATGGGTATGTGGGTGGATAGATGGGTGGACAGCCTGAACTATTAGGTGTTTCTATGAAGTGGGGAGTGTACCCAAGAACATGTATAGTGTTCGCAGACAATGGTCCTATAACTTTATGTGTATGATCTGAATTCTCAGGTGTATAGTGGAGCTGACAAGGGGCAAGGTTGTAGTCACTGCTTTGTCTAAGCCAGCTACCAAGAGGGACCAAGATATTGAACCTGTGGTCTCATGACCATAGTCACAGAGGACATCAAGTTCAGTTGGCATAACATACTACACAAAACATTGTTCTACCTTCTACCTTTGGCGAGTAGTGACTGGGATCTTAAAAGCTTGCAATCTGCCATCTAGATGCAACGATGGATCTTTCCTCATCCAGAGCAAAGAAGAATGAAGGAAACCAAAACTTCCTGGAAACAGTTAGTCCTAGAGACTTGTATACCATCCGGTCTGCAGCCTATATGACTATGAGACCAGAAGGACTAGATGGTGCCCAGCTACCACTGTCATCCACTTGGAGGGGGATCTATGTAGGAGATCCTGGATAGAGAGGGAGAACAATGTGGAACAAAACTCAAAATCATTTGGAAAAAAAAAAGGGGGGGGGACCAGGTTTGCTGGTCCTGTAGAGCCTGGTGGAACCACTGAGACAGTGCCCCCTAGCTGCCCTTCAGGTCTGAAATTGCACCCACACCTGTGACTTCCAGCCAAACAATAGACAGGCATATCAGTTGAATATTTACCTGAGGTAGATACACTCCTTGGAGAGAACAAGTATGGGAGAAAGAGGGTTGATTACGCACAGGGAGACAGCTTGGGGGCTGGAGTGCATGAAGGGATCGGATGGGGAACAGGTAACTCTTGGGAAGAGGTAGAGGGGAGATGTTGCATTGTGGTAAATTGTGGTCCAAGTCATGAGACAAAGTGTATGTGAACTGCTGTATGGAAAGTGTATTTGCTTTGCAAATTTTCACCCAAATCACAAGAAAAAAAAAAAAAAAAGAGAAAGAAAGAAAATTAAATGAATTCCATGAGAGCCAAAATATAACATTGAATATATCCCAGTGAATTTAGAGACCATCTGAAGAATAGATTTGACTCATTAGACACCAATGACTGATGGCCAGACAAGTTGTGGGGTGACATCAAAGATATAATACATGAAGAAAGCAAAGGAAATTAGAAGACAGAAAAGAAATAACAGACAAAACTGGATGTCAGAAGAGACTCTGAAACTTGTTCTTGAATGGAGAATAGTTAACACAAATGGAAGAAATGATGAAATAAAGCTGAACAGAAGATTTCAAACAGCACTTTGAGAAGACACAACAAAGTCTTATAATCAAATGGGACAAACACAGTCAATATATCTAAAACTGAAATAATTGAATAAAAACGTTAATCCTCCAGTTGGAATATTAAAGGATTCTATGGGCAAAATATTGAACTATGCAGGAAGCATCAAAAAAGATGGAAAGGATACACAAAATCTCTGTACAAAAGTAATTGGTTGGTGATCAAACATTTCAGTAGGTAGCATATGATCAAAAATCAATGGTATTGAAGAAAGAAGCCTAAGCTATACTTAATTAATTGAGGTAAAGAAAAAAAAAAAAAAAATGAAGCTCACATGCATCTGAGAGCTTGACAATGAATAAAGAAGAACACAAAAAAATTGTTGCATTTGGGATGTGATTTTGGTAAAGAATATTATATGCACCATGGACTCCTAAAAGAACAAATAAATCTGTCTTGGATAATGTGGTAGTTAAGGTTGTGCTGCAACTTTGCAAGGCCATGATTTTGAGTGTCTTGTCAGCTGGAAGTAGTTATTCCCCACAATGAAATTAAATGTGATATGATCACCTCCATGGTAGAATCTACTAAAAACAGCTAATTGTTTGAAGGGGAGTTGCCTTCTGGATGTGGCCTGCTTCCAGTGTATAGGGAAGAGATTTGGGAAAGTTCTGTGGCTCTTTGTGCCTGCATTTGGTCCACCATCATCTCCTATTCCTGGATTTGAATAAGTGGCCTGCCATGTTGCCTGTCAAATTGGGAACTATTGCCTTTGCAGCCTGTAAGGCACAATTGGGTATTCTACCTGCTGATCATGAATTCTTCACCCTCATCAGTCACCGGTCCACTATATTGCCTGCCAATCTTGAGTTCATTAGCTCCTGCGACTGTGTGAGTCAGCAGAAACTTTTGATGTTTGATCCACAGACTTGGGACTCACCAGCATCTATGACTGCATAAGCCATTTCTAAGAAATAAATTTCTCTATATACATGTAGGGAGCTCTGGTAGCATAGTGGCTAAGGCACTTGACTGCTAACCAGAAGGCTGGTGGTTCAAATCC
>NW_006921612.1:17679557-17679950 GCF_000298275.1 Orycteropus afer afer | reverse complement strand
GTGGTAGGACTTAAGAATTAGCCAAAAACTCAGCCCTGCTAGCCAGAGACTGCATGGAAGACTGTGCATGGTGGCTGGAGAATAAACGGAGAAGATGAAGAGAAAGGCAGGCTGAGCTGAGGACTTTTGCCAGTCTGGAGAGTGCAGCCATTTTGAAGTTTTAAAAGCGGCTTGATTATTTTGGATATTTAAAGAGACAGTGCTCTCACAGATTCCTGGGGCTTAAGAACATGTTCTGCTTTCCAGCAAACCCAAGGACACTCTGGACCCACAAGACTGAAAAGTTTTTTGATGGTTATTCATTTGTAATTTGTGTCTAACTGAGTGGAAGACAGCAACAGTCCATATAAGACACAACTACACCTATACCTCCTGTGACTTCACTTACTGAGC
>NW_006921612.1:17660644-17662760 GCF_000298275.1 Orycteropus afer afer | reverse complement strand
TTTCCTTTCTTGCTGTTGTATTAGTATATGCTGAATATGTGTGCTTGTTCTCTTTTTTATTGTGATGTGAAGGTTTATCATTTTTCCTTGAGGTTACCCTATGATTTATAAATTTATCCCTAAGTTTAGAACAGTCCATTCTATCTTGCAACTCTCTTAACTTCCTCACCATTTAGAACTTCCATAACTACACAGTCTTTTCCCTCTTTTTGTTTGTACTTGTGCTCACTTGCCAATTGATGTCTCTGGTTCCCTGTATAAAATCTTGTAAGCTCATTTTACTTTGGATATGTCCATAGCTGTGGTTTCTGGGTTATGTCATCTTGTGTATTAATGGTTGGATGTTATTTGCTATTTTTGGTTCTCTGTTCAAAGGACTCCCTTTAGCATCTGTTGTAAGCTTGGTTTTGTTTTAACAAATTCGCTTAGTTTCTGCTTATCTGGAAATCTCCTAATTTCACCGTCATATTTGAGGGACAATTTTGCCGGGTATATACTTCTTAGGAATTCTGGTAGTGTAGTGACTAAGATACTTGACAGGCAACCAGAAGGCTGGTGGTTCACATCCACCAGCCACTCCTCAGAAGGAAGGTTTGGCAATCTACTTCTCTAATGATACTGCCTCGGAAACCCAAGGATGGGTCGCTATGGGTTGGGTCTCACTTGACAGCACATAACAACAACAACATATAATTCTTGGTTGAAAATTTTTCTCTTTCAGCGTTTTATATATACCATGCCATTGCCTTCTCACTTGCATAGTTTCTGGTGAGAAATCAGAGCTTATTCTTACTGGCTGTCTTTTGTAGGTAACCTTTTGTTTTTCCCATGCTGCTTTCCAGATTTTGTCTTTGTCTTTGGTTTTGATGAGTTTGATGATGATGTTTCTTGGTGATTTTCTTTTTGGGTCTATTCTGTTTGGGGTTCATTGGACTTCCTAAATGGATATATCCTCCTCTTTCATCATATCAGGGAAATTCTCCTCCAGCAAATCTTGGACAATTTTCTCAGTGGTTTTGTTTTTCTCTGCCTGTTCTGGAATTCTAATTACATGTAAGTTATTCCTTTTGATGGTATCCCACATGAACCTTAGGCTTTATTTATTTTTTCTTTATTTTTTTTTTTTTCTGATTGATCCCTTTCCAAAGAAGTATTCAGGTATTTGTCTTCAATCTCATTAATTTTGACTTCCATTGCATCAATTCTACTCCTTTGCCCTTCCAATGTGTTATCTATTTCTGACAATGTAGTATTAATCTTCTGGATTTCTATCTGTAGATTTAGAATAATTTTTAATTTTTCATTTATTTTGTCATTTTGTTCTTGTATTTTCCTCCTAAATTATTCTAAGTTTTTTTCTGTGTTTTCTTTTGTCTGTCTCTCAATCCTTTGAAGACATCTAAATGTAATTATTTTGAATTCCTTACCAGAGAATTCCAATGCTGCTTCTTCCTCAGGGATATGTTCTGGTCTGTATCCTGCTCCCTTGTTTCTTCCACTTTATCCTTCTTCTTTGTGTGGACTGTGATGGTCTGTTGTCTCCAAGACATCATAGTGTTGTTGTATTTAGATCTCTTTTAACAGTTGGTGAAGAGCAACCAGGGGTGATTCAGGCTCTTCTTGATGTTTTTTTTTTTCATTGGCGCGTTGGTGGAGAAGGAGGTAGTGGCTTTCGCTCAGTAAGTGATGTTATAGGAGGTGTGGGTGTAGTTATATCTGTCTCCTTCTCAGTTACACAAAAATTACAGCTGAATAATCATCAAAAAACTAAAAGCACATGGACAAAAAACACACCATGTAATCACACAGGAACAATAACCAAAAAAAGAAAAAGGGAAAAACAAGAAGAAAAAACAAGAAAACCTGCAATATTGGGGATAGGGCACTAAGGTAAAAAGGGTAGAGAAGGCGAATAATGAAGGAAAACAAAATGGGAAAAATGCAAAAAGCCAAACAAGCAATGGGGTTAACCACGAGAAAAAAGGGAGATTAAAAAAACAACTTAAATTAAGATAGAAAAAAAAAAATTCAACCAGGAACAGGGAAAAGAAAAAATTCTGAAAACTAGGACCTGGGAGGGAAAGAATATTAATAATAGTAAAAAGGACAAAAATAT
>NW_006921612.1:17635364-17659986 GCF_000298275.1 Orycteropus afer afer | reverse complement strand
GGTCCAGGATTATCTTCTGTGTCTGTGTCAATTGGTTTCCCTTTTCTTTGTTGAAGAGGGTCTGTGCAGTCTTTCTGCCTAGTCTGCCATCTTAAGGGAACTCCTTTTCAGTATTCGTTACCAACACCACAATTAAAAGCCATCAACTCTTCTTGGGAGCTCTGGTAGCATAGTGCCTAAGGCACTTGACTGCTAACAAGAAGGAAGGAAGGTTGGGCAATCCTACTTCCGTAGTGATACTGCCTTGGAAACCCAAGGAGGGGTCGCGATGAGTAGGGGCCGACTCGACGGCAAATAACAACAACAACAACAACTCTTCTTTGTTCTTCCTTATTCTAGCTTGCACATGCATATGAGGTGATTGAAAATATCATGGCTTGGATCATGTACACCTTAACCTTAAAGTGCCATCTTTGCTCCTTAACACGTTATAAAGGTCTTTTGCAGTAGAGTTTTCCAATGTAATATATCATTTGATTTCTTGACTGCTGCTTCCATAGGTGTTGATTGTGTATCCAAGTAAAATTAAATCTTTCACTTTTGTCTCCACTCATCATGATGTCACTTATTGTTCCAGTTGTAAGGATTTTTTTTTTTTTTTTATGTTGAGGTGTAATCCATACTAAAAATGTTCTTTAGTCCATATTTGTTCTTCATGAGTAAGTGCTTCAAGTCATCTTCACTTTCAATAAGCAAGGTTGTGTCATCTGCATGTCACAAGTAATTAATGAGTCCTCTTTCAATCCAGTTCTTCATATAGTCCATGTTTGTAGTAATAGAGAAAGCTATTTCACTTGTCAAATCAATTGAGAAATACACTGAGTCTTTCCCATCTTTTAAAGATGACATTGTCCCCATTACTCTCAAACTTCAGAGTTACTAAAAGGAATTGTTGTTGTTATGTGCCGTCAAGTCAGACCTGACTCATAGTGACCCCTCCTTGGGTTTCCGAGGCAATATCACTATGGAAGTAGATTGCCCAACCTTCCTTCCAAGGAGTGGCTTGTGGATTTGAATCACCAGACTTCTGGTTATCAGTTGAGTGCCTTAGGCACTTTAATGGGATAATAAAAACCCCCAAAGCTTAGCATTTTGGAACCTAATGTCTACCCCATTTGAGTCTCATAAACTTACCCTAAGTGAGTGATATAAGTACCAGTTGACCTATAGCCCTCCTTTATGTTTTCTGTACTCACCTCAGTATTATTCAGTATGAATTATTGAAATATTGTCAATATTTACTACAATATCTAAAGGATATTGTTCATAAGCTAAAGATATCTTTGGTGAGCAGAAAGTAGAATGCTAGGATCCGTCATATATTTCCTGAAGAGAACATGTATATTGGAAAAGGCACCACTTCAAAAACTCATTAGTGCCTTGTTGGAAGAAACATTACTTATTTCTCTTTACCAATCCTTGTACTGCCAAATTATAGTGAGTTAAACACTGGACACACTTGTCCCAGCTAAAGAAAGCTAAGGAAGCCCTTTGGACTAGCAAGCCCTCTGGAGAATTAAGAGTTGTCCTAAGTCATCCTTGTAGCCAACCTTAGATTGCATTTGAGATTGACAGCCAGTATGAAGGTCATGGAAAAAGCTGCATGCAGCTTGCTGAATTTTGTATCCTTTTGTTTATAGTGGTAGCTATTCTTATGCTATTAGCATTGCTGTGGTCCTTTTCTTTAATAATTTTATTCATAATGAAGTTTTGTTGTATACTTCTTTTCTCAGTAATTTCTTCTCACATACGGAGACAAAATGCATTCATTAAATTAGCCCAATCAGTAACTGTTATTATTATTTGCTATTGAGTCAGTTCTAATTCTTAGTTACCCTCTGTACACAGAAGGAAACACAATTCCATCCTGCACCACTATGACAACCACTGTTAAGCTTAAATCCATTTTTGTAGCCACTGTGTCAATTCATCTCACTGATGGTCTTCCTCTTTTTTTGCTGACATACTTTACTAAGCATGATATCCTACTCCAGGGACCATATGACAACATGATGATCAAAATTCAAGAGATGAAGTCCTACCTTTCCCACTTATAAGGAGCATTTTGCTGTACTTCCTCCAAGTTAAATTTGTTCATTCTCCTAGCAGTCCTTGGTACATTCAATATTCTTCACCAAATTATAACTCAAATGCATCAATTCTTCTGTGGTCTTCTTTATTTATTCTTTTGCTCTCACACGCATATGAGGCTATTGAAAATACCATGCCTTGGTCAAGTACATGTTAGTCTTCAAAGTGACATCTTTGCTCATTTTCACTTTAAAGAGATCTTTAGCAGCAGATTTGCCGAATGTAATGCATAGTTTGATTTCTTGACTGCTGTTTCCATGGGCATTGATTGTGGATCCAAGTAAAATTAAAACTTTGACAACTTCAGTCTTTTCTCCATTTATTATGGTGCTGCTTATTGTACTAGTTATGAGGATTTTTGTTTTATTTATATTGAGGTATACTCCATACTGAAAGCTATAGTCTTTGATCTTCATTAGCAACTACTTCAATCTTCCTCACTTTCAGCAAGCAAAGTTGTATCATCTGCAAATCACAGGTTGTTAATGAGTCTTCCTCCAATCCTCCAATCCCACGCTCATTTTTCTTATAGTACAGCTTCATAGATTACTTTTTCAGCATACTCCCTTGGTTCTTGATCATATGCTACCTCCTGAAATGGTTCATCATCAACCAATTATTTTTGGTACAGTAACTGTGTATTCCTTTCATCTTTTTTTGATGCTTCCTGCATTGTTACATATTTTGCTCATAGAATCCTTCAATATTGCAACTAGAGTTGAAAGTTTTCTTCAGTTCTTTCAGCTTGAGAAATGGTGTGTGTGTTCTACCCTTTTGTTTTTCTAACTCCAGGTATTTGCACAACTTAATATAGTACTTTGCTGTGTCTTATTGATACATCCTTTGATGTCTTCTCTTAGTCTCTTCTGCTTCATCATTTCTTCCATGTACTTTCACTATTCTCTGTTCAAGAGCAAGTGTCAGAGTCTCTTCTGACATCCAATTTGGTCTTTTCTTTCTTTCCTGTCCTTTTACTGAACTTTTGTTTTTTTCATATATGATGTTCTTTCTTAATATCATACCTCAACTCTTCTTGTCTTTTGCCATAGGTGTTCAGTGTGTCAAATATATTCATTAGATGATCTCTAAATTCAGGAGGGATACACTCAAGATTTTCTTTTAGCTTTTTTGTTGTATTTTAGATGCCTTTTAATTTTTTTCAGCTTTAGTTCTAATTTGCATAAAGCCAAAATATCATCTTTTCTACATTTGCCCCTGTTTTTATTCCTACTAATAATATTGAACTTAATAGTCTCTTTCCACAGATGTAGTTGATTTGATTCCTGTGTTATCCATCTGTCAAAATTCACATCTATAGTCCATGTTGCTGAAAAATTATGTGTTATTAGAAAGCCATATTTTTTTTTGTGTGAAACATTCTATTGTCCAATCTCCAACTTCATTTCTATCACCCAGGCCACGTTTTCCAAGTATTGATGCTTCTTCTTTGCTTCCTTCATTTGCTTTCTAATCACCAGTAATTATCAATGCATCTTGATTACATGTCTGGTCAATTTCAGACTGCATTTGGTAAAAATCTTCAATTTCTTCATTTTTGGCTTTAGTGATCCATGACTAAATTTGAGTAATAATAGTATTGTCTGGTCTTCCTTGTAAGCATACAAATATTGTTCTATCACTGACAGCATTGTCTTTCAAGTATATCTTGAAATATTCTTTTTGACAAGGAATGCACCACCATTCCTCTTCAATTTGTTATTCCTGGCATAGTACACGATATGCTTTTCTGATTCAAAGTGGCTGATACCATTTCATTTCTGCTCAGTAATGCTTAGGATACCAATCTTTATGTGTTCTATTTCATTTTTGACAAACTACAATTTTCCTATGTTTATACTTTGTACATTCAATGTTCTGATTATTAATGGAGTTTTACAGCTGTTTTATCTCATTTTGAGTCATGCTGCATCAGCAAATGAAGGTCTCAAAAACTTTACTTCATCCACTTTGTTAAAGTCAACTGTACTTTGAGAAGGAAACTCTTCTTCAGGCATATTTCAAGTGTCTTCCAACCTGTGGGTCTCATCTTCTGGCACTATGTCTGACAGTGTCTCACAGATATTCAAAAAGTTTTCAGTGATCAATTTTTTTCTAAAACTGCCTCACCATGTCCTTCTACCTAGTCTGTTCTAGTCTGACTCTTCTGAAAGCTGCTCAACATGGGTGACCCTGTTGGTATTTGAAATACCGGTCACATAACTTTCAGCATCACAGCAACATTTACACCACCAGAGTACAACAGAGGGATGACTTGTAAAGGCTTTTGTTTCTTTTTGGTATCCTGGTAGTAAACTTCCTTTTTTCACACCCTAGTTTCATCTGTTTGGGTCAATTGTTGATATTCTCAAAGTTTTCTAAATCCACATTACAAATATTGGTGTTATCTACCAGCAAATGTTGGGGTTCCTTTCTTATATTTACCATGATGGCAACCATAATCTGAGAAACAGCTTGTTTGGCTGCTCTGTCAGCAATATATTTCTTCTAATTTCTTCAGTTTTGGATATACTTTTTGGTTGATGAGCTTGTATTTTTATTATCGCAATCTCAGAGGACAGTAACAGAGCATCCAAAAGGTCCATGACTAGACTCCTTTTCTTTCTTTCTTTCTTTCTTTCTTTCTTCCTTCCTTCCTTCCTTCCTTCCTTCCTTCTTCTCCTCCTCCTCCTCCTCCTCTTCCTCCTCCTTCTTTGTCTTCTATTTTGGTGGTTCTGGAAGAAATTACAAGTCCTTTGTCTATGTAACAAAATCATTTACAACACCAAACAATACCTAGTATATGTAGAAACATTAATCATTAACAGACTTTCCTGAAGCAATTTTATACTCTCTGGTGAGGCAAACTAATTTAACCTATTGGGTTAGAGTGGCTTCAGGAAGGGCTTGCCTTTCATGGACTTCAATAGAATTTAAGAAATTTTATCAAGGCTGAAAATGACAGCTAATAGGACTCAGCCATTCTTAGTTAAGAGTCATTCTTAGTTAAATGATTTTCTCTTTCATATTCCTGAGTGTTTAAAAGGGGTTCAGTCAAATCCTAGCAATCGTATGCAGTGCAATTGTCCCTGTGATCTGTAGGAATAAGTGTGATTGGGTTTAAGCAAGTCACAGAATGAAGTTTAATGTTAGATGCAGGCAGAAGAACTTCATAAGTGAGCTAGCTGGTAAAAAGGTATTGAGTCAAGGTGAAATTAAGCAAGATACAGTAAAAGGTACATAAACATCTAAATAAATCCCTAATACTGTGTTTGTGGTGCTCTCTACTAATTTATCAATCAATAACCACCACAGCCTGGATGCAGGAAGCTCTAGCTACAGTGTCAAGTTGTATGCTGTAATACGACAGACCGCTGATATTTTCCACTCTTCTGAATTAATTCACCTAAAACATTTTCACACATCTCATACACAAATAAGGAAAAAAAAAATCCAAGTGATAATTAGGAAATTATAGGGCAAGCATTTTCACTAGAGCTTCTTTTAGTTTGTTAATGATATCCTGAACTTCTGGTGTAATTTGGAAGGAATTTGGCTCAGAGGTCTTTAAATATTTTTATAAGAGCTGGGTTAACAAGAAAAATTGGGAATCTAGGTTCAACAGTAGCCTCATAGCCCTAGAACTATTCATAGCTATTTCTTTGTTTCAGTAATAAGAAGTGGGAGAATAGCTTCTTTCCATTTGAGATCAATAGAAATGCCTTCCACAGAGATTAAATGGCCAAATACTTAAAAGAATACAGAACTAATTGCACTTTTTCCTCTGAAAACTTTATGTTCTGAAGTAGCTAAAAGTTTTACTAAAGTATTACTATCATCAAGTCTAGGAGCTCTGGTAGCATAGTGGCTAAAGCACTTGACTGCTAACCAGAAGTCTGGCGGTTTAAACCCACCAGCCACTCCTCAGAAGTAAGGTTGGGCAATCCTACTTCCATAGTGATACTGCCTCGGAAACCCAAGGAGGGGTCGCTGTGAGTCGGGGCCGACTCGACGGCACATAACAACAACAACAACAATCATCAAGTCAAGCTTACTGAAAGTTTGAGCAAACTAACACATCATCAACATGTTGCACCAGGGTGCGCTTGTTTGCAAAGTGTACAAACCAAAGGGTACAAATTAGCATGTAAAATTTGAGCATAAAAGGTGGGAGATTTTGTAAATCCTTGAGACATTACAATACATGTAACTTGATTTTCCCAAGTGAAAGCAAATATTGATATTCAGAATATACAGAAATATTGAAAAACACAGTACATGATCCACAACCATAAAATTGGTTGCATCTCAGGGGACATTGTAAAGGATCAAATGAGTATTTGTAACTACTGGAAACATACGATAACAATCCAATTGATTTCACACAAATCCTGGGTAAATTTCTATGATCTATTATTTATTGATTTATTTTTAACCATAAGGACAAGGGTGTTCCAAGGGTGGTATAGGGGACAATTAGACGTCTAGAAATGAAATCATGTATAATGTGAGCTAATCCTCCTTGTGTCTTTTGCTTTCAGGGATATTGAGGAATATTTGGCAAGGATTTAGATA
Source organism: Orycteropus afer afer (assembly GCF_000298275.1). Lineage (NCBI taxonomy): Eukaryota > Metazoa > Chordata > Mammalia > Tubulidentata > Orycteropodidae > Orycteropus > Orycteropus afer. Next base: position 17,653,323 of record NW_006921612.1, on the reverse strand, counting down.
AAGCTGTCTGAATCCTTATTGGCTCAGCTGACAAAAAATGATGCTAATGGATAAAATGCTAGTTGATAAAATGGATGGAAATCTTTAAGAGGACTAAAGAATATTAGAACAGGTCAGGAATGAGTCATTTTTTGTTTTTGATTAGTGACCCCCACTAATTTTGAGGTTTTTATAATCTCAGGCAATGACTTTTTTTTTTTTTTTTTTTTTTTTAGGGGAAGGGGTTAATAGCAAACAAAGTGGCTACTACAGCAATTAAAAATATTCAGGGTTCTCTATTACCATATGTAAAGTCTTCCCCTTGCAAGTTGAATGACACTACAGGAAACATCCCTGTTATGTTTCTGGAGCCCCTGCACTCTACAACAGACTGAAGGGTATGCTGTTGAGGAGTTTTCACTTCATGCTTTACTTTATAGCATTTGTTATTATAATGATAGGTTTCTTATGGTAGTGGAAGATGCCAGTTTTATGGCAATTGAGGGGTTTTAAGTTTTTCTTTTTGTTTGGAACTATAATTGATATAATTGAACAGCTATCAATTTATTAGCCTTAGAAACTTTTTCTGCCTTTAGTGTCTGGGAAAGATTGTTGACTAGATTTGTTAATTCCCCAGTAGGAACTGTTTCCCAGTCTAAGTGATATCATTTAACCAATGTTGTAAGTACAGGTTTCAATGGAGATATAAAAATAGCATCAAAGGCAGTAGACACTTCAGGAACAGAAAAATAAGACTAGAGTGTTCAGAAAACTTTTGGAGTAATCATCTAATAATCATGAACACTTTCGCTCATGCTTTGTTTACTAGTATGAATTTTCTGTCTTATCAGAAAATTTGAGGTGGAGGAGGCTTTGGTATAGCCTCAAGTAATTTCTTAGTCGTGACTCAAAGCTCTTCTAACAATTCAGTGGCTTTTTTTTTGCCACTATATTAACCTATATTTAATCTAAAATTATCCTTGGGATTTTTCCATTCTTCTAGTTCTAAACACAAATAGTCTTCCACTGGCTCTGTTATCATATGAACTAGTTGGTTCAAGTCAGGGAATCCAGGCTGGTAAGCTTCAGAAATGAATTTAAATTGTTCACCAAATTAATAAGGATCTTTGTGCAATTTTGAGAAGTCCTTCACAATGATGTGGAATTCTGCATGCCTCAAAGAGCAAAAGTAATATGGGCAGAATATTCAGTGTCCATTCTAGGACAAATTTTAAAAGATATTTCTGGGAAGGTTTTTTTTAGTTGGATTCTTAAGAAAGAAAGTTCAGAAAGCATTATTGTAAGAAGAATAGAAGGGGAAACAGAAGTATAAAAGGGATACTGCTGGCAAAAGAGTGGATGGATTAAGAGAATGATTTTTAATTTGGAATCCCTCATTTTGTTAATTTGGAAAAATTATCCTGCAGGGAAATAGTTTTGCTATCCTGATGTTTTTTAAATGCTTCTTAATATCAGTCAAACTGGCATCTCATTGAAGTTGTTCCTTATGGGGCCCTTAATTTCTAATTTTCTGTAAAGAAAGAAAGAAAAAAAAAGTAAGATCAAATGATCCTCAAAAATGTCCACTTATTCTCCAAACTATCTTTACTAAGGTCATTCCAACCAGCCAAGAATGAGCACAGTAAAGGGCCAAAAAATGCTTATTCAGGTAATAGGTAGGAGGTCTGGAGAGTGGCTTCCTACTACCTGTAAATCTAGCATTTCCCATTTTCCAAAAACTTACTTGAAAGAACAAAAACAGTTTCCACAATAAAACTTGAAAAGTTTCTGAAGTTAAGGAGCAAAGTTCAGATTCAAGAGATTTCTTTACCATCTGACAACTCCCTACAGTTCATGGCACAGAGCCTAGTGGCTCAGGTGGGACCAGACACTGGATCCTTGATTTCCTGGGGCCATTGCAGACCTTGCACCTTCTATGTCCAACTTCTGACACCAACTGATACCAAAGAAGAAATTTTTATATTTTGCTAGAATAGAAAACAGAATTAGCTTTATTGAGGGATTACACAACTTTTACATGTAATAATGTGCTTTTCCAATTATCCTTTAAAATATAATCTTAGAAATGGATCCTCATGAATGCCTTTTATGACTATTCTCAAATTTATATGAAACAGTAATATGAAACATATGAAACAGTTAGTGTTGTATGTTCTAACCAGGCATTGTGCAGCATGGTGAGATGGCTGAAATAGTAGTACCAATTTACGTCTCCATTTATGTATAAGAATATAGATTCCTCACACCTTACAATGAGTAAAACTTTCTCTAAATATTCACCAATTTGACAAAAAAAAAAAAAAAAAAAAAATTGGAAAAATATACTTTTTTGGAAGTTTTTATCCTAGAAGTAAGGAATAGAATCAATTCCACAAAAGACAAAACATATATTTTGGTTAATTGTCTTAAAGAATAATTTTACAAAATTTAAAAAGCATTTATAATCTATGGATAAGTGGCAGAGTATTTGTATGTATTCAGCTATCTTCCAATGAACAATGGTAGATAAGGTGACGTGCTGAAATAGTCAATGTGGTTTACCTTAAAGGACATACTCTGATTTTCTTTTCCTTTTTTTTTAATTAAAAGATTTAATTAGCAGGCATATAAAAGTTAGTTAAATATTCATTTATATGTATTATAATTTATTTATGAAATTCAAAATATGAAATTTTGTAGACTAGTTAAGGTACATGCTATAATGATTAGAATTAAATAAAATATGTAGTGATTAACAGAAATTTCTGATAAGAATAATACTTCATCGATTATTGTTGTTGTTAGTTGTTAGTAGCCATTGGGTCAAATTTCACTTCTGACAACCTTACTTATAACACAACAAAACAATGTCTGTTCCTTCACCACCTTCATGATCTTTGATATATTTCAGCCCATTGTTATGGCTAGTGTGTCAATTCATCTCATTCAGATTTTCCTTGTTTTTGCCTGGCATTCTACTTTACCAAGTGTGATGTCATTTTCTAGGGATTGGTCTTTTCCTAAGGACCATTCCAGTTGCATTTCCTCTAAGGCTACTTTGTTCATTCTTTTGCCAGTCCATGATATAGTCTAATTCTTAGCCAATATTATAATTATAATGTATTCATTACTTCTTTTTTAATTATCCACCATTTGCATATATATGAAGTCATCAAAAAGACCAAGTCAGGCACAATGATTGATATAATTACCAATGATTGTTGTTGTCAGGTGCTGTCAAGGGTCCAAACTGTAATGACCCTATGTACAACAGAATGAATAATGCCTAGTTCTGCACCATCCTGACAATTGTTGTTTAAGCCCATTTTTTGCAACTACTGTCACAAAACATCTTATTGAATGTCTTCTTCTTTTCTGCTGACCCTCTACTTTACCAAACATGATGTCCTCCTCCAGGGATTAGTCCTTCCTGATAAGATGGCTAAAGTATGTGAGACAAGTAGTCTTGCCATACTAACTCCTAAGGATACAAGTGAATTTAGACAAAATTTACATGGAAATTTAAAGGACTAGCATAAGCAAAGCAGTTAAAATACCAAAAAAAAAAAAAAAAAAAAAAAAAAAAAAAAAAAAAGGAGGAGTTAAAATAACCATACTGTTCAGAAATAGATGAACATATAAATGAACAGTTGATTTTTGATGAAGCTTATAATGTATTTCAGTAGAGAAAAGTACTCTAGAAAAATTGATAATCAACATGGTAAAAAATGAACATCGATCTATACCTCAAACCACTGAAAGAACTATCTCAAACTAGATTATTAGTCTAAATGTAAACATCTAAAAATATAAGTTTGCAAGGAAAAAATGAGAAATATATTTTTGACTTTGACTTAGGCAATAATCTTCTATATAAGATACAAAAATCATGAGATATAAAAGAAAACAGTGAATACTTTTACTTAATCAAAATATAAAACTTTTCTCCTTGAAAGACATTGTTGAAAAATAAAAGACAAGTCACAGACTGGATGAAAATGTCTCAAAAATAGATGTATTATGAAAGACTGGTGGTTAGAATATGTGTATATGTGTGTGTGTGTGTATATATATATATATATATATAACATTAAATAGTAATTAAAAAATATGTACAAAAAATGAGCAAAAAATTCAAACAGATACTTCAGCAAGAAGATATTCAGAAATAAGTAAGCATGGGGAAAGATAATTAACTGTTTGAGATATTTAAATTAAAATAATAATGAAATTCCACTATAGATTTATTAGATGTGTTAATGCTGAAAGGCCATGGTGGCCATGTACCATATTTATTTACTAGGAAGCTATCAATCCCTTTGGTGGACCATAAGCACTTCATATTTACATAGTTCCATCTAATCATCTAGTGGGAGCTACAAAGACCATAGCTACAGAAATCAAGCAATTCACTGCACCACAGGCCACCTTCTAGTTCTTTTAGGTATTGGCCTTTTTATACTTAAAAGAAGAACTTCTCTCTTTCAGTAATTTTATGTATAAGCTTGAAAGCATATAAGCCATTATCTTCATGGCTTTATCTCCCCCCATTTTAGATAGTCAATTTCTAAATTACCTAACCCTAGCAAACCACTGCTCTGAGGAGACAAGCATGTTCCTTTTCCTCTGAAGAATCTACTGTTCCAGTTAGAATTTTGAACATCTGCATCCAGAAGCAAAGTCCAGTCCAGTGCAAACCAACAAATTGCAGCAATTTACATCACAGTATCAAACATGTTTCTTTTTATTCAGTCCCGTTCTGACCAGCTCAGCCCTAGAGATCCAATCTAAGTCATGGGGACAAGCTGCAAGATTTGGAGTTCACACACCTTCCTACACTTCAGCCAGCCACTTCTCTGTTTGTCTGTCTCTTTCTCATACCTAGGCCCCATTGGATAGGTCAACACCAATAGTCTAAGAGTCCATACAACTGTCTGTACTTCAGACCAGTCAGCCCTTCATCTCTCATCCCTAGCCTCTGTGGTCTGGGTAATGGGTGCCAAACTCAGTCTGTTTCTTCATGATTCCATTTCCCCCACTTCTACTCATCAAGTGGACATAAATATTCACAATAAGTGAGCATAGTAGCCAGATACTTGCCAGTTCTCTTTAATTTCCAGTCCTGGAGGGTTTTTTTTTTTGGTTGTTGTTGTTTGTTTGTTTTTGTTTTTTTTTCCCTCATAGGCCATGACCTGCTTCCACCCAAAGCCAAACTATCTGCTCAAGATTCAAAAAGAAAGATGCCTTTTTTTTTTTTTTTTTTTAAAGATGCAAGTCCTCGTTCAAATGTAAATCTTTTCTCTCATCATTCTGGGTGGGGTCTGCACATTTTTTCAAATATAAATTTCCTGACTCTGAATGTTCTGGGTGGGTCTCAGATTTTCTACCTCAAGCTCCAATATTCTGTACACAGGGCTACTGCATTCAAACCAACAAACTGTGTTTTTTTCTTGGAAAAATTTCAGTTCCTCTTTTAGCATATCCAATAACATACTAGCTGAAGGTGCTCTCTGTAATTCATACCTACTATTCATTTCTAGGGAGCTCCGGTAGCATAGTGGCTAAGACACTTGACTGCTAACCAGAAGTCTGGCAGTTCAAACCCACTAGCCACTCCTTGGAAGGAAGATGGGGCAATCTACATCGTAGTGATACTGCTTCAGAAACCCAAGGAGAGGTCACTATGAGTTGGGGCCGACTCAACGGCACATAACAACAACAACAACATTCATTTCTAACAAACAACTAGGCTAGAGAACATTCAATATGCATAGTACATTCGGATAAACACAAAATCCTTTTTGAAACATTCCAGTTTATCTTCTCTATACCTTGACTATCTTCCCATTCCATACATATAGTCTTGGGCCTCTGGCTGGCAAGAAGACCCTGACCTTCAATCAATAATCTCCTTTAATAAGCTTGGCTATTACCCTAGGATTTCTCCCCTCAGCCTCTCCATAATATCTCTTATATTGCTTTCAGCCATTACGTGGTTGTTAGGGTGTTAGGAGCTGTCTAGTCAGCACCAACTCATAATGACATATGTACAACAGAACAAAACACTGCATGTTCCTGCACCAGCCTCACAATCCCCACAATACCTGATCCCATCATTGCAGCTATTGTGTCAATCCATCTTCTTGAGGGCCATCCCCTTTTTTTGCTGACCCTGCATTCTACCAAGCACGATATCTTTCTCTAGGGAATTATCCCTTCTGAAAACTTGACCAAAGCAGATGAGATGAAGTCTGGCCATTCTCGTTTCCAAGGAGAATTCTGGCTGCACTTCTTCCAGGAGAGATTTGTTAGTTCTATTGGCAGTCCATGGTACTTTCAATATTCTTTTGCCAACAACACAACTCAAAAGCATCAACTCTTCTTCTGTCTTACTTATTCATTGTCCAGCTCTCACATGCATAAAAGGCAATTGAAAATACCATGGCTTGCTTGCGTCAGGTGCACCTTAGTCTTCAAGGAGACATGTTTGCTTTTCATTACTTGAAGGAGGTGTTTTGCAGCAGATATTCCCAATGCAAAATGTTGTCTGATGTCTTGACTGCTGCTTCCAATGGTGTTGATGTAGAACCAAGTAACATGAAGTCTTTGACAACTTCAATCTTTTCTCAATTTATCATGAAGCTGCTTATCAGACTAGTTGTGAGGATTTTTGTTTTCTTTATATTGAGGTGCAATTCATACTGCAGAATGTAGTCTTTAATCTTCATCAGTAAGTGCTTCAAGTCATCCTCACTTTCAGCAAGAAAAGTTATGTCATCTGCATATCACATGTTGCTAATGAGTCTTCCTCCAATCCTGACGCCATGTTCTTCATATAATCCAGCTTCCTATATTATTTGCTCAGCATACAAGTTAAATAAGCATGGTGAAAAGATACAACCCTTACACACTCCCTTCTTGATTTTGAACAATGCAATGTCCCCTAGTTCTGCTTAAATGGCAGCCTCCTGATCTATGTAGAGGCTTCTCATGAGTAAACCAAGTGTTCTGGAATTCCCATTCTTTTCAATGTTACCCATATTTCTTATGATCTACACAATCAAATGTTTTTGCATAGTCCATAAAACATAAGTAAACATCTTTCTGGTAGTCTTTCCTTTCAGCCAAGGTCCATCTGACATCAGCAATGATATCCTTAGTTCCATGTCCTCTTCTGAATCCAGCTTGCATTTCTGGAAGTACTCTGTCAATATACTATTACAACTGTTTTTGAATTATCTTCAGTAAGATTTTACTTGCATATGATATTAATTATATTGTTGGATAATTTCCACATTATGTGGGATCACCTTTCTCTGGAATGGGTAAAAGTATGGATCTCTTCCAGTCAGTTGGCTTGGTAGCTCTCTTCCAAATTACTTGGCATAACTGAGCGAGTGCCTCTACCATTGCATCCACTTGTTGAAACATCTCAATGGGTATTCCTTCAATTCCTGGAGCCTTGTTCTTTGCCAATTCTTTCAGTACAGCTTCGACTTCTTCCTTCAGTACCACTGGCTCTTGACCATATACCACCTCCTGAAATGGATGAACACCAACCAATCATTTTTGGTACAGTGACTCTGTGTAGTCCTTCCATCTTCCTTTTATGTTTCCTGCTCATTCAATATATTTTTAATAGAATCTTTCAATATTGCAATGCAAGCCTTGAATTTTTTCTTCAGTTCTTTCAGCTTGAGAAATGCTGAATGCATTTTTGCTTTTTGGTTTCCTAACTCATGTCATTTCTTCCATTTGTTTTAGCTACTCTCTGCTCAAAATCAAGTTTCAGAGTCTCGTCTGATATCCATTTTGGTTTCTTCTTCCTTTCTTGTCTTTTTAAAGACGTTTTACTTTCTTCATGGATGATGTTCTTGATGTAATCCTACAGTTCTGGTTTTCAGTCACTGGTGTTCAATGCATCAAATCTATTCTTTAAATGGTCTCTAAATTCAGGAGGGATATATTCAAGGTCATATTTGACTCTCATGGACATGTTTTAAATGTCTTCAATTTCAAGTTGAAATTCCATATGAGCAGTTGATGGTCTGTTCCACAGTCAGCTCCTGGCTGTGTTTTGTCTGAAGATATTGAACTTCTCCATTACCACTTGCCACAGATGTTATCAATCTGATAGGAATCCTGTGGTTCTGCCTGGTGAAATCCATATGTATATCCATTGCTTATGTTGTTGAAAAAAGGTATTTGCAATGAATAAGTCATTGGTGTTGGAAAATTCTATCATGCAATCTCCAGTGTTATTTCTATCACCAAGTCCATCTTTTCCAACTTCTGGTAACTCTTCTTTGTTTTCAACTTTTGCATTCCAGTCACCAGTGATAATCAGCACATCTCGATTGCATGTTTGGTCAATTTCAAACTGCAGAAGTTGGTGGAAATCTTCAATTATCTCATCTTTGGCTTTGGTGGTTGGTGCATAGATTTGAATAATAGTAGTATTAACTGGTCTTCTTGTAGGTGTATAGATATTATCTTATCATTAACAGTGTTGTACTTCAGGACAGATCTTGAACTGGTCTTTGTGAGATGAATGCCACACCATTCCTCTTCAATTTGTCATTCCTAGCATAGTAGATCATTTGGTTGTCTGATTCAAAATGGTCAAAACCAATCCATTTCAGCTCACTAATGCCTAGGATATCAATCTTTATGAGTTCCATTTCATTTTTGACAGCTTCCAATTTTCAGAGATTCATACTTCATACATGCCATGTTCCAGTTATTAATGGATGTTTACATTTGTTTCTATTCATTTTGAGTCATACCAATGGAAGTCCCAAAAGCTTTATCCATTTCATGAAGGTTGTCTCTACTCTGAGGAGTCAGCTCTTCCCCAAATTTCGAGTGCCTTCTGACCTGATGGGCTCATCTTCTGACCCTATATTGGACAATGTTTCAGGGTTATACATAAAGTTTTCCAGAAATATGTCAGGCAGTGTTTCATTGCTATTCATAAGGTTTTCACTGGCCAATTGTTTGAAAAGTGGATGGTTTCTTCCTTCTTCTTAGTCTGTCTTTGCCCAGAAGTTCCTCTGAAACCTGTCTGCCATGGATAACCTTGCTGGCATTTAGCAACACCAGTGGCATAGCCTCCAGCCTCATAGCAACATGTAAGCCACCTCAGGACAACAAACTGAAAGATAAGTTTGTCTCCCTTAGTTGTTTCTAACCCCTCTGCATCCACCTACCTAGGGCCCTGACCTTCAGTAGAGCCTCCCCCAAGTGAAAAGCAGCCCCTGAGCCCCACACCCACCTATCTCAGGCCCTGGCTTTAAAATAGTGCCACCCCATAGAGAAGAGCAGCCTATGGGCTCTGAACCTGCTTCCCTTGGGCCCCAGCCATCCTTGTAGGTGTATGGATATTATCCTATGACTGACAGCATCGTGCTTCAGGATAGATCCTGAAACATTTTTTGTGATGATGAATGCCACGTCATTCGTCTTTAATTTGTCATTCCCATCATAGTAGATCATATGTTTTTCTGATTCCAAATGGCCAAAACCTGTCCAATTCAGCTCATTAATGCCTAGGATATCAATCTTTATGCGTTCCATTTAATTTTTCACTGCTTCCAATTTTCCTAGATTAATACTTTGTACATTCCATGTTCCAATTATTAATGAATGTTTGTAGCTGTTTCTTCTCATTTTGAGTTCTGCCACATCAGCCAATGGAGACCTCAAAAGCTTTACTCTGTCCACATCATTAAGGTCAGCTCTATTCTGAGGAAGCACCACTTTCCCAGTCATAATTTGAGTGTCTTCTGACCTCAAGGCCTCATCTTCTGACACTATTTCAGATAATGTTTCAGGGCTATTCATTAAGTTTTCGGTAATCTATCAGACAATGTTTCACTGCTATTCATACAGTTTTCAGTGTCCAGTTCTTTGAGAAATGTATGACCTCTTCCTTCTTCCAAGTCTGTGTCAGTCTGGAAGATCCATTAAAACCTCTCCACCATGGACAACCCTGCTGGCATTTGAAACTCCAGTGGCATAACCTCAACCTCACAGCAACACACAAGCCACCGCTGTATAACAAACTGACAGACAAGTTTGTCTCCCTTAGCTGTTCCAAACCAGCTCCCACTTCCTCCTGGGGGCTTTCCCCACCACCTGAATAAGGAGAGTAAATATATATCATTTTGAAATTTTTTTTGTTACATGCCATGTAGTCATTTACGACTCATAGTGACCCCATGTACAAAAGAATAAAACACGGCCTGTTCATCACCACCCTCACAATCTTTGCTATATTTAAGCCCATCTTTATAGCCACTGTGTCAACCTACCTCATGGAGGGTCTTCCCTTTTATCACTGACCCTCTACTTTATCAAGCATAATATCCTTCTCCGGAGAATGGTTCCTTCTAAAAGCATGACAAAAATACATGAGACAAAGTCTGTCCATTCCTCCAACTTCATCTAAATCGTGTGGTGTTTTACAGATTCTACATTATTCTTCAGTGCTGCATAGTATTCCATTGTGTGAATGTACCAGAATTTGGTTATCCATTTCTCCACTGAGGTTGTTTGCATATCTTTGCTATCGTGAATAGTGCTGCAATGAACATGAATATGGATATACCTATTCGTGTTCTGCCTCTCACTTCTGTAGGGTATATACCTAGTAATGGGATTGCTGGATCAAATGATATTCCTATTTCCAACTTTTTAAGGAATCACTATACTGATTTCCACAATAGTTGGATCATTTTACAATCCCACCAGTAGTGTATGAGTCCAATATTTCCATATCCTCATCAGTATTTGTTATTATCTGTATCTGTCTTGTGAAAGTTTGCTATTAATGCTGGGATGAGATGGTATCTCATTGCTTTGTTTTGCATCTTTCTAAGGTGCAAACGTGTTTGTTGGCTGCCTGAATATCTTCTTCAATGAAGTGTCTATTCATGTTTTCTGATTCTTTTTTAAATTGGATTGTGAGGTGCTGGAGTTTTCTATAAAATTCTATAATGTTCTACCATTTACGTAGATCTCTTATAGTTTCTTGAAGTAGTGTTTTGTAGTTTTCTTTGTATAGGTCTTTGTGTACCTGGGAATATTTATTCCTAAATACCTTAGCTTTTTGGTAGCTAATGTAAATAGTATTGATTTCCTTATTTCCTTTTCAGAGATCTCTTTCCTGGTATAGAAGAATCCAGCTGATTTTTGTATGTTGATCTTGTACCATACCACTATGCTAAATGTTTCAATAAGTTCCGGTACTTTTCTTGCTGAGTCTCTTGAATTTTCTATGTATAAGATTATATCATCTGTAAATAGGGATAGTTTTACTTCATTACCAGTTTACATGGCTTTGGACCCTTTCTTGCCTTATTGCCCTGGCTAGGACTTCCAATGCAATTTTGAATAAAGGTGGAGATAGAGGGTGTCCTTTCCTGATTCCTATTTGCAAGGGGAATGACTTCTGACTTTCTCCATTGAGAGTAACGTTTGCTGTTGATTTTGCATATTTGCTCTTTATTATGTTGAGGAATTTCCCTTCTGTCCTTATTTTTCCAAGTTTTTATCAGAAATGGGTGCTCAACTTTATCAAATGCCTTCTCTGCATCTATGAATATATTTATGTGAGTCTTTTCCTTTATTTTGCTTAGATGATGGATTACATTGATACTTTTTCTAATGCTGAACTATTCTTGCATACTTAGTATGAATCCCACTTGTTCATGATGTATGCATTTTTTGATATGTTGTTGCAATCTATTGCTTAGGATTTTGTTGAAGATTTTTGCATCTATATTCATGAAGGATATGGGTATGTAATTTTCCTTTCTAATGGTGTCTTTGCCTGGTTTTGGTGTCAGGCTTATGCTTGTTCCGTATAATGAATTTGGGAGGATTCCATCCATTTCTATGTCCTGGAATAGATTGAGTAAGATTGATGTCATCTCCTCTCTGAATGATTGGTAGAATTCTCCACTGAAACCATCTGTGGAAGGAATTTTTTTTTTTTTTTTTTCCTCTTTGGTAAATGTTTCATGACCTGTTCAAGAGCTTCTTTTCCTATGTATCTGTTCAAATTTTCTACCTCATTCTGTGTTAGATTAGATAACTAGTGTGTTTCTAGAAATCTGTCTATTTCTTCTAAGTTTTCAAATTTGTTTGAGTACAGTTCTTCACAGTATTCTGGTATTACTCTTTATTTTTGTTGGTTCTGTAGTGATGTCACTCATTCATTTCTTATTTTGGTTATTTTCACTTTCTCCTTCTTTTCCTTTGTTAACTTTGCCAATTGTTTCTTGATTTTATTAATCTTTTCCAAGAATCAACTTCTAGTCTTGTTGATTTTTTCTATTTTCTGTTTCATTGGTTTCTGCTCAAGTACTTTTTATTTCTTTTCTTTTGGTGACTGTAGGCTTTTTACGCTGCTCTTTTTCTGATTATTGGAGATGTTGGATTAAGATGTTGATTTTGGTTCTTTCTTTGTGTTTTACTTATTTTTAATTAATTAATTATTTTTTATTTTAATTCTGCAGTATTTGACATGTGTATCTATTGCTATAAATTCCTCTCTGGTCAATGTTATTGAATTGTCTCAAAGATTTTAGTATATTGTGTTTTTATTCTCATTTTATTCAAGGACTGTTTTAATTTCAGTTTTTATTTCTTCTATTACCCAATCATTTTTGAGGACAGTATTATTCAATTTCCATGCATTTTCTCTTTTTGCATTGGTCTTCCTAGTGTTAATTTCTAATTTTATAGCATTGTGACATGAGAAGATGCTTTGCAGTATTTCCATGTTTTTAAATTTAGTGAGGATTGTGTTGTGGGCCAACATATGCTCTATCCTGGAGAATATTCCATGTGCACTGGAAAAGAATGTATATTGTGTTGTTGTTGGGTAAATTGCTATGCAGATGTGTATAAGGTCAAGTTAGTTGATTTTATTGTTTAGTTATTCTGTATCTTTGTGGAGTTTCTTTCCAATTGTTCTCTTTTATTGAAAGTGGTGTATTAACGTCTTTTACTATTGCTGTGGAGTCATTTATTTATCTTTTCAATACTGTTAAATTTTGACTTATGTATTTTGAGGCTTTTTACTTGGGTGTGTAGATAGTTATTATGTTTATTTCCTTTGGTTCCATTTATCCTTTAATCATTATGTAATGTCCTTTCTTATCCCTTATGGTCATTTTTGTTTTAAAATCTATTTTACCAGAAATTAATATGGCCCCTCTTGCTCTTTTTTGATTGCCATTTGCATGATATATCTTTTCCAAAGGTTTGATTTTTAGTCTATTTTTGTCTTTGTGTCTAAGGGGAGTGTCTAGTAGATAGCATATTAATGGATCACATTTTCTTTTCCAGTTTCCAACTCTCCCTGTCTTACATGCTGCATATAATCCATTTACATTCAGTGTAATTAGAGACAAGTATGAATTTATTGATCTTATTGATCTTATTTATTTATCTATTTATTTATGGTGTTACTGACTTCTCTGTTCCATAAGATTCTCTGTGCTGAGCTCCTTTTGTTTATGAATTGTGTTACCATCTCCTTCATTGCTATTGTTTTAAATATTTAATGTTTGTCCTCTTTTCTGTTTTGATAAGAAAGTTTATTATTTGTCTTTGATATTACCCTATGATTCACTATTTTCTTCCCGGTTTAAAACAGTCTGTTTTATCTCACAATTGTCTTGACTTCCTTACCATTTGGAAGTTCTGTAACTACATTATTTATTCCATCTTTTAGGATTGTAGTTATCTTCATTTACCAGTTGTTGTCTCTGTTTTCCTGTTGATAGTCTCGTTAGCTTATTTTACTTTGGGTACTTCTATAACTGGGTTGGTTTCTAGATTATGTCATCATGTGTGTTAATCATCAGTTGTTGTTTGCTGTTGTTCATTCTCTGTCCAAAGGACTCCCTTTAGCATCTCTTGTAAGGTTGCTCTGGTTTTAAAAAATTCCCTAAATTTTGCTTACCTGGAAGTGTACTAATTTCACCGTCATATCTGAGGGACAATTTTGCTAGATATATAATACTTGGCTGGAATTTTTTCTTTCAGGGTTTTATATATATTGTCTCATTGCCTTATCATTTGCATGGTTTCTGCTAAGAAATCAGAGCTTAGTCTTATTGGTTGTCCTTTGTAGGTTACTTTTTGTTTTACCATGTTGCTTTCAGGATTCTTTTTTTTGTCTTAGATTTAGTGAGTTTGATAATGATATGTCTTGATGATTTTCTTTTGGGGTCTATCCTGTTTGGAGTTCATTGAATTTCTTGAATGTATATATTCTCATAGCTCTAGTGGTGTAATGCCTAAGGCACCAGCCACTCTTGGAAGGAAGGTTGGGCAATCTACTTCCGTAGTGATACTGCCTCATAAATATAAGGAGGGGTCGCTATGACTCAGGTCTGACTCGATGGCAGTGGGTATATATTCTTATCTTTCATCATGTTAGGTAAATTCTCTTCCAACAAATATTTGCCAATTTTCTCTCTTGTTGTTTCTTTCTATTCTGGAAATCTGATTTATACATTGGTTATTCCTCTTTATGGTATCTCATACTAATCTTAGGCTTTCTTCATTTTTATTTTATTTTTATTTTCTGATTGTTCCCTTAACAAAATATTGAGCTATTGCTCTTCATTCTCATTAATTCTGTCTTCTATTGATTTGATTCTACTCCTTTGCCTATTTGTGAAATTTTAGTATTAATATTCTGGATTTCTACTTGCTGTTTCTGTATTGTTCTAATTGTTTGTTTATTTTATCAATTTGTTCTTGTATTGTTTCCTTAAAGTATTCTAGAGTTTTGTCTGTGTTTTCCTTAATTTTGTCAGTATTCCTTGATCTGCCTCTCAATCTGTTGAAGGTACTCAAATACAATTATTTTGAATTCCTTATCAAGGAGTTCCAATATTGCTTCTCCCTCAAAGATGTTTTCTGAGTTTCTATCTTGGTCCCTTCTTTCTACTACTTTATCTTGCTTCTTTGGGTGGACAGTGATGGTCTCTTGTCTCTAAGACAAAACACAATGGTGTCACAAGACAACATTGTGATGTTGTATTTATGTTTAACTTGTGGTGTGATTTACATACATTTTTTCCCCTTTATTTTGTTTTGATATAGCTGCATGATCAGTGGACTGTGCTCCTCTATTAACTAGTTGTTATTGACAGTCACTCATTACCTGTCTCTTGGTGGGTGTGATAGAGAATGAGAGTGTGTGCACAGATCTCTTTAAGCTGCTCATAAAGAGCATTTGAGGGTGAGTTGAGCTGGCATATGGCCACAATCTGTCATTGTTGAGTTGCTGAAAAGGCAAATGGTGGCCCTCACTCAGTGAGTGAGGCAGTGGGAGGTCTAGTAGGGATGATTAGGTTGTATGGGAACACTGGAATACTAAAAAAAAGCATCTTCTCAAATCGCAATGCTATAAAATTATGTCAATAATAAGACTAGGAGGAAAAAATCAAATATATGGAAACTGAATAATATAATACTCAAAAACTAATAATTAACAGAGGAAATAAAGTGTGAAGTAAATTTATATATATATGAAAATACAACTTACCAAAACCTTGGGATATAATGAAAGGCGTACTAGAGATCAATTTATAGGAATAAATGAATACATCAAAAAAGAAGAAAGAATCAAAATCAACATTTTAACTCAACAACTCCAAAAAAAAAAAAAAAAAAAAAAAAAGGAAATAAAAACATCAGAGAAGAAATAAATGAAGCAGAAAACAAAACTGCAATAGAGAAAGTCAACAAGAAAAGAATCTAGTTCTTCAAAAAAATTAACAAAATTGACAAACACCTGGAAAACTTAACAAAGGAAAAGAAAATACATAAATAACACAGATAATAAATTAATAGGGTAACAACACAATGGAACTAATTGGAATAAAAAAGATAATATAATATTATGAAGAACTGTACTCTGACAGATTTGAGAACCTAGTAAAAATGGACAAATTTCTTGGAACACAAGACCTACATAAACTCACCCAGGATGCAATAGAATAGTTAAAAAGACTCATAACAAATGAAGAAATTAAGCAGGTCATAAAATAACTCCCCAAAAATAAAAGTCCTGGCCCACATGGATTCACTGGGAAATTCTATTAAATGTTCAGAAAAGAGCTGACACCAATTTACTCAAACTATTCCAGAACATAGAAAATGATGGAATATTCCCAAATTCATTCTATGAAGCAAGCATAACCCTGATACCAAAACAAGGTAAAGACACTCCTAAAAATGAAAACTACAGACCAATATCCCTCATAAATATAGGCACAAATGTCTTCAACAAAATCCTAACCAACAGAATGCAACAGCATATCAAATAGTAATACAGCATGACCAAGTGGGATTCATACCAGGCATGCAAGGATGGTTCAACATCAGAAACACAATCAATGTAATCCATTACATAAATAATAATAATAAAAAGAAACATATGCCCATATCAATTGATGCAGAAAAGGCATTTGATAAAACCCAACAACTATTCTTGTTCAAAATTATCAGAAAAATAGGAATAATAGGGAATTCCTCAACATAGTAAAGGACAGATGTTCAAAACCAATAGCCAATGTTATTGCTAATGGAGAAAGAGTCAAAACATTCCCCTTGTGAATGCTTTGACAAGGGTGCCCTTTATCACCACTTTTATTTAACATTGTATTGGAAATCCTAGCCAGGGCAATAAGGCAAGAAAGAGAAAGAAAAGGAATTCATTAAAATTTGCAAAGAAGAAGTAAAACTCTCTTTATTTGCAGATTTCTGGTCTTTTACATAGAGAACCAAAGAGACTCAGCGAGGAAATGCTGGAACTAATACAGTTTCCACAAAGTGGCTGGATACAAGATCAACATACAAAAATCAGTTGGATTCCTCTACATCCACAGAGACTTCTGAAAAAGAAAGAAGGAAAACAATATGATTTCTAATACCTACCAAAAGAAAAAATACTTAGGAATAAATCTTATCAGGGACACAAAAGACCTTTACAAAGAAAACTGCAGAACACTACTACAAGAAGCTAAAAGAGACCTACATAAATGGAAAAGCATGCTGTTCATGGACAGGAAGACTGAATATTGTGAAAATGCCAATACAACCCAAATCAACCTATACATTCAATGCAATCCTGATCCAGATTCCATCAGTATTCTTTAAAGATATAAAAAAAAAAAACTAATCACTAACTTCATTTGGAAAGGAAAGAGAACTCAGGTAGTCAAAGCACTGCTGAAGAAGAAAAACAAATTAAGAAGTCTCATACTCCCCAATCTCAAAACCTACTACACAGCCATAGCAGTCAAAACAGTGTGGGATTGGTACAATGATAGAAAAGTAAGCCAATGGAACAGAATCGAGAACCCAGAAATTGACCCATCCATCTATGGACAGCTGATCTTTGACAAAGGGTCAAAGTCCATTAAATGGTGGGACATAGCCTCTTTAACAAATAGTGTTGGCAAAATTGGATATCCACTTGCAGAAAAATGAAATAAGACCCATACTTCACCCCATACAGAAAATGAATTCAAGTTGAATCAAATACTTAAATGTAATTTTAATGTGGAACCCAATATTTTAATGTAGATTTCATTGTAAACCCAAAAGCACAAACTTCATTAAAGGTAGGATAAGGGCAAACCTAAGGGCCCTAATTTATGGCATAAACAGACTATCAAGAATAAAACAAAATGCACAAGAAGCAGAAGAGAAAAGAGATGAATGGGATCTTTTTAAAATTAAATTATTATGTGCATTGAAAGACTTCTCCAAAAGGGTAAAAAGAGAACCTAAAGATTGGGGAAAAAAAAAAAAATTTGGCTATGACACATCTGATGGGTGGCTTATCTCTAAAATTTATAGAAAACTTAACAACTCAACACCAAAAACACAAACAATCCAATTCAAAAAGGGACATGAACATGAACAGACACTTCACTAAAGTAGATAT
>NW_006921612.1:17632490-17635003 GCF_000298275.1 Orycteropus afer afer | reverse complement strand
CCATCTTCCTTCCAAGGAGTGGCTGGTGGGTTTGAAGCGCCAGTCTTCTGGTTATCAGTCAAGTGCCTTAGGCACTACGCTACCAGAGCTCCCAGGACACAAATAAACATATGGAAAACCATGTTCATCATAGCACAATTCACTATAGCAAAGAAATGGAAACCACCTAAGTGTCCACCAACAGATTTATGGTTAAGCAAACTGTGGTACATTTACACAGTGGAACACTATGCAACATTGAAGAACAATGAAGAATCCACAAATCATCTCATAATGTGCATAAATTTGGAGGACATTATGCTTAGTGAAATAAGTCAATCAAAGAAGGGAGAATATAGTATAAGTCCATTATTGTAAAAAGTCAAGGAAAGGTTTAGGGATGGAAGGAAATTCCCTTTGTTGGTTACCAGGGATAGGAGGGAAGGGAAAGGAAATTTTCTGACTATTTGGGGGTCACCTGTGGATTTGAGCATGGGGAGGGCTGGTATGGAAAGAGAGTATGACCAGCACAATGACAATGGTGAGGACAAAAAATATGCCCAAAAGATATAGACAACTGAGGCAAATACTGTTACATGCACAATACTGCCTTACCAGTGGCAACAAACACTAGGCTATGGATAAGTACATAGACAGGTGAGAAGATCAGGTGGGGATAGGCAAACAGGAATATACTCAAGACCAAGGACAGATTGGGCTGAAGATATTCTTACTTTTGTACTTGTGCAACAAAATTGTGCACATACATTCCAGAACTAACAGAAGACAAGGTTGAAGTAGCTTTTCAGAGAAAACCAAATCCCTTGAGGGAGAGAACCACTGGGCAGGTGGACTCAGTACCATAGTCTCAGGGGACTTCATGCTCAATTGGCACAACATAGTATATAAAAATCTTATTCTACAATGTACTTTGGTGAAGAAAGACTGAGGTCTGCAAAGCTTTCAAGTGGCCATATAAGATGCAACTGTAGGCATCCTCTTGCCTGGAGAAATGAAGAATGAAGAAAATGGGTCATTCAGAAATAATTAGTCCAAATTATGTGGAGCATGAAGACCTCAGCCTTCACAATCCTGAGACTAGAAGAACTAAATGATGCCTGGCTACCAATGCCAACCACTCAGAAAGGGTTCAAAATTGGAGATCCTGGACACAGTGAGAGGGAAAATGTGGAATAAAATTTAACACAAAAATGACCAGAATTACTGGTCAGATAGAGACTGGTTGAACCCCTAAGACTATGGCCGTGGGTTATCCTTCAGGCCTAGGCACAGACTCACTTCTGTGAATTAGCTCTCAGCCCAAAAGTAGAAAGATCTATAAGCAGAACAACTATCCCAAGGAGATGCATCAACCTACCCTAAGGAGATAGGGAGCTCTGGTAGCATAGAGGCTAAGGCACTTGACTGCTAACCAGAAGGCTGGCAGTTCAAACCCACCAGCCACTCCTCAGAAGGAAGATGGGACAATCTATTTCCGTAGTGATACTGCCTCAGAAACCCAAGGAGGGGTTGCTATGAGTCGGGTCCAACTCGATGACACATAACAACAACAACAACAACACTCTAAGGAGATGCACCCCTTAAATCAATCAACCATAAGACATCAGAAGGTCAGCATTCACATGGAGAGCAGACAGGAATGTATTGACAAGAAGGGCACAGGAAATGGGTAGTCACAGGGAGGTGATGGGCGGAGAAGTTTTTATGTTTGGGGATTGTTATCAGGACCATGAAACCAAATGTACATGAACTGCTGAGAGTGAAAAAAATCTGCTTTGTAAATTTGCATCCAACTCATAATAAAAATAAATAAATAAATAGAAAAATAATGGGAAAATTGCAAAAGGGACAAGGAGAGACACTTTTGGGGAATTCTAGAAAGATGATGGAATAGGTAGACAAACTACATAGACCCGCTTCAACGAAGAAAATGGAAACCAGCAAACACAGATACAGAAGATAATCCAGGAGGCCTGAGCTTTGAAAGAAAGGATACAGAAGTGAACTAAACTAGTAGAGCCTGTATGAAGACACCAAAAAAATAGATATATGGAATTGTGGTCTGTCAGAGATCCTGATGGTATGGACAGCTTGGATACTGCCAAGGGGTATTGAGACCTAAGAATTAACATAAAAATTGGCCCTGCTAGCCAGGGGCTGCATGGACTACACTGGTAGCTGGTGAATAAAAGAGGAAGCAAGCAGAGAGTGGGACAGGCTGAGCCATAGATTTTTCCTGTCCAGAGGATGCAGCCATTTTGAATGCTTACAAGTGGTTTGACCATTTGGATATTTAAAGTGACAGCCTTCTGTCAGATTCCAGGGACCTAAGAGTAGGCTCCACTTGCTAAGGACCACAAGGAAATTCCAGACACAATTGACTGGAAAAGTGTGATATTCTCCTTGTTACTCTTACATTCCCATACACTCTTGGTGAACAGAATGTGGACATCCATCACTCCCATCCACCTTATGGGATGGCAAGAATTCCATCCCAGTCTGTGTGCTCCAAC
>NW_006921612.1:17629915-17632317 GCF_000298275.1 Orycteropus afer afer | reverse complement strand
TTTTTTTCTCTTCCCTGTTCCTGGTTACCATTTTTTCTTTCTCATCTATAACCCCATTTCTTGTTTTCCTTTTTGCATTTTTCCCATTTTTTCTTTACATTATTCTCCTTCTCTACCCTTTTTCTCTTATTGAACCCTCCCCAGATATTGTGGTCTTATTTTATGTTTCTTTTTTCATTGTTTGGTGATTGTTCCTGTGTGTTTAAGTGGAGTGATTTTCTATCCACTTAGCTGATGTTTTTGATGGTTTTTCAATTGCTGTTTTTGTCCTAGTGGGAGACAGCAGCTGTGCCTATATGACACAACCACACCCACCACTCCTGCAGTTTCACTTACTGACTGAGAGCCACTACATCCTTCTCCACCAACTGGCCAATGATAAATGACTGCCAAGAAGAGCCTGACTCATCCTTAACTGCAATTCACAGTCAACAGAGATCTAAATACAACATCACAATGTCTTGTAGACAATAGAAAATCACAGTTCACATAAAGAAGCATGATAAATCAGGAAAAACAAGAGACCAGGATACAGACCCAGATCACATCACTGAGGAAAAAGCAACATTGGAACTCCATGATAAGGAATTCAAAAGAATTATATTTAGGTATCTTCAAAGGACTGAGAGACAGATCAAAGAAAACACTGATAAAATTAAAGAAAACACAGAAAAAACCCTAGAACTATTTCAGAAGAGAATATAAAAACAAAATGACAAAATACCTGAAAAATTAGAAATGATAAAAAAAACTACAGATAGAAACCCAGAAGATTAATACTAAATTTTCAGAAATAGATAACACATTGAGAGAGCAAAGGATTAGAATCAAATCAATGGAAGAGATAATTCATGAGATTGAAGACAAATACCTGAACACTTCTTTGGAAAGGGAGCAATCAGAAAAAAATATCAAAACAGAATGAAGAAAGCCTAAGGTTCTTGTGTGATACCATCAAAAGGAATAACCTATGTGTTATCAGAATTCCATAACAGATAGAGAAAAATAAAACCACTGAGAAAATTTTCCAAGATTTGTTAGAAGAGAACTTCCCTGATATGATGAAAGATCAGAATATTTCCTTTCAGGAAGTCCAACGAACCCTAAACAGATAGACCCTAAAAGAAAATCACCAAGACACATCACCAACAAAATCATCAAAACCAAAGACAAAGAAAGAATCTTGAAAGCAACACAGGAAAAATGAAAAATTACCCACAAAGGACAAACAATAAAACTAAGCTCTGATTTCTCAGCAGAAACTATGCAAGCAAAAAGGCAATGGGATGATATATATAAAACCCTGAAAGAGAAAAATTTCCAACCAAGAATTTTATAACGAGAAAAATTGTCCCTGAAATACGATGGCAAAATTAGGAGATTTACACATAAGCAGAAATTAAGGGAATGTGTAAACCCAGAAAAAACTTAGAAGAGATAATAAAGGGAGTTCTTTGAACATAAAACCAATAAGAGCAAACAACAACCCAGCATTAATACACAGGATGACATAATCCAGCAACCTGCACAGTTATGGATGTATCCAAAGTAAAATAAGCTCACAAAATTGTAATACGGAACCAGAGACATCAATAGTCAAATGAGGACACTACAGGCAAAAAGAGGGGAAAAAAATGTCTAGTTACAGAACGTCTTAATGGTGAGCACGTCAAGAGAGTTGCAAGATAGAATAGAGAGTTCTAAACTCAGAGACAAACTTTTAAATCGCAAGGCAACCTCAAAGAAAAATGATAAAGCTTCACATCATAATAAAAAACAGGAAAAGCACAAATATTTAGCAAATACTAAGCCAACATCAACAATGGAAATGATAACATAATTCAGAAAAATATGAGCTTAGCACACAAAAATATATGCAAGAAGAAACCAAGAAAACCACAAAAAAACACAAAGAAATGACATCAACAAATCCATACTTGTCAATAATTGCACTGAATTTTAATGGATTAAATGCACTTCTTAAGAGATGTAGAGTTGCAGACTGGGTAAGAAAAATAAACCTTCAGTATACTGTCTAGAAGAGACATACCTTAGAGACAAAGGCAAAGATAGAGTAAAAATCAAAGGTTAGCAAAAGATATATCAAACAAATGACAACAAAAAAAAGCAGGAGTAGCAATATTAATTTCTGATCAAATGGACTTTAAGACAAAAATCATCATATGAGACAAGGAAGGACATTATATTATGAATAAGCATTGATTAACAAGAAGATATAACCATAATAAGGAGCTCTGGTAGCATAGTGGCTAAAGCACTTGACTGCTAACCAGAAGGCTGGAGGTTCAAACCCATCAGCCACTCCTCGGAAGGAAGGTTGGGCAATCCTACTTCTGTAGTGATACTGCCTCGGAAACCCAAGGAGGGGTCGCTATGAGTCG
>NW_006921612.1:17627714-17629605 GCF_000298275.1 Orycteropus afer afer | reverse complement strand
ACATGGAACATTCTGCAGGATAGACCATATATTAGGCCACAAAGCAAGCCTTAATTAATCTAAAAACATTGAAATACTGCAAAGCATCTTCTCAGATAACAATACTATCAAATTAGAAATCCACAATAGGAAGATGAATGGAAAAATAGCAAACACATGGACACTGAATAATACCCACCTTAAGAATGACTGGGTAATTAAAGAAATAAAAAATGAATTAAAAAAAATCCCTTGAGTCAAATAAGAATGAAAATAACTTACCAAAATCATTGGGACACAGAAAAAGCATTGATCAGAGGTCAATTTGTAGCAATCAACACACATATCAAAAAAGAAGAAAGGAAAATCAACATTTTAAACCAACATCTCCAACAATTAGGAAAAGAACAGCAAGAAAAGTCTAGAGTCACCAGAAGAAAGGAAACAATAAAGATTCAAGCAGAAATCAATTAAACAGAAAATAAATAGACAACAGAAAAAAAATCAACAGGAGTAGAAGTTGGTTTATTGAAAAGATTAATAAAATTGACAAACCACTGGCAAATTTAACAAAGGAAAAGAGGGAAAGAACACAAATAACAAGAATAAGAAATGAAATGGGTGATATCACAACAGAACAAACTCAAATGAAAAGGATAATATCAGGATACTATGAAGAACAGTACTCCAACAAATTTGAAAATCTGGAAGTAATGGACAGATTACTACAAACACACCACTTACCTAAACTAACACAGACTGAGGTGAAAACTTGAACATATCCATAACAAAAGAAGAAATTGAACAGGTCATCAAAAAATTACCAACAAAAAGAAAAAGTCCTGGCCCAGACGATTTCACTGGACAATTCTATCAAATAGAGAATAACTGACACCAATCCTACTCAAACTATTCCAAAAATATAGAAAAGGATGGAATCCTCCCAAATTCATTTTATGAAGCAGGCATAACCTGGATACCAAAACTAGGCAAAGACATCACTCAAAAGGGAACATAGATGCAAAAATTTTCAACAAAATACTAGTCAAAAGACTCCAACAGTCATAATGAACAAGTGGGGTTCAGATTAGGTATGGAAAGATGGTTCAACAGTAGAAAGATAATTAATGTCATCCACCACATAAAATAAACAAAGGAAAAGAAACACATGATCATATCAATCAATGCAGAAAAGGCATTTGATAAAATCCAATGCCCATTCCTGAAGAAAACTCTCAGCAAAATAGGAACAGAAGGGATATTCCTCAGCAAAATAAAGGGCATATATGCAAACCCAACAGCCAATATTATTCTCAGTGGAAAGAAACAGAACCATTCTCCTTGTGAACAAGAGCCAGAAAAGGATGCCTTCTATCACCATTTCTGTTCAACATTTTCTTGGAAGTCTTAGCCAGGGCAATAAGGCAAGAAAGGGAAATCAAAGGCATCCATCTTGGTAAGGAAGAAGTCAAACTATCCCTATTTGCTGATGATATTATTCTATAACTAGAAAACCCAAGAGACTCAGTAAAAAATCTACTGGAACTAATTGAGAGATTTAGCATAGTGGCAGGATAAGGGATCAACATCCAAAAATCAGTTGGATTTCTCTACACACACCAGCAAAGAGTTTGCTGGAAAAGAAATAAAGAAATCAATACCATTTATAATACTTCCCCAAAAAATAAACTACTTGGAAATAAATCTTACCAGGGACACAAAAGACCTATACAAAGAAAACTACAAAACACTACTTCAAGAAACCACAAAAGATCTACATAAATAGAACATACAATGTTGTTGCATAGGAAGATGGAACACTGTGAAAATGCCACTTCTACCCAAAGCAATCTATACATTCCATACAATTCCAACCCAGATCTCATCAACATTCCTTAAGGATATGGAAAAC
>NW_006921612.1:17604091-17617427 GCF_000298275.1 Orycteropus afer afer | reverse complement strand
TCAGGGGTCCAAGATTATCTTCTGTGTCTTTGTTAATTGGTTTCCCTTTTCTTTGTTGAAAAGCATCTGTGCAGTCCTTCTGCCTAGTCCGCCATTTTGCTGGAACCTCTACAATCACTAACTTTAAATGGAAAGGAAAGACACCTTGGATAAGCAAAGCATTATTGAAGAAGAACAAAGTAGGAGGTCTCACACTCCCAGATGTTAAAATCTACTATACAGCTGCAGTTGCCAAAACTGCCTCAAGTAGTTACAATGGCAGACACATAGACCAATGGAAGAGATTTGAGAACCCAGAAATAGATCCATTGATCATTGGTCAGCTGATTTTTGACAAAGGGCTGAAATCCATTAAATGGGGAAGAGATTATCTGTTTAACATATGGTGCTGGCAAAACTGGATATCCATTTGTAGAAAAATGAAACAAGATCTGTTGATCAAAGACTTAAATGTGAAGCCAAAATATATACAGTTCCTCAAGGAAAAATAGGGACAAATTTAGGGGCCCTAATGTATGGTATAAATAGACTATCAAACATAACCCAAAATGTACAAACAGCAGAAGAGAAATTTAAAAAATGGGACCTTCTCAAAATTAAAGTTTTGTGTACTTCCAAAGACTTCTCCAAGAGTCAAAATGAACCTACAGATTGGGAAAAAAATATTTGGCAATGACATATCTGACAAGTATCTTATCTCTAGCATTTGTAGACAACTCCAGCACCTCAATAACAAAAAGACAAATATTCCAATTAAAAAATGGACAGAAGACTTGAATAGACACTTCACCAAAGAAGGTATTCAGGTGACCAACAGACATATGAAGAAATGCTCATGATGATTAGCCATTAGAGAGGTGCAAATCAAAACAACAATGAGATACCATCTTGCCCCAGCACTAGTACCATAGTTCAACAAGACAGAAAATAACAAATGCTGATGAGGATGTGGAGAGATTGGGACTCTCATACACTACTGTGGAAAGGAGTATGGCAATCCCTTAAAAAGTTGGAATTAGAAATACCATTTGATCCAGCCATTCCATTGCTAAGTATATATCCTAAAGAAGTGAAAGCCAGGACAAGAACAGATATATGCACACTCATGGTCATAGCAACACTATTTACAATAGCCAGAAGATGGGAAAAATCTACATGTCCATTGACAGAAGAATGGATAACCAAACTATGGTACATGCACACAATGGAATACTATGCAACCCTAAAGAATAAAGTAAAATCAGTAAAACTTTGCATAACATGGATGAACTTGGAGGACATTATGATGAGTGAAATAAGTCACTTACAGAAGCACAAATAATATTGTATTAGTTTGCTATTATAAAAGTCAGGGAAAGGATTATATATGGAAAGAAATGTTCTTTGATGGTTACCAGGGGTGGGAGGAGAGGGGACAGGAAGGAGCACTATTAGTTAGGTAGAGACAAGTATTTATTTTGGTGAAGAGAAAAGAAATATACCATATGTGAGTAATCAACACAGTGGCATTGAGGAAAAGGAAGACATAGAGTGTGGGAGGTAGAGACAGCAGAGATGAACCCTTTTGCACATACAGTACAGTGTTGTCAGTGAAGGCAAACATTGATATACAAGTGGATAGAGGGACAGACAGGCTGAACTATTAGATATGCCCATGTAGGGAGGAGTGTGGTCAAGACCATGCATAGAGTTGGCAGACAATGTTTCTACAAGTGTATTGGTATATTCTATAAAAATTTCCAGATATGTAGTAGAGGTGGCAAGGGATAAGATTGCGGTCAACTTTTGGCTGCAGCCAGCTACCCAGAGGGAGTGAGTAGTTGGACATGTGGGCTTGAGACAATAGTTTCAGGGAACTTCAAGCTCAAGTGGCATAAAATACTGCACAAAAAGGTTCTGCATCTTACTTTGGTGAGTAGTGACTGGAATCTTACAAGCTTTCAAGCAGCCATGTAGATGCAACAATGGGTATCTCCTCATCCAGAGCAATGAAGAATGAAGAAAAACAAAAATATGTGGAACAATTAGTCCAAGTGACTAGTACACATGCAATCCTCAGCCTATATGACGATGAGACCAGAAGAACTAGATAGTGTCCAGCTACCACTGTTAACCACTTGAAGGGAGATCTATGTAGGAGATTCTGGATAGAATGGGAGAAAAATGTGGAACAAAACTTAAAATCATTAAAAAAAAAAGAGGACCAGATTTGCTGGTCTGGTAGAGCCTGATAGAACCCCTGAGACTATGTGACCTATCTGCCCTTCAGGTCTGAAACTGAACCCACTCTGTGTCTTCCAACTCATATGAATTGAACATTTACATTAGGTAGATACACTCCTTGGAGAAATCAATCATGGGAGAATAGAAGTGTGGCAGGAGTGCATTGGAGGGAAGAATAGGTAACTACGGCGAGGAAGTAAGAGGGGAGCTGTTACATTGTGGGAAATTGCAGGTAACATTATAAGACAAAGTGTATGAACTACTGTATAGAAACTGAAATTGCTCTGTAAACTTTCACCCAAATGACACTAAAAATTAAAAGAAACAAAAAAGTCAAGGAAAGGAAAGAACCAAAAGAAAGAAAAAAGAAGAGAATCAGGAAAAGGGAAGAGAGAGAGAGAGAGAGAGAGAGAGAGAGAGAGAGAAAGAACCAAGGAAGAGAAAGAGAAAAGAATAAATAAATAAATAATAAGAAAGAAGGAAGATAAAAAGAACAATTTACAAACACATAAAAAGAAATCTGTGGGGGACAAGGGGCAGCACCCAGGTTGTGTCATGGCACAAACCAGGATGGAATTCTTGCTCGTTAAGAAGGTGTGTGGAAGCAGGGGATGGCCACATCTCTGTTCACCAAGAGGGTGTTGGGTATGAGAAGTAACAAGGGGAATAGCCTGTATTTCTTGTCATCAGCCTCCCTTGTGGTTGTCCGTGCTGTCCTCAGCAAGAGGAGCCTATTCTTAGGTCTCTGTCTAGTTCCGAACTGCCACTTGCATATATTCAAAATGAGATTTACTTGTGTTGAGCCTTAAGTAAATATTCAAAATTTCTGTGCTTTCAGGACAGCTGGCAGTCCATAGCTCTGTTGTCTCCTTACTCACTGTGTCATTCAGGTTCTTCTATTATTTATAAAATAATCCACTTGTCTATTCTTCCCTTCAAAGCTCTTGGTTCCTGGATTGTCTTCTATATTAGTTTCAATTGGTTTCTCATTGCTTTGTTGCATAGGGTCCGTATAGCTTCTCTGCCTATTCTGTCATCTTGCTGGAACACCCCCTTCCATTTTCTTTTGATGTTTCCTGCATCTGTCAGTATTTTACCTATAGAATATTTCAGTATTGTAAGTCAAGTCTTGAATTTTTTCTTCAGTTCTTTCATCTTGAAAAATGCTGAACATGTTCTTCCCTTCTGGTTTTCTAATTCCAGGTTTTTGCACATTTCATTATAATTATTGACTTTATCTTCTTGAGCTACTTTGAAATCTTCTGTTCAGCTCTTTTGTCTTGTATCTTTTGTCAAATCTCTTCTTCAGATGGTCTCTAAATTCAGGTGGGATATAATCAAGGCTATATTTTGACTCTCTTGGACTTTCTTTGTCTTCAGCTTGCACTTGAACTTGCATATAAACATTTGAGGATCTGTTCTGCAGTCAGCTCTTGGCCTTGCTCTGGCTGAAAATATTGAGCTTCTTTATCTTCTCTTTCCACAGCTCTGGTTGAGCTGATTCCTGTGTATTCCATCTGGTGAGGTTCATGTGTAAAACTACTGTTTATGTTATTAAAGAAAAGTATTTGCAATGAATAATTTGTTAGTCTTGTAAAATTCTATCATGAGATCTCTGGCATCATTTCTATCTCCAAGGCCACATTTTCTGTCTACTGGTGATTCTTCTTTGTTTCCATCTTTCACATTCCAATCAACAGTAATGATCAATACATCTTGATTGCATATTTGGTCAATTTCAGACTGCAGAACTTGGTAAAAATTTCCAATTTCCTCTTCTTTGATTTTAGTGGTTGGTGTGTAAATTTGAGTAATTGTAGTACTAACTGGTCTATTATTTACAAAATAATCCACTTTGTGGTGATGAATGCCATGCCATTCTTCTTCAATTTGTCATTCCCAATATGGTATATTATGTGTCTGTCTGATTCCAAATGGCCAAAACCAGTCCATTACAGCTCAATAATGCCTAGGATATCAATCTTCATGCATTCCATTTCAGTTTTAACGATTTCCAATTTTCCTGCCTTCATATTCTGTTATTCCATGTCCCAATGATTAAAGGATGGTTGAAACTGTTTCTTTCAACTTTGAGCCATGCTCCATCAGCAAATGGGGGTCCCAAAATCTTCATTCCATCCATTTCATTAAGGTCAACTCTACTTTAAGGAGACAGCTCTTCTTCAGTCACGTTTTCAGTGCCTTTCAGCCTTAGAGTCTCATTTTCTAGCACTCTATCAGACAATGTTTCAAGGCTGTTCATAAATACTTCAAGTAATATGTCAGACAGTGTTTCATTGCTATTCATAAGGTTTTCACTGCCCAATTCTTTGAGAAGCAATTGGCCTTTCCTTTTTCCAAATCTTTCTTAGTCTGGAAGCTTCACTGAAACCTGTTCACTATGGGTGACTCTGATGGTGTTTGAAACACTAGTGACATAGCCTTCATCCTCTCAGCAACAAAAAAGCCACTACAGTATGACAAACTGACAGATAAGTGGTGGATATCATTGTGATAGATACAAAATAAATTAAAGTATGATGTGCTAGATTCTATACTACCAATTACACAGAATGCTGTAGTTTCTGGGAGTGAACTCATTTGCATGCATGCATTTTCACACATATCCCCACCCTCACCCCTAAAAGCAGCAAAAGGTGTTACAGAAGAAGGATTTACAAGAACAGAATTAGAATGAACTTTGACAAATGACTAGGATATTTTCATGTAAAGAGAGAGGAAAGGCACTATTAGGCAGAGTACATGTGTGAGTGGAGCTCAGTGTTCATGACATGCAAAGTGAAATTCCACATATAGGAAGTACAGGGCATACAGAAATGACAGAGGCACAGAAGTTTAAAGTGAGTGAGGGCTCTGAAATGGATTCTTCTACTTCAACATTTCCTAGCCTTTTCCCCTGCTCTGCTGTTCTCCGTAGAATGTATCACTATATAAGAAATCATATTGTTTATTTTCCTCATTTATCCATTAAAATATAAGCTCCACAAGGGCATGTATTTTGCTCTGTTTTTTTTTTTTTTTTCATTAATGAATCTATAGTCCCTGGAAAGTTCTGATGGAGTAGGCATTAAAGCATTTGACTAACAACCAAGAGGTCAGTGATTCAAACCAGCCAGCCACTCAAGGGAAGATGAGGCAGTCTACTTCCATATGGATTTATAGACTTGGAAATCCAATGAGTGTCCCTATGAGTCTGAATTGATTCGATAGCAGTGAGGTTGGTTATGATTTGTCCCTAGAAGTGGAAGTCCTGGGTGGTACAAACTATTAACATGCTCAGTTGTTCACCAAAAGATCAGAGGTTTTAGTCAACCCAGAGACTCCTCAGAAGAAAATCTAGGCAATCTACTTCCCACGATCAGTCACTGAAAACCTTCTTGAGCAAGGTTCTACTCAGACATACACGGGGTCACCATGAGTTAGAACCAACTCCATGGAACTAATAATGACTCTCTAGTGTTGTCTGGCATATAAGAGGTATATGATAACCAAGTGGTATAATAATTAAGGATAAAAGCAAAAATAAATGTTCATTTTGGGGTTGACTTTTGGCTGTATTACAAAATAGCAGCAAGACCTTAGATAAGTTGAACCTTCTAAACTTTGATTTCCTCATTTTTAAAATTCAGATACTAATGTTTATCTTTTAAGGCTGTTGGAGGAGAAAATTATGCAGGCAAGCCATTAGCAAAGTGAGTGCCTTGTAACTGGTAATACAGGAATGATGGCAGTGTTGTGATCATAACAACACTGATGAGATTACAAGGATCAATTAGATTTTTGGTTTTCCTGGTGATGATGACAATGGTGGTGTTACTGTTTCTAATGTCTAAGACATTAGCTAAAGAATTATTCGTTATAGTCCATAATCTGTGTTTCACTGAGGCACTCCATGTAACCAAAACCAGATACACATGACCAAGATTTCCTCTATTAGAAATCATTACTCACTCATCAAAGTTTCACCCATCTGAACTTGAAATTAATTATATATAATAAGCATGAATCACACTGACATGTTATAATGGGAAAATACAACCTAAAATGCTGCTTGTGTATATGTGTGTGTTTCACTAATATCCTGAATTGAATACATCTTTAAATCATTTTATTAAATGGTGACTGGTTCACATCAGTCCCTTTAATGGTAGCATTTGAAGATAAGTGTATAGTGTTTAGAAATCTTCATCATGTGATGCATTTTGGGTTATAATTGAAGTCATTGGTATTGAACTCTATATTCTCAAAGTCATGTGCTTATCAAAGTATGAAGTATATTTTCCTCCTATTTACCACCACCATCTTTGAAATAATTTGTTAGGAGGATTCTTTCTCGAAACTTTCAAAAAATAATTCTAAGCAAAAACGTGAGCTTACTTCAGCAATAGAAATGTACCAGCAAGAAACAATTCATGCTCTAAAACTCATCTAGCAAGGGACATTTAACCAGAGTTCAGTAACAGACCTTCTTATTTTCAAGGACCTGGTCCTGAAAAGTAACACATATGGAACATCTGGACAGATCTGTGCAAATAATTGTATTACTCATTTCTAAAATCACTATCATCTTACTACATTTTATCAGCTCAACTTGCTTTATTTCCACTATCAGATGGTAAACTGCTTCTTTTTCTAACATGCTTTTGAGCAGAGAGGTGGATGTACAATGAGAATTGTCTCCTTAGTGCACCATAGCAGAAAACATAATGGATACTTTAACTGTCTTGGGCCATTGAGAGTTTTGTAAAACAGTAAACATGGTCAGAGGAATTTCTTATAGTATTTACAAGTTGACTCATTTGGGAAATAGCAGAGACTGGGCGTGTACATTCCGTTTCTCTTCTTTACATTATGTTAAGTTTCACCTGAGAGGAAATTCTATCAAGTATCTCAATATATGTGAGAAAAATGCGTTATTCTCAGGTGACAAAGAATAGTTTTTGTGCATAATCCATTATGAAGACATAGGCTTCCACCATTGTTTTGACAGCAAAGCCCTTAGGAATTTAAGAACAGAGCTCTCCTTTGTCTAGCATCCTGAGCACTGAGCCTGTCTGAAGCACTGTGTCACTTTGAGTAAATTCTCTTTCTCTTTTCCCTGTAGGACATTTTCTTCTATTCTTCATCTTCTCTCATCTCACCTCTCCCTGGAAAGTAAGAATAACAATCACAGGCCAGTGTAGAAATGGCACTGCTGTTGCTGCTGCAACATGGATCTCAACAAAATGTCCCTGGAGTCAATCCAGCCACTTTCTAATTGGTCTCAATGGCTCACTTCCCCTCATATTCTGTACCAAAATTAGAAGGATTTAATACAGACAAAGCTCTTCACATCCCACTTTCTGCCAACCTGCCCATTCAACATCACTGTCAGAGACACACAATGTTGCAGATAAGCAGCCTCCTTTTCAATAGTTACTCAAAGGTCAGAACTCTGTGAGACTCAGAGAACAGAAAATGTCAACCTGGGAATTACTGAATATGTGTATGTACAGAACACCAGATATTTTAAAAGATAAATACCATAGAAAAAGTGCTAAAGTGCCTTCATTTTTTTTAACAGTTTAATATGAGATTTATAAGGTCTGAACTGTTTAATATAGCATTCAAATATTTCTATGATTTGTTTCATATATATGTATATGCTGTTGTTGTATAATTTTCCCATCTCACACTTGCCTTCTTCATTTTCCTTTCCTCAAATGTTGTGGGATTGAAGCTCAAATTGGAAGAGTTTAAATCAAACGGTCATCACGAGATCATTTAACTTTGATAAGGAAGCCAGAATCATTTTCTTAAAAAAAGGAGGGGGGGTCATGTTTGATGTCAGTAATCTTAGATAAACAAGAAGACTGAAAGGTTTATTTCCTTAATTATATGGCTACAATAAAACAAAAAAATAAAATCAAAGATTTAATTAATACTACCTACATCAATAAGAAAAAAAAAATGCTTATGAATAAGTTCCTAAGGAACATCTCTGCATGGAATTTGAGAAAAGGTAAGCACAAATACACTAGTACTGAACATATGCTCAAAAACACCTCTTCTACTTTGTTCTTGCAGCCGTGTTTCTATCAAGTATACCATTCTTAACTTTTCTCTGGGACATAGAACCAAGGAAATGGAATCTACCAGAAGTGAACATGCTGGTTCAGAACACAGATAGTAGAGTTGAATATAACACTAGGTTTGACTATTCAGTTCACTCTTTCTAATCTGTGTGATCATGTAGAAATTGTTTCACTTCTCAAAGTCTCTACTGGCTCTTTTCTAGACTGGACATAGCATACTGCCTGCATCTTAAAATAGATGAGACAATCAATTGATGTGATTCAAGCATATCATATAATGTGTGACACTTAGGCTAGTGTTCCTTAGTGTTCTGCTCTGTGATTTTTAGTAAGAGGAATCAGTGGCAAAATATATTTTTCAGAAAGCAAAATGCAATACAGAGAACAAGAGTCATGATTAACTTTCTAACTTCAGACATCTGTAGTAACATCCAATATGAGTCAATTTTCTTAAGTGGGTTGGAGCATAAACTAAAAATTCCTTACTGCTAAATAGACTCTAGGAGCCCTGGTAGCATAGTGTCTAAGGCACTTGACTGCTAACCAGAAGGCTGGTGGTTCAAACCCACCAGCCACTCCTTGGAAAGAAGATGGGGCACTCTACTTCCGTAATGATACTGCCTCGCAACCCAAGGAGGGGTCGCTATGAGTTGGGCCTGACTCGATGGCACACAACAACAACAAACAACAAATAGAGTCTAAAGAAGGTTACAAAGTCTTTCTGTGAAAAATGGGAGTAGTATAGAGCCTTAAGATCTACAAAATGCTAACTCAAGATGATACAATATTTGAATTTAAGTGTTTTAGGCTTTAATGATTAACCACGGGTACACACATAAAATAGAATTTTAGTTTAAGCATCTCAAAATTTATTTTCTTGAGATATAAGACCAGAAAAAGTGTCAAATTATTTTCTACTAAATATCAGAATGTCAGTCAGAAATAATTCTTGTTATCTCTGAGTTCAAATTAAAGATTTGGATCAATTGAAAACACACTGAGAACTTGCTGTCTTTATAATAACCATGACTTCCAAAACATAGCTGACATTGACAACACTTTTCTTGTAAGTGGTATAAGTTTGCATTTGCCACGTATATAAAATTAGAAGAGGTTTCAGTGATATTTCATGAACTGTATTTTTGATATTGTAGCTAATATTTTATCTGCATTTTTGTATTTTTCACTCAGGTAAAACAAATGACTACCTATCATGTAATTTCTTCAGAATGAGAATTTACTCATTTTGGACAATATCTTCCAAAAAAACAAAAATAAAAACAAAACAAAAACCTTATGATGCCTGGAAATTATGTATCACATCTATCATCCCAGAGTTGTAATTCCTCTATGATAATTTATATTTTCAATCAGATATATTTTTTGATAGACATTATAGTATTGTTATAATGTTACTTTTGGTCTGAAGTAATGAAATTTACTGGGGCAAATAACATCTATTCTGTAACACAGCACCATCACTGGAGCATTGAGGAGAATTTTCGCCCCTACACCATTCCACAATAAAAATATCACTGCCATTTTAATTGCTCTGGACTGATGTGTCAGCTAGAGACATAAGTTTTAATGATCAATAGACCATGAAGCTAAGAATTTTGAATTCATGCCACTCATCAACACATCGATCCCTAATTTCTATATGATTAAGACAAAAATATCTCTTCAGTAACTAATTGCTTTATTTCCTAGGAACACATCAAAAAAAGAAAGAGAGAGAGAGAGAAGAAAGATTAAATTTACTAAGGGAAAATTTAATTTCCATTGCTATAAGTAAAGGCAAAAGTCAATTTTCCATATTTAAAAGTAACTAATTAATTAGGAAGTTTGGGCAATCTACTTCCATAGTGATACCACCTCGAAACCCAAGGAGGGGTCACTATGACTTGGAATAGACTCCATGGTAGTAGTTGCATTTTGCATTTTTCTGAGAAAAAGGAAAAATATTCCATTTATAATATAATAAATCAACTCATAAATGTAGACTAAATAACTGAGTTAGAAAATTATCATTTTGTAACTTTTATTATAATAATTAACTCATCTAAGAATGATCAATGATGCTAAAAATGGTGGGTAAAAGTTTGGTGACGGACAGAATATTTGTATACTCATCCCTCAAAATACCCAAAATGCCATTTGCTTTCTGTTACTATGCAATGAAAAAGACACAATATAATTTTGAAATGTTCCTGCCAATTTTCAGTAACGAAACATAAACTCAATATGAAGAACATTATATAAATTAACAGTCATCATTAACATGGAAAGCCTGGGAAATGGTTCCAGAGTCCTGACAAGTAGATGCCATATTGCAATAGATCCTGAACTATGAAAAAATGACTATAAAGGGTATTATTTGAGACCACTGTTAAAAGTATAATTTGGACTATACAATAGATAATAGTGCTGTATTATTATTGTGTTCTCTACTTAGACAATTTT
Source organism: Orycteropus afer afer (assembly GCF_000298275.1). NCBI lineage: Eukaryota > Metazoa > Chordata > Mammalia > Tubulidentata > Orycteropodidae > Orycteropus > Orycteropus afer. The sequence goes on along the minus strand of NW_006921612.1, from coordinate 17,606,646 downwards.
ATTATGGTTATGTAAGATGATTGCATTGCTTTAGAAAATATACATTATAATGTTTGTTGGTAAAGTGGTAGCCAACTTACTTTCAAATATTTTAGGAAGAAAAAATGTGCAGGTTGAGAGGCAGAGAGGAAGATGGAGAAGATAATAAAATATCATCACTGAACCTGTTGGTAAGTGAACACATTATACTATTCTTGTAATTTTATGCATGAATTATTTCAAGATAAAATGTCAAAAATATTCAATCATGTAAATCTTACCTTTTCCTATACGTAAATCATCTTTTAAGAGAAACAACCAACTATAACAATTTTTTTTTTTTTCAATTGAGACTCAGGCCAGAGAGGTTAAATGAGTTATGGTAATATTTCCAAGAGACATATATTTTTTAAATTTATCTGTTTCTCGTGAGAGAGGAGATAAATAAGCAGTGGGGACAAAACTATACAGAAATATTTTCTTATAAGCTGAAATTACCTTATTATTCTTATAAGCTTCAAATATACTATTTGAAGAATTCTTAGGAAGACCCAGTGCAAAATTTTAAAATTTATAAAATACTATGTTACTTAGAACCAGATTCTCTAAGATATGAATTGATCAAATCCTAATTTTCAGGATAAATTAGCCATCAAGTCAGTGTGAGTCACACACTATGGGTAACAACCAGTCAAGGAATGACCCAATCCAGATCCTGACTGCCTGACTAGCTGTCTTCTTTCTTCTCCAACATGGAACACATTTTATAAATGGTATAAAGAAAATTTTGGTCCTAACATCATTACCACTACCATTTCCCAAAATCAAGGATCTAGCATGTGACAGTAAGGCCATGGAGAAAGCTCTGGACCATTAGAAAATCTAGCAATTAACTGGTTGTTGTTGTTGTTGTTGTTTGCGATCGAGTTAGCAAACTATTATTAAACATATAAGGAGAGAAATTAAGGAACCATTATGTATGGGATCCCTAAGCTCAGCTCTCTCAAATAACCAGCTTTATAAATTAGTGCTGGAAGAAATTCTGACATGGTTGGAGGTTTTTTTTTTTTTTTTTTAACATAATCCCTTTTATGGAGATCAAATGCTATTAATGTTAAGACTATATTCTTCTGCTTTGAGGCAAGATATTATATTAAGGCATTTTTTTAATAGCATTTTACCAAAACAGCTGCAGAGGTATTACAAAGAACACAATAAATATCTCCCAACCTACTGTCAAAATAGTTTGCCTAAAATCCTTATCTGTGAGTCACTGTGTATATAAAATTTACTAAGAAGCTTGTCCCATATATTCAATATTGGTTAAGAAGATTGTGACTGGACATCATCACAGTCCACATTTCTTTCCTTGGGTGAAATTATAAAATCAGAGAACCATTCTTGTCCACTGCACTACTAAAATGGACACCTGGTGAAGCTTGCAGTGTTTGGCTACCTTGTAGGTGCTATATGGCAGCATGAAGTTGAGAAAAATTCACTGAGTGCCTAGACTCAAGGCCTTTCAGAAAATTCACTAATTCCATCTTGCTCAATTCAAAAGCTGTGTGAGTTTACATTTTTGTACTATGTGGCATTAGATTGGATAAGGAAAAGTAGTGGTAACATTTCTCTTTATCTTGATGTGCTTTTATTCCCATGTCACGCTATTTTTTTTTTTTTTTAATCAAGACATAATCTTCCTTACACAGATGACAGTCACTGATTTTTACAGATTTTTAATTACTTTAGGTCAGTCTTGTAATCTCCATGTGCCAGAGTTATTTAAACTGCAAGAACAAAGCATGTGGGTGATACCCTTTCTGTATATTATAAACTGTAAAATACTTAAGGGTTGGAGGATTAGAAGTAAGCTGTTTCACTGGTAATTCTTTTCTGATCTGCACTCCTCAAAACCAAAAAACAAAAATAATTAATTATAAGCAATGAATGAAAAAACTAGAAACATCACATATACAGAAACACACCCTGTCAATTTATCAGAAACTCACCAATTTATTGTAACTCTTTCAATGTGAAGGATGCCTTTTTTTATTGTAGAGATGGACGGCAGGGGGGTGGGGGGCAAGAGCAAGCCTAGATCACTCACCTACTTAGAACACTTATTGATGTCTAGAAAATGTGATCAAGGATGCATTGAACACAATTTTTCATATTCCTTTGAAAAAAACAGAGTTTTCTAGTGGTTTACACTATATTTGCTCAAAGATGAATTTAATGTACCTAATTTATACCAAGAACAGATCTCAGGCTTGTGTCACCTGCATGGCCGCTGGAGATTTTATTTATTTATTTTTTATTTCTAGCTACTTTTGCCACTGAGGATCTCATTAAAGTAAGAAATAGGTATAATGTAGTCACAGATTGGTTATACTGCTCTTCTGAATCCCAGATGCTATTTAAACTCTTCAAAATATTTCTACAGACCTATGTGGATACTAACAGCACAGTGTAATAATAAACAACTAAAAGTTTTCTTTGCATTGAGGGTCACTGGAAAGCATCATTGCTTATATAAATTTCTATCTTTTTACCTAGAAGACTGTGAAGTTCACCAG
>NW_006921612.1:17602020-17603936 GCF_000298275.1 Orycteropus afer afer | reverse complement strand
ATATCTATGTTGTTGTTGTTGTTATTTGCCATCGAGTCGGCCCCGACTCATAGCGACCCCTCCTTGAGTTTCCGAGGCAGTATCACTACGGAAGTAGGATCTATATCTATCTATATTTGTTGTTGTTGTTATGTGCAGTCGAGTGTGACCTGACCCATAACAACCCCTCCTTGGGTTTCGGAGGCAGTATCACTACGGATGTAGATTGCCCAACCTTCCTTCTGAGGAGTGATGTGATTTACATCAACAAGAACATTTTTGTTCTTGTTGAATTTTAAGACAGTGGCTGCTTTGGGAGTCCAGTAAGCATTTATCTTAAAAGTATTTTGCATTTTCAGATATCAGATCCTTCAATAGGAGGCAAAGATTCTATCTTCTCAGCAAATGGTTAATAGATACTGTATGAAAAACTTTCCACTTCTTGTTCAAAGGGAGCCCTGAGGTTTTAGGAAACTTATAGAAGTAGCCTGTTGAAGATTTTGTGTTTCTGTTTGCTTTTATAAACTCATAAATTTAATTCTTCAAATGGGAGACTTCTCTAAAATGGCATGTTCTTTTGAGGCATCGAAACTGTATTTATATATTTATTTCAGATCTTGGTTTTTAGAGAAAAATTGAGGTATTTTATTGCTGCCTGTTGTCCCCAAGTTCCTGTGGTGAATCTGTATGTTGAGAAAATATATTGCCTGTACAGATTTTATTTATGTATAACTTAACGGGGTCTGTAAATATTGGTGAATTTCTAATGAATTTTATTTATTTATTTTTTTAGAAATGGGATTTTATTTTTATAACTTTTAAAAGCAATGGGGTAATCTATAACACATGCTTAGGTTTTATTCATATGAACACAGGGTATTAAAAATTAAGAGAAAAATGGGCTACATTCTTGATATGGAAGATTCTATTCAGTTGTTGACAAAACAACAACTTTGTGTATCCTTTCCACTGAGCTGAACCCTGAAGTGAGTGTGTGATATTGTGTGGGTGGGTAAAATGGAGTTTTGGAACTGCACTTGATGGCTTTAAATACTCCCAAAATAATTCTGTTGTATATATGATGTCTGCATGATAAAAATATTCTAGATAGAAAAAAGTATATATATGTGTATATATATGTATATGTGTGTGTATAATATATATGGGTATGCATATATATGCATGTGTATGTATATGTGTGTGTGTGTGTGTGTTTCTATATACCTATATGTATATATGCATGTAAGGAACTCTGGTAGTGTAGTGCCTGAGACATTCAACTGCTAACCAGAAGGTTGACAGTTCAAACCCACCAGCTATTCTGTGGAAGGAAGATTGGGTAATCTACTTCTGCAAAGATTTACTGCCTCAGAAACCCACAGGAGGTCACTATGAATCAGAATCAACTTGATGGCAGTGAGATTGGTTTGTTTGTTTATATATGATCAAGACCCATATTAGGTTAGGTACCTTTGAGTTAGTTCCAACTCAAGTTCCAAGTCATAGCCACCCTATGTAAAATAGAATGAAACATCACCCAGTCCTACACTATCCTCACAATCATTCGCATATTCAAGACCATTGTTGTACCCATATGTCAATTCATCCATTGAAGGACTTCCTCTTTTAGCTGACTCCCTACCAAGTATGATATTCTTCAGGAACTGGTCCCTGCTAATAACATCTCCAAAGTATGTGAGATGAAATCTTGCCATCCTTGCTTGCAAGGAACAATCTATCTGTACTTCATCCAACACAGATTCTTCTGGCAGTCCATGGTATATTAAGTATTTTCAACAACACCATAATTCAAAGGCATCAATTCTTATTAGGTCTTCCTTATTCATTGTCCAACTTTCTCACGCATATGGGGTGGTTGAACATACCATTGCTTGAGGCATGTGTAGCTTAGTTCTTTTTTTTTTTTTTTTTTTTTT
>NW_006921612.1:17570762-17593420 GCF_000298275.1 Orycteropus afer afer | reverse complement strand
TTTTTTTTTCCCCAGCAGATTTGCCCAATGAGATATGTAAGATTTATTTCCTGACTGCTGCATCCATGGGTAGTAGAACTGAAGTAAAATGAAAATCTTTGACATCATTCTTAAATCCTTTTATCATGATGCTGTTAATTGGTCCAGTTGTTCAGATATTTGTTTTCTTTATGTTGAGGTGTAATCTATACAAAATACTATAGTATTTGACCTTCTTCAGTAACTACTTCAAGTCCTCTTCTCTTTCAGCAAGCAAGGTCCTGCCATCTACATAATTTAGCTTGTTGATGAGTCTTCCTCCAATCCTAATTGAGTTGATATAGTCTATGTCCTGGGATTATTTGCTCAACACACAGAATGAGTAACTATGGTGAAAGGATTCAACCCTAACACACAACTATCCTGATATTAAACCATGTAGTTTCCGCTTGCTCTGTTTGAATGATTGCCTCTTGGTCTACGTACACTTTTCACATGAACATAATTAAGTGTTCTGGAATTCCCAAATTTCCCATGCTATCCATAATTTGTCATGATCCACATATTCTAACTCGGTTACAAAGTCAATAAACACAAGTAACCATCTTTCTGGTATACTCTGCTTTCGCCAAGATTCATTTGACACTAGCAGTGATATTCCTTTTTCAATGTATCTAATCTGAATCTGGATTGAATTTCTAGCAAGAATTTTTGCATTATCTTCAGAAAAATTTTATCTGTATGTGATTTTACTTACATTTTTCAATAATTTTTCATTCTGTTGGATCATCTATCTTTGGAATGGTCACAAATATGGATGCATTCCAGTTGCTTGGCTAGGTAACTCTCTTCTAAATTTTTATGATAATTGAGTGCTTCCAGCATCTGCCCATTGAAACATCTCAATGGTGTTTCATCAATTCCTAGACCCTTATTTTTCACCAATTCCTTCCATGCATCTTGGACTTCTTTCAAAACTATTGGTTCTTGATCATATGATACTTCCTCATATGGATGAATATCAACCAATTATTTTTGGCATGGTGGCTCTGCATATTCATTCCATCTGTTTTTGATGCTTCCTGAGTTATTCAATATTTCACAAAGAGAATCCTTTAATATTGAAACTCAAGATTTGAAATTTTTATTTAGTTCTTTTAGTTTGAAAAATGCTGAGTGTTTTGTCTTTCTAATGCCAGGTCTTTTCACATTTGATTTTAATGCTTTGTCTTCTAGAGCCACCTTTCGAAACCTTCTGTTCAGCACTTTTATTTCATCATTTTTCCATTCACTTGAGCTACTGTATTTTCAAGAACAAATTTCTTCTGACATACATTTTGGTCTCTTCTTTGTTTTTTGTCTTTTTAATGACTGTTTGCTTTCTTCATGTATGGTGACCTTAATGTCATCCCACAATTTGTCTGATCTTCTATCATTAATGTTAAATACATCAAAGCTAGTCTTGCAAGGGTCTCTAAATTCAGGTGAGTATACTCAATGTTGTATATTGGGTCTTGTGGATTACTTTTACATTTTCTTCAGCTTCAACTTAAACTTGCATATAAGCAATTAATGGTCTATTCCACAGTCAGCCCTTGGCCTTCTTCTGACTGTTGATATAGAGCTTCTCCATTATCTCTCTCTACAGATGTACTTAATATGATTCTTGTGTTTTCCATAAGCAAAGTCCACATATAAAGTCACCATGTATGTTGTTGAAAAAAAAAAAAAAGATGTTTGCAATGAATAAATTGTTGATCTTGCACAACTTCTATTATGCAATCTCCAGTCTCATTTATTTCACCAAGACTATATTTTCCAACTATTGGTCCTTCTTATTTGTTTCCAAGTTCCACATTCAAATCAATAGTAGTTATCAATTCATCTTGACTGCATGGTTGATCAATTTCAGACAGCTGGAGTTGGCAAAATTCTTTAATTTCTTTCTCTTTGGCTTTACTGGTTGGCATATAAATTTGAATAATTGACATATTTATTGGTGTTCTTGTAGATTTTTAGGTATTATCACTAACAGTGTTATACTTTAGGACAGTTATTTTTAAAATACATTTTATGGAAATATAATTTATTTATAGTGAAATACACAAAACTAGTGACATGTGTCAATGAAGGATAGTTCTTTTAGTATTAAATTTGACACTGTTCCTCTTTATCATTCCTGACATGCTAGATCATATGATTATCTATCTGATTCAAAATGGTTGATACAATCCATTTCAAGTCATTAATGCCTAGTATATCAATCTCAAAGCATTCCATTTTATTTTTATGACTTCCTGTTTTCCTGGTTTAATATTTTGTAAGTTCCATTTTCCGACTCTTAATAGATATTTACAGCTGTTTCTTCTCATTTTAAGTCATGCCACATCAGCTAATATCTGAATGCTTTACTCCATTCATGTCATTAAGATTGACTCTACTGTGATGAGGTAGATAGACTTTCCTCAGTTGTATTTTAAGTGCTTTCTAACCTGAGGGGATAATCTTCTGACATTATACCAGACAATGTTCCAATGCTATTCATAAGGAGGGTTTCAGATAATGAGTCCAAGCCAGAGTTCTGACTTCCCTTAGAGAGTTTCCAGGGTATCCAGTAAGGACTATTATAGCCCTAGTGCCACTCATGGGGCAATGAGGCTGCAAAAGCCATACTCTCAGGGAGAAATAAAAATTAGCACAGCTTCCAGAGGCCTGTTTCAGGTGCAGCGATAATGGACACTAGGCCAAAAAGTGCCACAGTCCTCGACTGCCAAACAAACCATGCCCCACCTGCAGACAATGGGGACATTGGATTATGGACTGCCCCAAGGGGCAGCCACACCTACCTTCAGTACAGCTAATCCTCAAACCCTGAAAATCCATACTCTCAATTAGAGTGAGGGGGCCCGGACTCCCCTGCCCCCGTCACCAAGCCTGGTGATCCTGAGGAGCCCAGGGTCACGGGGACAGCGGCTGGCCAAACTATTTCTTTTGTGGTCGACACTGGGGCATCTCTCTCACTCCTAACATGCTGGTCTGGATTCTCTATTGAGAGCCCTCAACCTATCATGGGAGTGTCAGGATCCATTTCCTACCCCTGAAAAACCCAACCCCTCTTTTGCTCATTCAGAAATATAACCTTTACTCACTCCTTTATTATAGTTCCCCAATGCGCAGTTCCCTTAGTAGGATGAGACATCCTTCATAAGCTAGGAGCCTCCATTTACCTTCCCCCTTTAAATACCACAAGCATGTTCTTACTTCACACCTGGACTATCTATCCCTCCCCAAACCTCCCCTGCCCTTCCCTCCCGTCCCTGACCATCCCCTCAGAGGTGTAAATCCAGTTGTTTGAGATACCTACCATCCCGGAACATACCCCAGTTGTAATCAAACTTTTCCTTTGTCTTTTAAGTCTCACAGTTCGACCTCTTTCCCTGCCTTGAGTTTGCCTCCGGATTCTTTTGGTATGTGGAACAAATGTCCATCTGTCTCCCTTCTCACTGGATGGAAACTGTTCTTTAGCATACCTGTCCTCCCGAATTAATCCCATAACTCCAAACACCTCAATCCCTATCTCAGTGTCCCACAATACCACAATAGGCAGCGAAGAGCAGTCCAAGACATTCAAGTCTTGGACCTTCTCACCGCTGCCCACGGGAAATACATGCTCTTCTACAAGAGCAAAGCTGCTTCTATACTAACCAATCCCACCTAGTTCGAGATGGCTCACAGCACCTCTAAGGTTTAGCCAACAAACTCCAAGTCCAATCAACAACATCTCCCTCCTGGTTCCTAGGAAATCTCCCATCCTGGCTTATACCTCTTTTAACTCCCTTTATTAGCCTACTCCTAATTTATTCCTTTCTCCTTTGTCTTATCAGTCTGGTGCAGCACTTCCTAACCAAATGGGGGGGGGGCAGCAATCACCTGAGCAACCACCCAAGATCATGTGAAAACTATGTTTCTTCTCCACACTCAATAAAGGGAAGGCAGAACGAACTCCGCCCCTGACCAGCAGGAAGCAATCAGATACAACAGCGTTGACCCTTCTTCATTTTATATCCGTTTAAAGCTCTGGAAGCATAGTAGCTAGGGCACTTGACTGCTAACGAGAAGGCTGGCAGTTCAAACCCATCAGCCACTCCTCAGAAGGAAGATGGGGCAATCTACTTCCGTAGTGATACTGCTTCAGAAAACCAAGGAAGGGTCGCTATGAGTCGGGTCCCACTCCACGGCACATAACAACAACAACAACAAAGTTGAATGAAGGACTGAAGTGGCTACTCTAAACTTGGTTAAGATACCTGAAACCTCAAAGATAAATTTCACCTACACACCTCACACCCTCCCCTGCCTTGAGAAACCTGAGAGATAAACTGTGCTTGCAGACCCCACACCCTCCCCGCCTTGTGAAACCTCAAAGATAAATTCTATCTGCAGACCCCGCCCCCGCCACTTCCTGGAAAATGCAACTCTTGCAAAACCCCCGTGGGCACCAGAGGTCCCTATAAAAGGGGGCAACACATCCCCCAGGCACAGCTCTACTCTGCAACCGGCATTGTCTACGTTGCTTCTAGAGTTATCCCTGATGGGCTTTTCTTCAATAAAGCCTGCTCTGATCTGTCGAGGTTGTGGCTATTTTTTTCTTCCCTTGCTTTCACTTTAACTTCTGTACTTTCTCACTTTCTTAACAGTGTTGATTTTCAGAAGCATCAGTAAAGCCTGGGGGAGCAAATGACCATATATTAGTCATGATAGAATTTAGTGGAAATTAAACCTTATCTCTGCTATAAAGGGCCATCAAGGATTAAGTTCTGGGTATGAGAGTTGCTTAGGGCAGCAGAGAAAAGGAGTAATAAGCTATTGTTTTAAAACAACAGAGACTTCCTCTTTGGGTGAAGTATTACCTGACAAGACATGAGAAGGAAGGTAGCTGAGGAACATTCTGAGCATTCCTATTCAATACAATCTGACTGGGTTCTCACAAGGAATTCCCTTTGTCCTATATCCAAGGATGTGTAAAGACACTAATTTAGAATTAAATATGAAACATAGAAAAAATTTTGGTAGTATTTATTAGTTTCATTTAACCTGATTTAATAATTATCTATGAATGATGTGGCTTAAGTGATACTTTTTATATCCTCTACTTAAGTGAGTGTTTGAGGGTGGCATTAGTTTCTCTCTGTCCCTAAGACATGCTCAATGTCTCTTACCTAGCTGCATGGAGTACCTGGCCTCTTTGGGGAATATTGGATGAGAGTGATAAAAAGGAATGGAAGATGTAACTCAGGATCACATAACTGTGAGTAATTAACAAATCAAAATGGATTAGATGATGATGGCTTCATTTGGGAAATTTCTTTTCTGGTAAGCTTATCTGGAAGTGTTCCCAGACAAAAGCAGATAGCTTTGGAGTCAGCCTGACTGAGGGGACTAGCCTCGGGACTTGCAACTGCCAGTGAATAATTGTACAGAAAGAATTGATTAATTCTTTTGTTCAAAACACATAGAGCCTCATAACTTGACTGGTTCAATTGCTTCCAGATATATTCCTATTTAGATGCAGATATTTGTTTCAAAGGTGTGTGTCTTCTGAATTCAGTACTATTTATACTAACTAAGGAGCTCTGGTAGCATAGTGGCTAAAGCACTTGACTGCTAACCAGAAGGCTGGTGGTTCAAACCCACCAGCCACTCCTCGGAAGGAAGGTTGGGCAATCCTACTTCCGTAGTGATACTGCCTCGGAAACCCAAGGAGGGGTCGCTATGAGTCGGGGCCGACTCGACGGCAAATAATAACAACAACAACAACAACAAGGAATCCCACAGAGGCTGCTCATGGAATGGCTGGAGGATTGGGTCCCCACAAAAATACCTTGGAAGAAAGGCCTAGTAATCTACTTCTGAAAAACTAGCCATTGAAAACCCTATGGAGCACAGTTCTGCTCTGATACACATGGGGTCACCACGAGTGAAAGTCACAGCAACTGGCTTTTCATTCTAGCCAAATTTTAGCAAACAGCCAGATTGTTTATTATTATTATTTTAGTATAGAAACAAACACATTGCTGGTTCTTCAGTCTTGGAGTTAATCAGGCTAACTATAGACTATAGACGATTGAAGAAAATGTTATTCTTAGAGGAGAGAAAGTGGTAAAGTAGGGAAAACCCTTATAATTAGGACTGGATGCTAAAGAAATCTGGATTTATTCTTGAATCTTTTATTAAAAAGCTGAGTGACTTTAACTGGTTAAATTTCTTATCATTAGATTGACCATACAATTTATTTTATTTCCTAGGACATGATCAGAGTGAAAGGGGACACTATTAATAATTATGGTGGGACCATATGCATAAACCAAAACAGTCCTGGATAAAGTAAGACATATAATCAGTATTATTATGAATTAGCTACTACTAGTGTTTTGAACCTACATAAAAAGTTCAGATAGAAATTCTGTCCCCTTTAATTTACCAGAATAATTATCTGTATTGTTGATTCCAAGTAGGATTGCATTTGGAATAAAAATTCTCTCAGCGGGAAAAATAAACCTCAGTAACACAGATCTAGAGATTTAGAGAAGTGGTCCACATCATGATAATTGTTGTAGAACTCTTTTCAAAGTTACAAGCTTAAAAGAAGAAGAAGAAGGAGGAGGAGAAGGAGAAGGAGAAGAAGAAAGAGAAAAAGAAGCAGCAGCAGCAGCAGCAGCAAAGATCAAAACATGGGAAGCTACTTAGTGGTAACACTGAAGAGGGATTGACTCTATTCCACTAAGGGGCAGCAAATTCAATATGGTGTATTGTAGGAATCAACAAAGAGGAATTTTTCCCTTTTCTCTGTATCTATAGACATACAGAGAGGGAGAGAAAGAGGGAGAGAGAGAGTAAAAGTGAGAGTGAGAGCAAGGAGAGACAGAGAACACTCAGAGACCTAGAGATGTTAGATTGAATTTATCTAAACCTATAGAGAGCCCTGGTAGTATGTTTAGGTTTTTGACTATTAACCAAAAGTTAGGTGGTTTGAACCCACCAGCAGCTCTGCAGAAGAAAAGACCTGACAATCTGTTGTTTTATGATTATAGTTTGGGAAACGCAATGGGACAATTCTCTATCATATAGGGTTGCTGTGTGTCTGAATTGACTCAACTGAACACCACAGTTAATAAATCTATAATGGAGTCTTTGTTTGGTGCAAGCAGTTAAGCTCTGAGCTAGTAACCTAAAGGTTGGAGATTCAAACCTGCTCACTCAGAGACACTCAGGAATAAGGTCTGGTGCTTCTGACTTGATTCAGTGACATAACTAACAATAGACCTGTAGCCATAATTTGGAAAGGATAGTCTGCAAATTTCCACAGGTTTTATTTATTTTCTTTTCTTTTCCTCTGTCCCTTTCTTTAAGCTTTTTCTTCTCCACTCCCCTCATTTTTCCCCTTTCTCATGTACATACCTGAGACATAAAACAAGATAAAGATTAAGAAATAAAAGCTCTTTCAAGGAAGGTGAGTTTTGAGTCTTTTTCACCAAGAATGCCATCTGACTTATTAGAGCTCTAGTATTATTTGTTGAGTGAGTAAAAGATTAGCTCAAGTGAGGAAACATCATGACAAAAAGGACAACTGTTCAGGAAGAGTGAAGGATAAGGTATAAACAATTATCAACATATGTAAGCATTTATAATCATCCAAATTTATGTGCATGATACTTTTTTCCAGACCTCTCTGATAGTGCTGCTTCTGTCATTTCCCTTCTTTATCTCTACTGGTTTTGATTGTATTTGCCCCTTTTATATCTAAGCCGTTTGACTAGTTTGTTATGCTGGAACCTCCAACAGCAAATGAAAAAGGTTGGTTTTCATTTCCCTTAAATTTGAAACAGCTATAAGATTAATTCAAGACATGATTGCATGATATAAATATTTTCAAAAGACAGAAGTGAATCCTTCACATCTCCTTGTATTGGAACTCAGTGAAATTTGTAAGCAAATAGTTTATCCTTAGGATTCTCTGCAGGCTTATATATCTCTTAATTTTAATATGAAACTACTGATATCTCAATGACAAACAGCAGTGAAAATAATAATAGATCACATTTTTTGACTTCTTAGTATATGCCAAACATCGTGGTAAATATTTTATAAGAAGTCTCTTGTTGAATTTTCAAAATAATATTATGATATAGTTATGTTATTAACTACATTTTAGAGATAAGGATGCTGAGACAATGATTACATTTTTTTCAGGAAAGATCTAAATGGAAAAAAGACCAGAACTGTTTTCTATAGTTGATCGCTACATGATTTAGTAGAGTAAGAAGGGGATTGTTTGAGGGAGAAATGTGATAAGAGGTAAAGATGACTAGCTACTGTTCACATGCGTTCTACTCTCCTTTGTCCTTCTGTGTCAAGGTAAGTTATGCCTTTGGAAATTAAGTCTTTGATTCTCTTACCTTTATATACTTGTCCTCCTTAAATCATGGAGTCATAGCCTTGGAAAAGACTCATTAAAGTCATCTTGTCTGCATTCCCAGATCATACAGTACTAAACCAAAATTGTATCAGAACATTTTCTGAAACAGTTTTGTGTTCCATACTGTTCTATAGAGAATGCTTGACAGAAATACTCTACTGTCCCAAACCATCCCACAAGTGATTTGTATATTCAAAACATTCACTATTCAACTAAGGAAAAAACAGAGAGATGGATGGGAATTTCTTCAAGATAAACCATTAAGTCAGGAACAGAGAAATGAACTTCACCTGAACTATTATTATTGATTAATGGCAAAATAAGAACTGAGTATTCTAACCAATTCTAATATAAAAATTTTAAATTTATAATCTTAATTTGGAGTATTATAGAATAATAATAGAGCTGAACTCTTAAGAGTGTGTGGATTAAACTTTGTGGATATTTTAGATAATTACAAAGAATTAATCTTCCTTTTTTTTTGTTTCCTCCGTAGTAGGGACTTTTTTCATTTTGTTTTAATATCAAGATTAAACAGAATTTGAGTAACTATTAAAATGTTATATACTATTTTTAGGCTCTAATTGCACTTTTAACCATTTGTCTCATGTGTTGTAAATCCAAAACACACTACAAGAAGAAAAAAAAATGTAACAAGTTTTGAGAGTCAAAATCCAATTACATAATCATTTCATTTATATGCTAAATCAACAGAGTAGAACATAATACAGAAAAATGAGCTGTAATTGTATTGGGAAATGTTCCAGAGATGCCAAAAAGACGTCATTTGCAATAAATTATTATGACTTCCTTTTTCTTGTTGTTTCTTTATATGTTGTAATTATAATATTGATTATCACTGAAGGATTAGCCCATGACTAAGTGAACACAACCTGCTTTGACTGCTTAAATCAGCAAACACTACACATTATTGATTCCTCACAATTTGTACCAATTAGTAACTAGAGAATTACCAATCACACATTCTGGATTTATCTTTAGATATTTTGGACTTAGGAGAATTGCTTCATCCTAATGTTTCCCAATACAGATAGGATATTTCAGTGGAGTGTTGTTGTTGGTGACGGCATATAACAACAACAACAATAGTTTATTAAGTCCTCTATAGATATTTTATCTTATTTTTTCCCTTGAGAAATAAAACCCAGGAAGATCTATAAATACAATAATTTTAGCATTCACATTCCTATTCTGATCAAGTACCTTAGAGCTTTAAAGGCGGTTCAATAATTTATTTAGTATATATCCCAAAATTTCCTTAGGGAAAATTTCAAGTCAGAAATTTTTATTTCCACACCAACATTGCAAGAAAAATTAGGTTTGAGTTACAGATTCTTCTTTGATAAATAGTGGACTTGTCTGATGATTGAGAACCTGGGTTTTAAGAGAACCTGGGTTTTACATTTTTAAACTAATATAGTGTTATAAAGTTTGTCCATTGGGACATTTTGTTTAATTTGTATTCTTTTGTTCTGTTGGATTAAAAATTACCCTTAATTCTTTAGCTGTTTTTGTTTTGTTTTGTTTGTGTTTTCAATTTACTTTTATTTTAGGTAAATAGAATCTTCACAGATGAAGCAGACCCATTTAATATTGAATTTAATAATTATATGTTGAGTAGAAGACCTTTTCATAATTCAAAGTCTCTTCTGCAGAAACCCTGGGACCTGCAAAATTCTTCTCATCTTCAAAGGGTTCTATCACAGCCTATTTTCCACACCGCAAAAGAGGAGTTCTAAAGGAAGATTGGGCAATCTTACTTCTGTAGTGATACTGCCTCGGAAACCCAAGGAGGGGTTGCTATGAGTTGGGGCTGACTCGACGGCACATAACAACAACAACAACAAATATGTCTTTAAAGTGTATTTTAAAATACACTTAGGATAAACTTAATATGCAAACTATTTAAAAGCATAAATGAATACACCCAAATTATTAAGAGTCAGTGATCATGTTTGGTTTTGTAGACAAGAATGCCATATCTTTGAGTAAGAACATTTTATGAATTGGCCTGAAAGAAATTGTACATTTTATTCCACATATTTCTGAACTACAAAGGATATTTCCATTTAAATTATTTATTTATTTATTTATTTTTCTTTTACCGGTGGAAGATTGAATACAGCAATAATCCTATGAAATACTCTGTAGAGCCTTTATGTATAAGAAGACTGGAAGATATCACAAATCCTTATTTTTTTCAGGATAAATATAAATTGATGTAATTTGTTCATGTGTGCAGGCACACATACACACACACATTCATACACTTGGCCTTTGCTAGTGACTGTGCAAATTAATGCAACTCTTTCGAAATCACAATGTCAACAGATAACAAGAATCTTTTACATTATATTTTTAGAACACAGAAATTGTACTCCTAACAATTTATTCAAAGCTGATAATTTAATAGAAACATAAGTATATATGATAGATATGTTCTTCCAATGCTATAAGTGAGAATAAAATATGAAAATACTACACATTCAATAAAACTTAAAATTTAAAGTTAAACTGGAAATGGAATCCACACAGAAGAATATAAAATATTACATATCACAAGAAAAGAGCAGATAGAGCACTGTGATTTTAACTATGTAAAAAATATCAATCCATATAAGGCAATATTTAGAATAAACATTATTGTCTTTGGCTGGTAAGATATATTAAACATTTTTAAAAGAATATTTTATTTTCTTTATAGTTAAACATAAATGCATTAATCCTAAGTAGATAAATGTTAAAATCCTGATGTTTTGCAACAAGGCAATATCATGAAAAAAAAAAAATCCTAAAAACACTTTTAAAAATTCCAACACTATCAGTTTTAAGCTAAAATATGGCATTAGTGTGAACTGAAAGGTTTATAAGAATTTATTTAAGTAAAAAATTGTTAGATTGAAAGTAAAATAAGAAGACAATGACTTCTTTGTGAAGATGAAGCTTAGGGTGATTAAGAGACCAGTAGAGCCCTGGTTTCTGTTTTGATAGACCATAGACTTCAGAATCCATCACTCTAATCATGGCATTTCAGTACTACACAGCCTGCAAGTCCCCTGAACACACATGTATCTGTTTGACTGTTCCATTGTATTTACCGTGGTGAATCAGGAATTAGGGAGTGGAAGTAATCCAATATAGGCTGCAGGACCCCGGGGTATCTAATATCTCCAAGGCCTGTCAAAGAGAGTACTGTTCAGAGAGACCATTCAAATGGTAGAAATTAGGTCAGTGTGTTAGAGGAATAATTAGAATTGTCTCTGTAAGAATAAGAAAATGTGTACTAGAGGGATTTCAGTGGCTATGGGGAAGAATAATTAAAAAAAAATCAACAGACCTTAGATTTGGACTAGGAGACCCCTTAAAATGAAAAATTCCCATTTTAATTCTTAATATACCCATATGTATTTATATAATAATGAGAATAATAAATTACAAAGACGATAGTGGATAAAATTTCTTTCCTCCACTAACTGTAGCATGAAATAAGTGTCATATGGCAAACAGGCATTTATAATATCACTTGGAAATCTGGACTAAATGTTATAATGAGAAGGTAGAAACTTCCCTGTCTTCTGAAGTACTATTGCCTCAAGATTCTGAGGGAACGATGGGTCTCAACTTGCCCCACTCTAAGGACCAAATCAAACCCTGGGTGATTTTCATCAGCTGTCAGAAGTGGGTAGATATTTTTGCAGGACTGGGCAGGAAATTAGGCTATGAAATTACAGCTTTTCTCTGAGAGGCCCTGTCATTCTCCTCTCCCTTCCTACAGATGTTCTATCAAAGCGAGTCATTGTAACCATTTATCTTGCCAAACTTAAAATACCTTCTCTAGAACTAATTTTTCCCTCAGTATTTGAGGTCTTTGTACTTTCTGTCTTGCTTCCCTGATCTTGTATGTATCTAAGATTAATTTGCACCAGCTAGGAGTTCAACAACAAAATCAATTCCAATTGGGTCAGACGGGGTCACTCCAGGCTCAGTAGTGTGAGGAAAGAAATAGATTATTATCATTCCAGAAGCACAATGCAGAGGTTCAGTATGAGGGGAAAGAAGAAGTACATTCCCATAAAAGCAATAAATAATTCTTTCCAAACTGTCAGAAACAAATAAGAATTGGGCTTATTTTCTACCAGACAGTTTCCAAAAACTGTACATAAGAAGGTAAACTGCCCTTGAATGGACCCAGGAAAAATAAGCAAGTAAGATTTGTCATATCTGTGGTAGAAGTGCATTAGAAACACATACTAGTGTCACTGGCATGGCCACTGATGGATCTCTTTTCCTCTCCTTAGTATACTGCATGTGCTTTCTCTATAGGAATATTCTCTGACATTCCATAAAAAAACAACTTATATTAGACTTTCAAGTATATTGCTAAAATGAATAAATAAAACCAAACAATAAATCCATATATTTCTTTTTGTCATGAAAATGTACTATCAGTAGAAAAGACATTGAGGGAGAAAATTAAAACCAAGGTATATACATAATTTATTTTTAGGGGTTTATGTGGTCATTCAGGAAAGATAAATAAATAAATAAATAAAACAAGAATTGTGTTTCTCCATTTCTTATTTTAAAATTAAAAAAATTTGTAATTGTCTTTGGTAGTTTAGTTGGAATAAAATGTATCATAAGCATCTGGAAAATATTGCTTATTACCCTTTTACCACTCTTAATTCAAAATACATTAGTGAGCAGATGAACATGTATAAATACATTGTGCTGCACATTGAGAAGTTTGCAAAGATGGATCTAATATGAATCTTGTTCTCCATTGGCATAAATCATAAATGATTCTACAATCAAGAAAGTTGGCCTTAATAAATTAAGATCATTTTTAAACAATTGATGATATATTTATATTTTGTGTAAATAAGCTGTCCTTTGTATGATTACATTTAATTGCAACAAGCATATGATAAGATCATTGTGTGATTCTGGCTTCAGTTGCACAGATCACAATCTATTTTAGCTAATTTAGGCAAAGAGGGATTTATTACAGGTTCTTCCATGTCGAAAGAACTGATTATAAACTATTCTGGACTGAGGTTTTAAAAATGACTACCATGATCACACATTGACTGGGACATCCATGAAACAGACCCAGTAAAGACACAATGAAGATGACATGAACCCCAGCCTCCATTATCTTGTGACCAGAAGAATTAGATAGTGCCAAGGCTATAACTGCTGACCACTCTGTTAGGGATCATAATAGGAGGTCCCAGATAGAATGTGAGAAAAGTGTGTAACAAAACCCTACATCGTTAAAAAAGAAAGAGAGAAACAAAACACTCAGATTCACTGATCTGATGAAGACTAGTGGAACCCTAAGACTTTGGCCTTTAGACAACCAAAGTTTCAACTAAGTAAAAACAGTGCAGTTTTCAGCTTTCAAACCTCTACACTGAGTACCTGAGTGACACAAACAACATAATCACTGCTAACCCAAAAATTGGCAGTTGAGACCACCTAGAGGCACCTCAGAAAAAGACTTTATCTCCTTCTAAAGAATCAGCCATCCAATATCCTATGGAACACAGTTTTACTCTGACACACAGGCAATCACCATGATTTGGAGTCTATTTGAGAGCAACTATACTGACTAATAGGAGCTCTGGTAGCATAGTGGCTAAAGCACTTGGCTGCTAACCAGAAGGCTGGCAGTTCAAACCCACCAGCCACTCCTCGGAAGGAAGTTTGGGCAATCCTACTTCCGTAGTGATACTGCCTCGGAAACCCAAGGAGGGGTCGCTATGAGTCGGGCCGACTCGACGGCACATAACAACAACAACAATAACGTACTGACTAATAGGAGCTCTGGTAACATAGTGGATAAAGCACTTGACTACTAACCAGAAGGCTGGCAGTTCAAATCCACTAGCCACTCCTCAGAAGGAAGATGGGGCAATCTACTTCCGTAGTGATACCTCCTCGGAAACCCAAGGAGGGGTCGCTATGAGTTGAGTCTGACTCGATGGCACATAACAACAACAACATAATAATAGAAACTCTGGTGGCATAGTGCTTAAGGCATTTGACTGCTAACCAGAAGGCTGGCAGTTCAAATCCACCAACCACTCCTTGGAAGGAAGGTTGGGTGATCTACTTCTGTAGTGATACCACCTCAGAAACTCAAGGAGGGGTCACTATGAGTCGGCTCTAACTCCACAGCAGTGAGTTTGTTTTTTTCATTTTGGTACGACTAATGAAGTCCCTGTGCATAGGGTCACTATGAATCGGAGACAACTTGATGGCACCTAACAATGGAGTCCCTACATGTCTGAAGGACAATGGCTCAAACAACCAACATTATCTACCACAATGATTATATATTAACCCATTTTTCACATGAGGGAAAAAAAAATTGGTGGAAAAACCTTAAAAATAGCAAATAAATTATATAGTACAAATACAGTAGGACTGTGAGTCAAATATACCCATGTATAATCCCCAAGGTTATCAGCACTCCATTTTGCCACATAGTCCACTAACTGAGCAAATAACTGTGCTATAGGTTAAAAATATTTAAGACCATAGGAAATATATACACAAGCACTACTAGGTCAAAGAAATTGTTGTTAGGTGTTGGGGAGTTGATTCCAACTCATAGCAATCCTACATACTACAGCATGAAACACTGACAGGTCCTGTGTCAGTCTCACAATCATTGTCCTACTTGACACATCCTGAAGGTCAGTGAAAAAGAGAAAGTCTTTCAAAGAGATGGGTTAGCACAATGGCTGTGATGATGGACCCAAGATCAAGGCAGAGGAAGAGATTATTTCTGATTGGACAGAGGGAAAGTCCTAGTGCTAAGAATCACAAAAGACTGTCTTCAGGGTGTAGCCATTTGTAGTATTCTTTGAAAGGTAAGGGAGATTTAAACATGAACATCTATAGAAAGAAAGGCTTGCTGTGGAGAAAAAAAAAAACTGGATAAAAACACAAAGGCAACCAATTATGGTGAAGTGCAAAATTTGCTAAAATAAAGGCAAATAAAGAAGAGTAGAAGGAAAGACTTTGCAAACAAATATTCTCCCTCAACTTACTGAATTTTGTTTGTCAAATATATTTACAGTACAATCAGAAGCTGTGGAAAAATAAAACAAAGCCATGAAAGCCAATATAAGACATTGGGTGTATTCCACCTGAATTTAGAGATTATCTCAAAAATACATTTTATGCATTGAACATCAGTGATTAAAGACCAGAGAAGTTGAGGGATGACATCAAAGGCATTATTTATGAAGACAGCAAAAGGTCATTAAAAAAGCAAGGAATAAAGAAAACACTAAAAGTGATGTCACAAGAAACTCTGAAAGTTGCTTTTGAACATAGAATAGCTGAAGAGAATGGAAGAAATGATGAAATAAATGAGCTGAACAGAAGACTTCAAAAGTTAGTTCAATAAGACAAAGTAAATTATTATAAGGAAATATGCAAAGACTTGGAGTTAGAACATCAAAAACGAAGAACTTGCTTGGCATTTATCAAGTTGAGAAAACTGGAAAAAAGAGTTCAAATCTAGAGTTGCAATATTGAAAGATTCTATGGTAAAATATTGCATAAAGCAGGAAGTATAAACGAAAGATAGAAGGAATACACAGAGTGACTGTATCCAAAAGACTGGTCAGTGTTCACCCATTTTAGGGGGTAGCACATACCCAAGAATCAGTAGTATTGAAAGAAGAAGTCAAGGCTGCACTGAAGGCTTCAGAGAAAAATAAGGCTCTAGGAATTGACAGAACGCTTATTGAGATGTTTCAAAAAAGGGATGCAAGTCTGAAAGAACACAGGTATTTATGCCAAGAAATTTGGAAGACAGCTATCTGGCCATTCTACTGGGAAACACCCACGTTTGTGGCCGTTACAAAGAAAGGTAATCTAACAAAATGTAGAAATTATCAAACATTATCATTAACATCACACAAAAGTAAAATTTAGCTGACATTAATTTAAAAGTGGTTGCAGCAGTACAAAAACATGTTCCAAAAAAAAAAGTTCCAAAAATTCAAGATAGTTAGGAGAGGACATGGAACAATTCATAGCATTACTGATATCAGATGGATCTTGGTTGAAAGCTAAGACTACCAGAAAGATATTTGTTTTATTGACTATGCAAAGGCATTCAAGTGTGTGGATCATAACAAATTATGGATAACATTGCAAAGAATGGGAATTACAGAACATTTAACTGTGCTCGTGAGGAACCTGTACATAGACCAACTGGCAGTTGTTCAAACAGAACAAGGGAATATTGCATGATTTAAAGTCAGGAAAAGTGTGTATTATGTTGTATTCTTTCACAGTATGTGTTCAATCTCTTTGCTGAGCAAATAATCTGACAAGCTGCACTATGTGAAGAAGAGTGTGGCATCAGGATTGGAGAAAGACTCATTAACAAACTGCAATATACATACAATGCAATCTTGCTTGCTGAAAGGGAAGAAGATTTGAAGTGCTTATTGATGAACATCAAAGACTACAGCCTTCAGTATTATTATACCTCAACAAAAAGAAAACCAAAATCCTCACAACTGGACCAATAAGTAACATTGTGATAAATGGGGAAAATATTGAAGTTGTCAAGTATTTCATTTTACTTGGATCCATAATCAATGTCCATGGAAGTAGCAGTCAAGAAATTAAATGTTATTTTGGTTCAGGCAAATCTGTTTCAAAAGACCTCTTTAAAGTGTTAATGAATAAGAATATCACTTGAAGATTAATATGTCCCTGACCCAAGCTATGGTATTTTTCAATCACTTCATATGCAACAAAAGACTGAACTAGGAATAAGGAAGAATAAGAACAATTTGAACACATTTGAATTATGTTGTTGGTGAAAAACATTGACTATACCATGGACTGCCAGAAGAATGGATGAATCTATCTTGGATGAAGTACAGCTTGAATGCTCCTTAGAAGAAAGGATGACAAAACTTTGTCTCCTATACTTTGTTTATGTTATCAAATGGGACTACACTCTGGAGAAGGATATCATGCTTCGTAAAGTAGAGGGTCAGCAGAAAAGAGGAAGATACTCAATGAGATGAATTGACACAGTGGCTGCAACAATGGGCTCAAACATAGTAAGGGTTGTGAGGATGGTGCTGGATGCGCAGTGTGCTATTCTGCTGTACATAGGGTTACTATGAGGAGGAATCAACTTGAAGGCACTTACCAACAACAACAATCAGAACTGGCACCTGACCCATCTTGTCTCTCTTTGAACTGTACCATATAGAAGGAAATTTTGTAATGTAATTAACATCAGTTTCATACACGAAGTTTTGTCCACATTAAAATTAGAGGTGTTTCTCATTACATAAAATATTCATACTTTATAGACATTTGTGATTTTCCAAAATGTTAGGGAAGGAACCTTAGTAATTCAAAAAAGTAAAGATCAAAGAAAAGCACAATGGAAATACAAATCAAAACACTTATAATTTACTTCATCAAGGGAAAATAATTTTTTTATTCCTGTGTGTGGAAAATGTTAAGAATTAAAGTACAAAAAGTGTTATCGTATAGCCCTCCTGAATATGCAGTTTCTAACTACAATAGCACAAAAACATTCCTACATATTATGCTTCAAGAGGAGAAGGGAGATTCAGGGGTAAGATAAGAAAGAACCCATTCCATAGAAGTAAGCCTCAAATGGAAGGAATCTGAAGCTAAATTTCTGTATCATCATGAATATGAATACTACCCAAGTAAATCATACAAAGTGGGCAGCTCAAAGAATATTGGACTTTTCCAATGGCTAGATGATTATTTTGTGCTAAAATGGGCTGGTTTGGGCACAGAATATAAATTCAGAGACAATTGTTTTTGTTTCTACTTGCCATTGAGTTGGGTCTGAGACATGACCACCCTTCATAAAGCAGAGAGAATGTGATGTGGTACTCTGCCATTTTCATCATGGTTGATGTGCTTGAGTGCATTGTTGTGGTCACTATGTATTTTCTTTCAACTTAGAAAACTCACCTTCTAGCACTATATCAGACAACATTTTGGTGTGATCCATAGTGTTTACAATGGCTAATTTTCAGAATTTGATTGCCAGGTCTTTCTTCCCAGGGTCTTCATCTGGAAGCCTCACTGTAACCTGTCTACCTTAGGTGACCCTACTGGTGTTTGAAATAGCAGTAAATAGCTTCTGGCATCATATCAACACAAAGGCCACCACAGTATGACAAACTGCTAGACCAAAAGTACTTAGGTGCATATTACATAGAACATATCTACACACACAAACATACACACTAAACTCCTAAAATCTATTACATGTTAATTATCATAAATAACAAAGAGCAAGAGCCTTGAAACTTGTCCTTGGACCAGTCCATGAAGAAGGTCTATAGAGCAGATATTTATGTGAGAAACTCTTTTGGTCAAGTCTTGGGACAGCAACAGTTCTGCTACCCATTTCCTTGGTCACTGTTTCTCCATTGCCAAGAGGAAATTTAGATGGGGGGGGAGAGAATATTCATTTATGAAAATGGTGTTAGATAAGAGAAGATAATAATTTAACTTAATGATTTCAACAGATCTTTAAAATATATTTGTGAAAGCAGAATTTTATAATTTATACTAGTCTCACAGATTTTTGATGATCCAGGTAATTATTTTAATTTGCTAAACAATATGATGAGCATAAGTATGAAAATTGCAGAAATTATAACTGTAAAATCACTCTTTATCAGGGAAAAGTTATAAGGAAAAATAGGAGAGGAAAGAAAATCTTGTGGTACCTGAATAAGGATTTGGAGAGAGAGAAGAAAGGGGTACTTGCCATTTTGATATGAACTTTATTAAAAGAATAAATGCATTTAAAGACATTTTTTTTTTTTAATTTCAGAAATTGTTTCCAATAAAGTTTTTCTCCACATTCTTTCCCCAAACCTTAAATGCAACATGTATTTTTGTTAGAATAATATCAAATGTGCATTTCTCTGTGGAGGTGGTGGGCTTGGGGAGAATGCACACTGAAGTGGTTAATGCAGCTTCGGAATTCATGTAAGGTGAGAACTTGGGAGGAATGTCTTATTTGGGATGGCATTTTAAAAAATAAGTATACAAAATGAAACTGAAGAAATGTTTCTCCTAAAAAGAAAACTATAAATTTCTTATGAATACCTGGAGAAAGAAACACTAAATTTGGCAGTTCTAATTATAAGCCTCCTGTCTTTCATATACTTAATATAGTAAAAAAAAAAAAAAACAAAAAAACAGAAATCTGGATTTCTAATATGGTCTAATATTACATATACTATAGAACAAGGAGTATTGTCTTGTCCTCCTTTACAGTCTTTTCCCACTAAATTAATGTTTTTGAAATGATTTTTTACATTAAATGGAAAAAGTATTCCCATTAGTTACCATTACATGAACATTTACTATAAAACAAAGCATAACACTTTTTAACTCGGAAGGAAGGTTGGGCAATCCTACTTCTGTAGTGATACTGCCTCAGAAATCCAAGGAGGGGTCACTATGATTTGGGGCCGATTCAACAGCACATAACAACAACAACAACAACAACACTTTTTAAAGTATTAAAGTGATAAAGGATGTACATGTGCATATATAAACATACACACATATATTTATACACATAAACATATATACTTACATATGTATATAAATATATTTGTATGTATGTTTACTTACATAAGTGCATGCATGTATCATTTTAATTTAATCAAAAAAATAAACATTAAAACACAATCATGCTTTCATTCTCTAAATGAACACATTTTTTTGAAATGATATCTCAGGTTACCAGGAGTACATCGGAAGCAGGTATTCTAGACACTGCTGGTAGTAATGCAAAGAGGTGAAGTCTTCATGAAGGCACATTAATAATTCACATGCAATGTGAAGTTTTCTGTTATTGGGATTTTATCCTAAAGATAAATGAGAATTGACCTAAAGATTTACCTGTAAGGATATTCACTGAACTCTATTTATAATAACGAGAAATTCAAAAGAGAATATTTATTTACTAGTGGAGGTTTTTTTTTTTTTACTTGTAGGCATATGAATATTATCCTATCACTGACAGCATTGTACTTCAGGACAGATCTTGAAACATCCTTTGTGATGATGAATGCCACACCATTCCTCTTTAAACTGTCGTTCTTGGCATAGTAGATCATATGGTTGTCTGATTCAAAATGGGCAAAACCAGTCCATTTCAGCTCACTAATGCCTAGGATATCAATCTTTATGCATTCCATTTCATTTTTGACAACTTCCAATTTTCCTAGATTCATACTTCGTACATTCCATGTTCTGATTATTAATGGATGTTTGCAGCTGTTTCTCCTCAATTTGAGTGGTGCTATGTCAGCAAATGGAGGTTTCGAAAGCTTTACCTTATCCATATGAGTAAGGCTGGGTTTACTCTGATAATGCAGTTCTTTCCCAGTCCTACTTTGAGAGCTTTCTAAGCTAAGTGACTCATCTTCCTCCTCTGTATTGGACAATGTTTCTGGACTATTCATAAATTTGTGCAGTAATGCATCAGACAGTGTTTCTCTGTTATTCATAAAGTTTTCCCTGGCCAATTCTTTGATAAGTGAATGGCCTCCTCCTTCTTCCTAGTCTGTCCCATTCTGCAAGCTGGGCTGATACCTGTGCAACAGGTGTACCCCACTGGGTTTGAAACACCAGTGGCATAGCCTCAAGACTCACAGCAACACGTCACAACAATAGGATGAACCAACAGACAAGTTTGTCTCTCTCAGCTGTTGGAAGCCCCTCTAACCACCCTTACCTGGATCCCTGTGGCTAACTCCTTGATCTGTTCTAGTCCCCTTTGCCTTTTCTGTCCTCTCCCAGACTTCCCACCTCGCTTCTTGTGGGGCATGGCCTGGGTTCCCTCTCTTCACCTGGGTCCCTGCGGCTGACTCCTCAATCTGTTCTGGTCCCTTTTGCCTTTTTTTTTTTTTGTCCTCTCCCTGCTTCCCACCTTGCTGCCTGTTCTTAGATCCCTGGAATCCAAATGAGAATGCTATCACTTTAAAATCCAAAATGATGCCACTTGTAAAAATTCAAAATGGCTGCACTCTCAGTCACTTTAAATATCCAAAATGGCCACCGCTTATAAACATTCAAAATGGCTGTGCCCTTGGTCACTTTAAATTTCCAAAATCGCTGCCACGTGTAAACAATCAAAATGGCTGCACCCTCCAGACAAACAAGAAGGTCAGTGAAAAGAAATAAGAAAACCTGCAATATCTGGGGATAGGGCAATAAGAGAAAGGCAGAGAAGGAAAATAATGAAGAAAAAAATGAGAAAAATGCAAAAAGAAAAACAAGGAACGGGGTTAACCAGGAGGAAAAAAAAAGTTTGCAACCAGGCACAGGGAAAAGAAAAAAGCTGAAAACTAGGCCTGTGAGGGGAAGAATAAAGAATAATTGTAACCAGGACAGAAGTATTAATAATAGTACTTTTAAAACAGACAAAAGCAAGGAAATTAAAAAAAAAAAAAAAATCAGGGGAGGGCAGGGCATGGCACCCAGGCTCCGTCAGAGCACACAGAGTGGGATGGAGTTCCTGCAGACTCAGAAGGTAGGTGGGAGTGTGGGCTGGTTAAACCTCTGTTCACCAAACAGGTGTGGGGTATTAGAGTAACAATACCCCTTGTTGCAGGAGTGGGACACAGGAAATATCTGGGGCAGTGAGGTCCCTACTGGAACAGGAAGGTTTGCCATGCAGAGCCCAGCCAAGACCCGTTAATATGACTATTAATCAAATTTATACAACAACCACCAAAGCCAAAGATGAGGAAATTGAAGATTTTTATCAACTTCTCTAGTCTGAAATTGACCGAACTTGCAATCAGGATGTGTAATTATCACTGGTGACTGGAATGCAAAAGTTGGAAACAAAGAAGAATCACCGGTAGTTGGAAAATTTGCCCTTGGTGACAGAAATAATGCTGGAGATGGCATGGTAGAATTATGCAAGACCAACGACTTGTTCATTGCAAATACTTTTTTTCAACAACACAAATGGCAGTTTTACACTTGGACTTCACCATAAGGAACACACAGGAAACAGATTGACTACATCTGTGGCAAGAGGCAGTGGAAAAGCTCAGTATCTTCAGCCAAAACCAGGCCAGGAGCTGATTGTGGAACAGACCATCAACTG
>NW_006921612.1:17548078-17569117 GCF_000298275.1 Orycteropus afer afer | reverse complement strand
TGATACAACTTTGCTTGCTGAAGGTGAGGATGACTTGAGGCACTTACTGATGAAGATTGACGAACACAGTCTGCAGTATGGATTACATCTATGTATAAAGAAGACAAAAATCCTCACAACTGGACCAATAAGCAGCATCAGAATAAATGGAAAAAAGATTGAGGTTGTCAAGGAGTTCACTTGCTTGGTTCTACAACTGAGGTCAATGGAAGCAGCAGTCAGAACATTAGACATGTAGCACTGAGCAGGGCAGCTGCAAAGGAACTCTTCCATGTGCTGAGGAGCAAAGATGTCTCTTTTAGGACTAAGGAGTGCCTGACACAAGCCATATTTCCAATTGCCTCGTATTCACGTGACAGCCGGAAAATGACTAAGGAAGACTAAAGAAAAATTGATGCTTTTGAGTTGTGGTGGTGGTGAAGAATGCTGAAGGTACCATCCACTGCTGAAAGAACTAACAGATTTGTCCTGGGAGAAGTGCAGCCGAGATGCTCCTTGGAAGCGAGGATGGCCAGACTTCATCTCACCTACTTTGGTCATGTTGTCAGAGGGGACCATTCCCTGGAGAAGGATGTCATGCTTGGTAAGGTGGAAGGTCCATGAAAGAGGAGAAAACCTTCCACGAGATGGATTGGCACAGTGGTTACGACAATGGGCTCAGGTATAGCAAGGATCATGGAGCTGGTGTGGGGTCTGGCGGTGTTTCATTCTGCTTTGCATGGGGTTGCCATGGGTCAGAAGTGACTGGACGACACCTAAAAACAACAGTGTAGCTTTGGTGAAGTAAATGCTGGTGCATATATAAAATGGGATATTACACACTCATTTAGGACCATAACCCAACCCGCTGCACGTGAGTCGGATCTGATTCATAGCAACCACTCCTTGGGTTTCCGAGGCAGTATCACTACGGAAGTAGATAGCCTAACCTTTCTTCTGAGGAGTGGCTGGTGGGTTTGAACAGCCACTCTTATAGAGAGCAGTCAAATGTCTTAGGCACTAAACCACCACAACTCCTTTTTAGGATCATATTATACTTGATATTCACACATGGAGCTATTGAGGGACATAAAAGTAGTTTATAAAATCAGGTTTATGTATAAATTCATTTATATAACCAATGCATGAAAATCTAAAATGATTTATATCATAATATCTATAATGATTTTAAGATGGAATGTTTATGTGATTTTTATCTACATTTTAGTCATGTGGGTTTTTAAAATATTGTGCTATGAACGAGGAAAATAGATGAATGATTTTATAACAGATTTATTAAATTTACTCTGGCCTACATATTCAAACCCACCAGCCACTCCTCAGAAGGAAGACTGGGGAATCTATTTCCCTAGAGGTGCCACCTAGGAAACCCATGGAGGGGTTGCTATGAGTCAGAATAGACTCCACGACAGTGAAATTCTTTTTTTTTTTTTTAAACGGCATGTTTTTAGCTATCAATGTTATTATGAAACAAATCTGGGAAAACTATAGGAAATGAAGCTGTATCATGTGAGCTTTTGGAAAATTCCATCAGTAAATTTGTTCACTTGTTTTACATAGTGTTTTACCAGAATAAAGAGTAGGCTACTGAGTACAAGGAAGATTGGGCAATCTACTTCCATAGTGATATTGCCTCAGAAACCCAAGGAGGGGTCTTTATGAGTCAGGTGCCACTCGATGGCACATATCAACACCACCACCACCAAGGACAATCATTAAAGAAGAAAGTATCATTTCTTGCTCTAAATCAGAAACATGTTTTGTTACTTACAATCTAAAACTCTCATTGAGTACTTCCCTTTTCTTCTACGAACAAGCTGTAATGTGTCTGTGATTTAAAAAAAAAACATACAAATATATTATATATATAAATATATATATTTAATTTACTGTATTATATATATTATATGATTTAATATATTAAATTATATACATGTATGTGTGATATTTGGTTATATGTTTGGTCATCTTATTTACTTTACCAAGTAGTCCTCCACTTTAAAAACATGATAATTTCTGGAGGAGAAATGTCCTCCAATGCAAGCTTTTTTGAGGTGAAAAACCATCTAATCAAATAATATTTCTTAAGGAATTTCAAGCTTGAACATATAAGATATCACTTTTATTACTAAGGTTTGCTTGACCAAAGCCATGATCTTATCAATTGCCTCTTATGCATGTGAAAAATGAATAATGGAAAAAGAAGAGAGAATAATTGGCTCATTTGAATTGTGGTGCTGGAAAAGAATAGTGAATATACTATGGACTTCCCAAAGAATGATTAAATCAGTATCAGAACAAATACAATTGGAATGCTACTCAGAAGCAAAAATGACAAGACTTTGTTTTCTTGCTTTGAATACTTCATTGGGAAAGACCAATTGCTAGAGGAAGACATTATGTTTATAAAGGGGAGGAACAGCATAAATGAGGAAAACCCTCAGTGAGATGGATTAGCACAGTAGCTTCAACAATGGGCTCGAATATATCTAATCATCAAGAAGGGGGAGTATCAAGCAATGTTTTGTTCTGTTATACATAAAGTCACCGTGTGTCGGAGCTGACTTGACAACTAACAAGAGCAACAACAACTTATACAAATAAAATTTCATTGAGATATTGTGAAGCGGGGAAGAATTCAAGAAACTTGGATTCTAGTTTCAGTTCCGTTATTAATTTATTTGTACTTGATTCTTAATCTCTTTGAGCTTCAGTTAACCAACTACAAAATAGACATCAAAATTATTTCTCCATGTACTTTTGTATTAGTTGGCATAAGAAGCAACTGAAGTTTCATGAAAATTTGACAAGGGTAAAAATCTATTTAAATATGAAATGATCCTGTTATTAACACTGACAATTCTGTTTCCTTATTCTGAAATGTCTGCTACTTCACAACAGCCCTCTGTCTTTCTCAGTGACTGATCAAAGCTTTAATATAAAATAAACCAAGCTGAGATAGGTTTCTTAAATTTTCACCCCAAAATAAATGAAGTAAAGCTGAGAAGGAGATTTTTTTCCGTCTGACACATATATTAAAAATTAAAATTATAATAATACAAATATTCATATAAAACACACAAAATCTATGTGCCAGCACTAGGCACTTTTGTGAACATTTTGCATGTATTAATATTTATAAACCCTATGGTAGCCTTGTAAGTAGGTTTCATGAATATCTATTTTATATATAAAAAAACTGAGACATAAATTAATTCTACCAAGGTCCTATATCCAGTAAAGTATTATTCCAGTCTGGCTCTAGAGATCATGCTCCTAGCCACCAAGTTTTGCTATCTCTTCTATTTCAGAACTATTCTGAAGATAACTAAGTGGGGTGGGGGGGAAGAGAAAGAGAGAGAGAGAGCTTTTCTTAATATACTGCTCTCATTTGATCCTGTGTGACTGTTGCAGTTTTACTGAGTACAGCAACACTTTTATGAAAATGGGAAATAATTTCTACCAAACATCATTTCTTTCAAAAGGATTTGGAGTCATAAGGACCTGATTTTTAAATATGAGTATGGCATTTATTAGTTTTGACACTTTGCTTTTTCTGAATCTCAGTTTCCTCCCATTAAAATGAAGAAATATAAGTATTTCAAGGAATTATTGGAAATATCAAATAAAATAATCCTATCACAATGCTTTACATTAGGAAGAAATATATAATTACTTGATACCAGCTCCTCCATATTATATAAGGAGCTCAGAGTTTCTATTTTGGTGTAGACAGATAGTTAGTTGATAGATGATTGATTGATTGATCGAATGATCGATATATGACAGTTGAATAGATAGATAGATACATAGAGATAACCTGCTTTTGAGTCTACTCCAAGTCCTCCATATGTACAAAAGAACAAAATATTACCTGGTTCTTTATAAACCTTACTTTCATCAGGATGCTCAAGGCCATTGTCAAGCTGCTGGGCCAATCTAGCTCAACAAGGTTCTGCCTCACTTGCCCTGGCCCTCTACTTTACCATGTATGATGTCCTCCTCAAGTGACTGATTTTTCTTGATGATGTGTCCAAAGAAAGCTAATCAAACAATGCTATATTTTGATACATAAAGCTTTCACTGGCTAAATTTTGTAAGTACACTGCTACTTATTTATTTCTAGTCTGTAATATGTTCGCCATTGATGACTCTGTTGATATTCAAAATATTAAAGCCATAGTTTCCAGCATCACAGGAACACACAAGCCACCATAATAAGACAAACTGACAAGAGGGATGGGGGTTAATTAGAGTGCCGTACTTTCTTTTATTTCCAGGGATCTGTCTGACTCACCTTTAAAGGATGAGCTTCTATCAACTATATTTTTCTGCAAAACATTATTCACCCTGACCAATCTCTTTGTTTACAATTTGTTCTGAGAAACATGTTGTTTTATTGCTAATTGCCCTTGAGTCGGACCCAACCCATAGTGACCCCTCTTTGGGTTTCCCAGGTTGTATCATTACAGAAATAGACTGCCCCACCTTCCTTCCAATGGTGGGTCTGAATCACCAGCTTTCTGTTCAGCAGTCAAGTGGCTTAGACACTATGCTACCAGAGCATAGAGGCATGGAATAAGGATTTTAGATAAGTTAATAATAAAGCTTAAGAGTCAAGGTCTATAGACTGCTTTAATAGCTCTATTTCTTTCCTTGGATTTATTTTTTATTCCTCCACTTCTTTAGAAATTTTTATTGCTGTTATTGTTGCTTGTTGCTATTATTATTATTTTGATGATGCTCACTCTACTTTCCGTCACTTGCAAATGAAAACCCTTAACTTGTACAAGATCCAACAGGGTATTTTCTTGCATATGTGTTGCCTTTTAAACTAACACATACATCAGAGAATTTGGATGACTATCTACTTTTTTTTTTTTTTTTGATAAAAATGATAGTGTTTGACTAAAATAAATATAGATATAGTTTTACATTTCTTCTTTGAACTTGAAACTCTTATTTCGTAAATTTAAAAGATACAAATAAAGATTAGTATTTCATGAAATAGCCTACTCACAAAGATTCAATCTTTATAAAATTATAATACTTAAACATCATTCCTTACAATATGCATGAAATAACAAAATCCAAGTTCATATATCTCTATCATTCCATTATCAACTTAGAAATAACGTATAAAGGAAAAAAAAGCAAAAACGAAAACACTCCTGAATTGAAAAATTTCTCAAAATATACAAAATACTCTGAACATACTTACAATATTCTAAAATAGATTTGTAAGACAAACTACATAAAAAATTTAGCATAAAAGGTATGTTTTTTCTTCAATAATTTTTTTTTTTCATTTTTTTTTCTTTTAGGCATTTAGGGTATCTGCCATAATGTAACATTGTCTTTAAGCCAGGCTTTGAAATCTTAAACTGAAAAACCTCAAAAGATCTTAAACTCATGGTGTTGTATTTTTCAGATCTTCAGGATTCCAAGTGTACTGAAAAGAATAAAGGATATTTCTTCTCATCTGGTTAGATTTTGATCTCTTGCAGACTAAATGTGAGCTCCAATACCTGGACCTGAGTTGAATACAATGGCTTCTAGCCAATGATACATAGTTTTGCTTACTGCCACTGTGTTTCTAAATGAAGCCAAATTAAACTGCATTATTATACTGCCTGCAACACTACAACTTCCTAGAAAATTAAGTGTGTTTTGTCCTTAAAGGAAGTCATGGGCAATTAGTAGATGTACTTGATTTAAAATTTTAATATGCTTATTCAATGTTAATATTTTATGGTATTATCATATATAGTTTCTGTATTTTCAGCAATTTCATTGTAATGGAACACTATCTGTAGATTTAAAAAGCTATAATTAATACAAAATAAAAAACAGTATAGTAGCAACACAAGGGTTTTTTTTTTCCCCCCTTTTCAGTTAGAAGAATGTCAGTAACATGATATACCTTCTTATCAGAGGATTAACTTGGTCCTTTAACAATCAGTAGGTACACTGGTTGGGGGAAGAAAAAAAATAAGCATTTTCTTAATTGTCCTTATGACAGTTAATGAATGAAGAAGATATGGTGGAACAAGGTGCCTGGCTGCAATAGGTACCACAACTTCCATCAACCCTACTAGTTATTTAATGGTATAATTTGGAAGCCTAACTGAATTGCAGAAGTTGTTTTTTCTTCAGACCTTATATTTCTGATTAATATATATAGTTCTCCATCTCACAGATATGGTTTCAGTATGTGAAAGAATAAAACATGCATTCACCTCACTTGGGATCATCTAAATGTGATTTGTAGGTAGTCAACACATGGAAAGCAACAATAAAAAGTTAAAATTCCATCATAAAACTGCTACTACTCGTGTCCCTAATCCCAATCAGCAACGCATTACAGCTAGCACTACAAGTAGCAGCTAAATTCTAGACCCTAGGACTTTTGAGAGCATATACAATACAGCTAACAGGGTATCATATGCTAACAGAATCAAATTTCTCTAAGTGATGGATTTCATCAGCTGAGCAGCAAGAGGAATCTAGCTGGATATTCAGCTTTCTAAAGCTGACTCCTGGTCTGTAATTTCAGAACAAAAAAGGGTGGCTGTGGTGTCATTTGCAACTGGAGGCTGTCTGGTGTTCTTCAATGGGATTCATGGATGGTGAGGTAACCGAACTGAGAGAAGGCTCAGTGCACCCACGGGGAAACAAGACCCTCTTCTCTTTACTCACCACTGTAGACATTAAATAACCATGGCAACCTATATAATAAGGCTGACTTCCTTTCAGGTCCAACAGGTCTGGTGGAAGTAAGTGCAGACTTTAATCATCAACATTTATTTTAAAATATGATTCTAAGTGATAGCCAATGAAGTATCTTTGTGATTCCTGGCAACCTACTTCTTTAAAATTTCCAAACCACAAAACAACAAACTCACTGCTGTTGATTAGCAGCTGACTCATAGTGACCCCTCCTTGGGTTTCTGAGGCAGTATCACTATGGAAGAAGATTGACCAATCTTCCTTCCCAGGAGTGTCTGGTATGTTTGAACCACCAGCCTTCTGCTTAGTAGTCAAATGCCTTAGGCACTAAGCCAACAGCCATGAAAGTCAGATGGTGCAGTTCTATTCTGTCACATGGGGTCTCTAGGAGTTGGAATCCAGTCAAATGCCCCAAACAATAAAAACAATAGGTATGCCCTCACCTTCTTAGATTTATTTTCCAGGATACCTTTAACAACTTTAGGAAAATTAGGAATTTAGTGAGAAATTTTGGTAGCATTGAATTATACCTATTAATAAATAATTGAAAAATAGTAAAATAATAATGAGAATATAATATTTGTAATATTTTATCTAGTAAGTATTTTAATTCTTGGCATCTGAAGTCTTTAAAATGGTCTGACTGAAATGAGTCAATCATTTTGAGTAGTTGGAATTATTTTTCAAATCATATTTTTATAAACAGAATTGTTAATATGTAAGACTATTCAAAGAGTGAAAAAATAAAATTCAAAGGAAATACCATGTTGGGTTATTTACAAACAATTTTTATTTTTTGTGTATCTAATGAGTAGAGGAATAGGCAGCTTTATTTTAGAGTAATATTTTTTAAAAATAAAAAAATTATTCTATATTTTTCTTTGGAACAAATAAATGGCAACTCTTTCACCAGAAGGCTTTTTTTTTGTTTTGTTTTACAAACTATTTCAGATAATTGTAATAGATGAAAATTTCTAAAAATTAGAAAAGTAAAAATATATTTAAATTACTAATAAGTCTACCACCCCCAAAACTTAATATTTGTTGTATATGAATCCAAACACTTTCATCATTATGTATATGGTAATATACCTGTAGTATGTGCATTCTAAGGGTCACTATGAGTCAGAACTCAAGTCAGCGGCAGTTGTTTATATTTTTGTATTTTATGTAGATTTTGCTTTTTTTTCCTTTTAATATTTTGAATATATCATAGTGTTATCAACTATTTTTCAGAAACATGACAAATGATGCCACAAAGCATCACATGTTGTGATTGTAATATATATAAATAATTCCATGTATGGATGATTTTACTAATATTATACTATTTTAAACATCATTTATAGAGTATACTTGTTGAAAATAAAAGTGAGTCTTTCTTAATAGTTCCATTTAAAATGATGGGTCTGGTATTCCAGGATAAACAAGTATAGGAATATTAGTGGTGCTTTCAACAAATACCCTTCAGAAAAGGCCACACCAGTCCACTCTCTCATAAGCAATTTATGAGTTTCCCTTTCATAGCATTATTAACAAACATGGAGGTTATAAACAATAAAGAAATGCCACACATGGAAAATGTCTTTATTTGTCAAATTTTATATTCATTTGGTTAGCTGCAAAATATAACATACATTGACTTTTAAAATATTTCATAATCTATCTTCTCATCATGTGCTTTGATGTATTATAAACACATTTTTTATATTAATCCAAAAATGTTTTTCATATGTAATTTGCTTTTTAATTCTGCTTATGCTATTTTTCAAGGTATCCTGGTGGTGAAGTAGTTAAATGCTTGGCTATTAACTGAAATGTTGACAGTTAAAATGTACCACTTCAGGAGAAAGATGTGATGATCTATTTCATTAAAAATTACAGCCTTGGTAACCCTGTGGGGCATCTACTTTTTCCTATAGAATCTCTGTAATTAGGATTCCATTCAATGGTAGCATTTTTTTTTTTTAATGGGGGGGTGGTGGCTATGATATTTTTCAGTGTAAAAAAAATATGAAATTTTTAAGTTGCAAATTATTTGATTCCATTTTTCAATTGCCTCCATTTTCTTTAGCTGTTTATGTTCAATTTTTGATATACAAATCTGATTACTCTAGAATGAAAAAATGATGAAAATTAATATTATGTTCCAATTGCAAGCAATTTGTCCAGTATCTTTATTTAATGCTATATTTACCCACCACTCCTTATTTGTACTGTACTAATTTCTTATATGTGATATTTTATTTTTTGAAAATACTATTGTGGTAGTTAAGGTTATGTGTCAACTTGGCTGGGTCTGGTTTTGAGTGGCTGGACAGTTGGTTTAGTTATTCTCCATGATGAGACTGGTAATCAGCTCCACGGTGGAATTGCCTGAGGGAGGTGGTCTGCTTCCAGAATATAGGAAAACTCTTTGAGAAAGGTCTTGAACTCTTTGACACATGTGGATCCTGTATTTGGTGGAGCTTCTATCTCAGTGGCCTGCTGTGTTTGACAAATTTGGAACTGTTTCTGGACTCAAGCTAGTGGCCTGCTGTGTTGCTTACTAATCCTGGAACTGTGCCATTTTACTTGTCTACAGACTTGTCACCCTCAGCAACTGCCTCAGTTAAGTGAAGCCTCCAGCTTCAGTGGGCTGGGAGCCAAAGGCAGAGCTGAAGCTCAAGGTTGTGGAGCCTTCACGTAGCACTTAGAGCTGGCACTTTAAATTCAGACTTCTAGCCTCCTAAACTGTAAGAGAATAAATCCTTATTTGTGAAAGCCATTGACTTATGGTGTGTCTGTTATAGCAGCACTGGAAGACCAAAATACTTATTTTCGTTATTTTTCCTTTACTAGGTGAATATTGCACTCTGATTATTTCAGACATATAATGTATATTCTCACATCTTAGCAGTCTCATCTCTATTTTTATTATTTTCTGCATATAATTGTCTATATTTCCATTCAATTAAACACTCTATGACATTCCAAAAAAGTGGGATTTAGCTTCTAAATTCATTAATTCTATTAATTCATTTTGAGAATGTTGAAAATTTTTAATACTTAGTTTTTGTCACAAAGAACATTATATGCCCTTTTATGTACTTTTATTTTGTTTTTTCCATCAGTGATATATTTTTTAATTTATTCACTATGCTTCTGATATGTTTATGCTTTAATGTTATATTTATACAGATTATAAACATAATTTTATATTAAAAGATACATTTTTAAACACTTTACCTAGTTCTTATATTTTGGTTTATAAATACCCTTTTGCACAAAGAAAAAAGAAGCAAGGATCCTTGGAGAAAAAGTATGTTGGGTTTGAAGCCAGGAAAGTACAAAATGAGTCTAGGATATCTCATGATAGAAAACAAGGAAATGTTAAAATATTAATGGAATCTCAGTAATGACTGAAAGAGAGCATTATGCTAGCTAAACAGGTCTGTTTAGATTGTGAAAATTAAATTGATACTAGAGAGAGTCATGGTAAATGTACTGTGTGTTTTTGTATAACACTTTTAATATAAAGTTTTAAACATATTAATAAGTATAGAGAAAAGATAGGAGCTCTGGTAGCATAGGGCCTAAGGCACTTGACTGCTAACCAGAAGGCTGGCGGTTCAAACCCACCAGCCATTCCTCGGAAGGGAGGTTGGGCAATCCTACTTCTGTAGTGATACTGCCTCGGAAACCCAAGGAGGGGTCGCTATGAGTCGGGCTGACTCGATGGCAAACAACAAGAACGAAAACATAGAGAAAAGATATAATGCTAAGGGACTCACACTGATGAAGTTTGGAACAATTAGGAATAACAATTAATAATTACACTAATTACAATGTATTGAGGAAACAAAAACATAATACTGATAGAAGCAGCAGTCAAGAAATCAAACATCTTATTTCACTGCGCACATCTCTTGCAAAAGACCTCTTAAAGGTATTAAAAAGCAAAGATGTCAC
Source organism: Orycteropus afer afer (assembly GCF_000298275.1). Lineage (NCBI taxonomy): Eukaryota > Metazoa > Chordata > Mammalia > Tubulidentata > Orycteropodidae > Orycteropus > Orycteropus afer. Next base: position 17,558,437 of record NW_006921612.1, on the reverse strand, counting down.
TTTGAAGACAGGTCCCCCTATGAGAGTATATATATATATATATATATATATATATATATATATATATATACTTAAAAAGAAAAATAACTGTAGTTGAGTTGGATCTGACTCATAGTGACCCTCCTTGGGTTTCTGAGGCAGTATCACTATGGAAATAGATTGCCCAGTCTTCCTTCTGAGGAGTGGCTGGTCGGTTTGAACCATCCGCCTTCTGGTTAGCAGTCACCTGCTGTGGTAGTTAAATTTGTAAGTCAATAGGCTGGACCTGGTTGAGTGGCTGGGCAACTGGTGGTGGTTATTCCCCATGAGGAGACAGACAACCAACTCCATGGTGGGATCTACCACAAGCAGCTGAGTAGCTGCCTTTGGGATGTGGTCGGCTTTCTGTATCTAAGGAGAAGCCTTGGGGATAGTCTCTAGCTTAAGTCACACTTGGACCCTGCATGTAGTCATGTCATTGTTCAGCAGTCTGCCATGCTCTGCCAACCTTGGGACTTAAAATGAACTTGAATTAATGGCCTGCAATGTGGTTTGGTAACATTGGGACTGTGCCATTTTATTTGTTGACCTTGGGCTTGTTAGCTTCAGCAGCCAGTAGCTGCCTGAGTGAAGAAATGCCTCTAGCTTCAGTGGGCCAGGAGCAAGAGGCAAAGCTGAAGCCCAAGGTTGAGGGCTTTTCACCCCACCCCTAGAGACTGGCATTTTTAACTTGGACTTAAAGCCTCCAAATTGTGAGAATAAACTCTTGTTAGTTAAGACCATCTCATTTGTGGTGTATTCCTATCAGAGTGGCACTAGGTAACCAGAACACATGCCTTAGGCACTATGCCACCAGACTTCTTGTATATTTATACATAAGTGTATGTTGTTATTTGCCGTGGAGTTGGACTTGACTCATAGTGACCCCTCCTTGAGTTTCCGTGGCAGTATGACTATAGAAGTAGATTGCCCAACATTCTTTCTGAGGAGTGGCTGGTGGGTTTGAACCGCCAGCCTTCTGATTAGCAGTCAAGTGCCGTAGACACTACACTACCAGAGCTCCTATATAAACATATCAGTGAATTATTGTAGACTAATTTGTGATGAAAACTAATGCAAAATGGAATAATTGATTTTATCCTTTATTGGACATGTGTGAAATGACACTAAGTTCTATTTGACTCTTTCAATGAACTGAGATGCAGTGGATGGTCCAGTAATATTCTTAACTGGTAACTTTGTGGTGTATTCATTTTTAAATATAAAATCTATTTTATTTTACTGAAATAAATAAATTCATCCTTAATTTAGGAAGTGTGAAAATGCAAGGAAAAAATTCACTGAAGAATTTTGTTCTTATTTCTTTTAAAAAGACAAAGTTTATTTTGTTATACTTTTTTTTCCCCATAATTGTTTTATACATAGGCCATTACTATCCATATTATAACCTGATGGAGTTATTTTTATTAAAAAAAAAAAAAAAAAAAATTATTGACCATTTTCAATATATACAATATAGTTCTGGGTGATAGGTTGACACTTGTTTCTGCCAATGGGATAACATTTAAAACTCTTGATTAGTAAGCCATAGGGTTTTATAGCATGGTTATAATTTGTCTTTGCAAACGAATAATTTACCATTACTACACTTAATAACTTTTAGTCTAAATTGCTGCCTTCTGGCTTTACTGTTTTCAGAACTCACATTCTTCTGGTTCATAAAACTGTACAGAAATGATAGTGGCTTGAATCGTGGTGGTAAAAAAAAAAAAAAAAAAAACAACTCTGACAATTAATAGTAGATGGATTTAAGAAAAATATTGCTAGAATGAAAGAAAATGTTAATAACATGGAGTTAAGTTATAGATATGTAATTGAGAGAGAATATTAAAGGAGGGAATCAACAACTACTTCCATTACAAATGTGGATTTAACAAAAAAGGCAATGTATGAAAGTACGAATGTAGGAAAATAGGAAGTTGTCAAAAATGAAATGGAATGCATAAAGATCAATATCTGAGTCATTAGTGAGCTTAAATAGACTGGTTTTGGTCATTTTGAATCAGACAATCCTATGATATACTATGTTGGGAATAACAAATTTAAGAGGAATGGCATGGCATTCATCATCACAAAGAATGTATCAATACCTATCCTGAAGTAAAGGGCTGTCAGTGCTGTATAATACCCATATACCTACAAGAAAGACCAGCTAATGCTACTATTCAAATTTACACATCAACCACCAAAGCCAAAAATGAGGAAACTGAAGGTTTTTGCTAATTTTTGCAATCTGAAATTGACAGAACATGCAATCAAGATATGTTGATTATTACTGGTGGTTGGAATGCAAAAGTAGGAAACAAAGACAAATCACTGGTAGTTGGAAAATATGGCCTCGGTTATAGAAATAACATTGGAGATCGCATGAGAGAATTTTGTAGGACCAATTTATTTATTACAAAAACTTATTCATTGCAAATACCTTTTTTCAAAAACACAAATGGTAGCTATACACATGGACTTCACTAGATGGAGCACACAGGAATCAGGATGACTACATCTGTGGAAAGATGTGATGGAAAAGCTCAATATCTTTAGCCAAAACAAGACCAGGAGCTGATTGTGGAACAGACCATTGCTCATATGCAAGTTAAAAGTTGAAGTGGAAGACAATTAAAACAAGTCCTTGAGAAACAATATGTGACCTTGATTATATCCCTCCTGAATTTAGAGATCATCTAAAGAATAGATTTGATGCATTCAACACCAATGACTAAACCGAGAGGAATTGTGGGATGACAATAACATCATCCTCCAAGAAAGCAGAAGGATATTAAAAAGATAGAAAAGGATGAAGAAAACAAAATGGCTGTCAGAAGAGACTCTCAAAACATGCCCTTGAATGGAGAGTAGCTAAAGCAAATGGAAAAAATGACAATATAAAAAAGATGAACAGAAGATTTTAAAGAGCAGCTTGAAAAGAGAAAGTCAGTTATTATAATGAAATGTGCAAAGACCTGGAGTCAGAAACCAAAAGGGAAGAACATGCTTGGCATTTCTCAAGCTGAAAGAACTAAAGAAAAATTTTAAGCCTTGAGTTGCAATATTGAAAGATTTTATGGGCAATATATTGCATGATGCAGCAAACATCAAGAGAAGGTGGAAGGAATACACAGGGTCACTGTACCAAAAAGAGTTGGTCAATGTTCATCCATTTCAAGAGATGGCATATGATCCAGAACCAATGATACTGAAGGAAGAAGTTGAAGCTGCACTGAAGGAATTGGTGAAAAACAAGTCTCCAGGAATTGACAGAATAGCCACTGAGGTGTTTCAACAAATGGATCCCCTGCTGGAGCCACTCACTTGGTTAGGCCAAGAGATTTGGAGGACAGTTACCTGGCCAACTGATAGGAAGAGATCCATATATGTACTCATTCCAAAGAAAGGTGATCCCACAAAATGTGGAAACTATCAAACAATATCATTAATATCAAATGCAAATAAAATTTACTGAAGATAATTCAAAAATGATTGCAACAGTATATTGACAGAGTTTCCAGAAATGGAAGCTGGATTCAGAAGAGGACATGGAACAAAGGATATCTTTGCTGATGTCTGATGGATCTTGGCTCAAAGCAAAGAATAGCAGAAAGTTGTTTACTTGTGTTTAATTGACTATGCAAAAGCATTTGATTGTGTGGATCATAACAAATAGTGGATTATATTGAGAAGAATGGGCATTTCAGAACACTTAATTTTACTCATGGGAGCTCTGGTGGCACAGTGACTAAAGCATTTGACTGCTAACTACAAGGCTGGTGGTTCAAACCCACCAGCCACTTCTCGCAAAGAAAGTCGGACAATCTATGTCCATAGTGATACTGCCTTCGAAACCCAAGGAGGGGTCACTATGAGTTGGATCCTACTCAATCGCAGTGAGTTTGGTTTGGTTTTTGGTAACTGTACTCATAAGAAATCTGTACATAGACCAGGAGGCTGTCATTCTAACAGAACAAGAGGACACTGTATGATTTAAAATCAGGAAGGGGGGGGTGAGTTGGAATTGTATCATTTCACCATACTTATTCAATCTGTATGCTGAGCAAATAATCTGAGAACCTGGATTATATGAAGAAGAACATGACATCAGGAGTTGAGGAAGAGTCCTTAACAACCTATGATATGCAGATGACACAACTTTGCTTGCTGAAAGTGAGGATGACTTGGATCATTACTTGTGACAATTGAAAACTGCAGTTTGAAGTATGGAATACACCTCACTATAAAGAAAACAAAGATCCTCACAACTGGACCAATAAGTAACATCATGAGAAATGGAGAAAAGTTTGAAGTTGTCAAAGACTTCCTATTACTAAGTTCTACAATCAACACCAATAGAAGCAGCAAAGTATCAAGTGATGTATAGTATTGGCCAAATCTGCTGCAAAAGACTTCTTTCTAGTGCTGAAGAGTAAAGAGGTCTCCTTGAAGACTAAGGTGTGCCTGACACAAGCCATGGTATTTTCAATTGCCTCATATGCATGTGAGAGCTGGCCAATGAATAAGGAAGACTGAAATAGAGTTGATGCTTTTCAGTTGTGGTGTTGGTGAAGAATGCTGAAAGTACCATGGACTACTTAGAGAAGTAACAAATCTGTCCTGGAAGAAGTGCAGATGGAATGCTCCTTGGAAATGAGAATGGCCAGACTTCATCTCTTCTACTTTGGTCATGTCAGAAGGCACCATTCCCTGGAGAAGGATGTCATGCTTGGTAAAGTGGAGGATCAATGAAAAAGGGGAAGGCCCTTAGCAAAAAGAATTGACACAATGGCTGCAATGATGAGCTCAGGCATAGAAAGGATCATGATGCAGGAGTGGGCAGTGTTTTGTTCTGTTGTACATACAGTCAATATGAGTTGGAGTCAACTAGTTGGCTTCTAACAACAATAACAAAAGTTGAAGTACCTGAAAGAAAATAGTGAGTACGGAGACAAATGGAGCTACAGACTGCTGGCTGTCCTGAAGGCACAGCCCATTATAAGTATTTCCCAGTAGTAACCTAGGAATTAGCTCTGTTTACTAAAGATTGTGTGAGAAAGGAATGTATTGATAACCAGAATGGAAAACAGTGAAGAAGGAGACAAACAGCTATGGATATCAGTGGCTGTTCTGAGGGTGAACCATTTTGAATACTTTCAAGAGGTGGGTGTGACCATTTTGAATATATGCAAGTGACATTCTTACCTGGACAACAATATAGGAGTGGACTCTGCTTGCTGAGGACAGCATGGTAGCTGCACTGGAAGGTGACAAGTGGGAAAGCACAGTATTTCTCTTTTTTCTATTATATCACATATTCCACCATGCCACTTCTACGCACTTCTTGTCCAGCAGGAATTACATCCCAGTCTGTGCCCTAAGAGAGTCTGGGTGCCATGGTCCACCCCTCCTCCCCACAGTTTGTTTTGTAATTGTTTGTTTTTAAATTATTATTTTCATCTTCTTCTTTCTTCCTTATTTTTTCTCTTTCTCATTCCTAGATCTTGAGTGTTTTTTCTTTTTTCCTCTTTCCTTTTCCTAATTCTCTTCTTTTTTTCTTTCTTTTGCATTCTTTAGCAGTTTTCCTCTTTAAAAAAAAAAAAAAAAAAAAAAACTATTCTTTTACTCTTGGTCTTTACTCTCTTTCCTGCTTTTCCAGATATTGTGGCTTTTTTTTTCACTCTTTCTCATTTTTCCTTTTATTCTTTTTAAATATATTTTGGATATTTTTGAAATCATGTATTGCATTACATTTTTGTGTGGGTGATTGTTCCTGTTCATTTATAATGTTTCAGTGTTTTGTTCTACTTTTATTTTTTTGGTGTTCATTATATTTTATTTTATATTTTGTCTAACTAAGTGGAAGACAGCCACTGTTTCAAAAAAATCCAACCATAGCTGCATCTCCTGTAGCCCCACACAGTGATTGAGGGCCACCACTTGCTTTTGCATCAGTTGACCAACTGAGAAAGTGGCCAATATCACTTTAACTCACCCTCATCTGCTACTTACAAAGAGCTAACAGAGATCTATGCATACACTCTCATTGTTTTTCACACAGTATACATAAACACAATACCACCTCAATATCTAGGAGACAACAGACCATCAAAGTCTACAGATAGAAGCAAGATAAGGTAGAAGAAATAAGGGACCATGATACAAACCTAGAAAACATCCCTGAAAGAGAAACTGCATTGGACCTCCCTGATAAGGAATTCAAAAGAATCATATTTGGATACCTTCAACGGATTGAGAAACAGATCAAGGGAAACACTGACAACATCAAGGAAAGCAGCAACAAACTCTAGAACAATTTAGAAAAACAATACAAGAACACAAATAGAAATCCAAATTGACAAAATAAACAGAACAATTAGAAACAATAAAAGAACAGCAAATAGAAATCTGGGTGATTAATACTAAGATTTCAGAAACTGATAACACATTGAAGAGGTAAAGGAGTAGAATCAAATCAATGGAAGATAGAATGAATGAGACTGAAGAAAAATACCTCAATACTACTTTGTGAAGGGATTCGATCAGATGAAAGATCAAAACAAAATGTAAAAATCCTAAGATTCTTGTGAGATGCCATCAAGAAGAATAACCTACATGTAATCATAATTCCAGATAAAGCCACAGAGAAAATTGTTGAAGATTTGCAAGAAGAGAATTTTCCTAATATGATGAAAGGCCAGAATATATCCATTTAAGAAGTTCAATGGACCCCAAACAGGATAAACCTCAGAAGAAAATCACCAAGACATATTATATTCAAGCTCACCAAAACAAAAAGCAAAGAAAGAATACTGAAAGCAGTACAGGAAAAACGAAGTTACCTTCAAAGAGCAACCAATAAGACAAAGCTTGGATTTCCCAGCAGAAACCATGCAGGCAAAAAGGCAATGAGATAATATATGTAAAACGCTGAAAGAAAAACTTCTCCTACCAATAATTATTTGTACAGCAAAACTTCCCTCAAATGTGAAGGTGGAATTAGGAGATTTCCAGACAAGCAGAAATTAAGGGGATTTGTTATAACCTCTAAGACCTCACAAGAGATGTTAAAGATCATATTTTCAATAGAAAACTAACAATAGCAAACAATAATTGATAATTAACAGACATGGTCACACCAACCCAGTTATAGAAGGACCCAAAGTAGAATAAGCTTACAAGGCTATAAACAGGGAACCAGAGACATCAATGGGTGAATGAGGGCAACTACAAAGCAGAGGGAATAAGCAGTGTAGTTACAGAACTTCTAAGCGATGAAGAAGTCAAGACAATTGTGAGACAGAACAGACTGTTGTAAACTGAGAAGAAAATAATAAATCAGAGTAAGAAAAACCATAAACCTTCACTTCAAAATAAAAGAGGAAAAACACAAATATTTACAAAATACTAAACAAATATCAACAAAGGTGATGATAAAATGACTCCTTAACAAAAATGAGCTCAGGACAGAAAATTATATGGAATCAAGAAATCAGCAACACTATAAAAAGCACATGACAAAATGACACCAACAAATTCTTACTTGTTGATAATAACGCTGAATGTCAATGAATTAAGTGCGCCACTCAAGAGATGGAGAGTTGCAGAATGGATAGGAGAACATGATCCATCAATATGATGTCTACAAGAGACTATTTTAGACATAAAGACAAAAATAGACTAAAAATCAAAACATGGAAAAAAGATACATTAAGCAAAAGGCAACCAAAAAAGGGCAATGTAAAACAAGGCAACACACTACTATGGAGTCGGATCCATCTCTTAGTGACCTCTCCTTGGGTTTCCAAGGCAATATCACTATCGAAGTAGATTGCCCAACCTTCTTTATGAGGAGTGGCTGGATGGTTTGAACCACTAGCCATCTGGTTAGCAATCAAATGCCTTTGGCACTATGCCACCAAAGCTCTTAAAAAAGGGGGGGAGGAATAGAAGTGGCAATATTAATTTCTGATGAAATAGACTTTAGGACAAAAGTGACTATAAGAGACAAGGAAGGACATTATGTAATGATTAAAAGATCAATTGAACAAGAGGACATAACCATAACAAATATCTACACACACAATGAAAGAACCCCAAAATACATAAATCAGCAGCAAAAAAAAATAGCCTATAGTAACCAGAAGAAACAAAATAATAAATATTTGAGCAGAAATAAATGAAACAGAAAATAGAAAAAAAATCAATAAGACTAGAATTTTATTCTTTGAAAAGATTAATAAAATCGACAAACCACTGGCAAACATAACAAAGGAAAAGTAGAAGATGCAGATAATATAAATCAGAAATGAAAGGGATGATGTCACAATAGAAATTAAAAGAATAGTATCAGGATACAATGAAGAACTCTAGTCCAAGAAATTTGAAAACCTGGAAGAAATGCACTTATTTCTAGAAAAAAAAGCTACTTACCTAAACTAACATAGACAGAGGTAGAATATCAACAGACCCATCAAAAAATGAAGAAATTGAACAGGTCATAACAAAATTACCAACAGAAAAAGTCCTGGCCCAGATGGTTTCATTGGAGCATTCTACAAATCATTCAGAGAAAGTGGACACTAATCATACTTAAAGTAATCCAGAACATAGAAAAGAATGGAATCCTTCCAATTTCATTTTATGAAGCAAGCATAACCATAATACCAAAAGTAGGCAAAGACACCACTAGAAGGGAAAACTCCAGACCAAAATCCCTCATGAATAAAGATGCAAAAATCTTAAAAAAAAAAAAAAAAAACATGAGCTAATAGACTCCAAAAAAAAAAAAAAAAAAAAAAAAAAATACTTCTTGACTAAGTGGGATTCATACCACGTATGCATGGATGATTCAACATTAGAAAAATAATCAAGATAACACATCACATAAGTAAAATATAGCAAAAGGATCACATGATTATATCAATAGTTGCAGAAAGGCAATTGATAATATGTAACACCCATTTTTGATAAAAACACTCAGAAAAATAGAAATAGAAGGAAAATGTCTCAACATAATACAGGGCATACATGCTAAATCAACAGCATTTTCCATGGAGAAAGACTGAAACCATTCCCTTTGACAACAGGAACAAGAAAAGAATGTCCTCTCTCTCCACTTCCATTCAACATTTTATTGGAAGTTTTAGGGCAATAAAGTAAAAAAGGAAATCAAAGGCATCCAAATTGGTAAAGAAGAAGTAAAACTATGCCTATTTGCAGATTATATGATCCTGTACATAGAAAACCCAAGAGATTCAACAAGAAAATTACTGGAACTTCCTGAAAGATTTAACACAGTGGCAGGATACAAGATCAACATACAAAAATCAGTTGGTTTCATCTACACCAGCAAAGATGTCTCTGAAAAGGATAAAGGAGTCAATATCATTTACAAAAGCTACCAAAAAGATAAAATACTTGGGAAAAAAATCTTACCAAGAACACAAAAATCCTTACAAAGAAAGCTACAAGACACTATTTCAAGAAACTTTAAGAGATCTCCGTAACTGGAAGAACATACAATGCTCACAGATAAGATTGAACACTGTGAAAATATAAATACTACCCAAAGCAATCTATACATTCAGTGCAATTCCAATCCAGATTCTGTCAACATTCTTTAAAGACATGGAAAAACCAATCAGTAATTTTATACGGAAAGGAAAGAGACCTCAGATAAGCAAAAGACTATTGAAGAAGAAGAACAAAGTAGGAAGTCTCACACTCCCAGATTTCAAAACCTACTATACAGCCACAGATGTCAAAACAGGCTGGTATTGGTACAATAACAGACACATAAATCTGTGGAATAGAAATGAGAACCCAGAAATAGATGCATCCAGTCAGTTGATCTTTGACAATGGGCTGTTGTTGTTATTGTTATGTGCCATCGAGTCAGACCCGACTCATAGTGACCCCTCCTTGGGTTTCCCAGGCAGTATCACTACAGAAATAGATTGCCTCATCTTCCTTCCGAGGAGTGGCTGGTGGGTTTGAACCGCCAGCCTTCTGGTTAACAGTCAATGCCTTAGCCACTGCTGGCATCCATTAAATGGGGGAAGAGGTAGTCTTTTTCACAAATGATGCTGGCAAAAGTGGATATCCATTTGCAAAAAAATGAAACAAGATCCATACCTCACACCATACACAAGAACTAACTCCAGATGGAACAAAGACTTAACTGTGAACCTAAAACTGTACAGTTCATCAAATAAATAAATAGGGGTAAACTTAGGATCACTAATTTATGGCATACATAGACTATCAATAACCTAAGATTACAAACAGCAGAAGATAAACTAGATGACTAGGACCTTAAAAAAAAAAAAAAAA
>NW_006921612.1:17535929-17546941 GCF_000298275.1 Orycteropus afer afer | reverse complement strand
TATATATATATATATATATATATATATATATATATATACCAAAGATTATTAGTGGTTACACGGCTAGGAGAGAGGATGAAAGGGGAAGATTTTGTTTGGGGGGCATTGAGTTTATGTCAATAGGTGGTAGAATATTTTGGAAATGGATAGCAATAATGGTGGAACAACACGAAAAATGTAATCAACATCCCTGAGCTGTAAATGTGGAAGTTGTTTTGTAGGTGAATATCTTGTTGTGTATGTTTTCACAACAACAAATGTAAAAAAAAAAAAAAAAATGATAGAAGAACTTATGAAGAGGTTGAATTTAGGAGGAAGTACAATTTCTCTTTATAATAGAAGTTAAAAAGGAAGTTTTTCCATATTACCAAAAATAGTATTTTTTCACATGCCACTTTTTTAATTCAATTTCATCAGCTAAAATTACCAGTACCATATTAAATAATAAGCATTACAATGAGTTTTTGTGTGAAATGTATATTTTTAAAGATGTTAATAATGGTGTATTCATGAATTTCTATATTATCATCACCACAATTTAATCAGTAATTATTCAAGGTTAGCAAATTATTTAAAATAATATTTTATCATTATTTTTATGTGTCAGCTCGGCTCTGCTATGGTGCTCAATTGTTCGTTCAAAACTGGTATAGTGGTTGTTATGATGCAGTTATATGTGATTAAATTCCCACCCATTGCCGTTGAGTCGGACCCAACTCGTAGTGACCCCTCCTTGGGTTTCTGAAGCAGTATCACTACAGAAATAGATTGCCCAACCTTCCTCCTGAGGAGTGGCTGCTCGGTTTGAACCGCCAGCCTGCAGGTTAGTAGTCAAATTCCTTAAGCACTATGCCACCAGAGCTCCTGCAATTAAATTAGTTGACATTAATTAAAGCAGATTATCTTTTATAATGTGAGTGGGTCTCATTCAATTAGTTGAAGGCCTTAAGAGAAAAAAGGGAAGTTTCCCAATGGAACAGTCTGCCTCTGGAGTCTGAATAGGCATCTTACCATAATTTTCCTTGTGTCCCTATTGCATAACCTTCTGATTTTGGGAGCCAAAACTGATAAGATTTTCAGCTTGCAGCTTGACATACAAGTTTTGGATGTATCAGTCCTGCAATCTACTGACCCAATTACTTAAAAAAGCAAAATAGCAGCAACAAAAAACAAAAGAAAGCAAAAAAAAAATCATCTTTCCTCTCTCTCTGTTTCTCTCAATTTCTGTTTACTGGCTTTGTTTCTCTAAAGAATCCATACGAAGACAGCATCTATGAAAATGCAGTTATAGTCTTTCAGCTATTATTATGTTGTTTATATCAATATTTGGGGATGGTTTATAACAAAAATAACAGCTCGTTATATTTTCTTAACAACTCAATGAAAAGTGAAGAAACTAGTATTTTAGACTAGTAACCCTTGTTGAATTATGGAAATAAATTTAGTAAAAGCTAACCCTCAATAACGAGGAAGGCAGAAAATGTGCTTATAGAGAATATAAATCCAGATGAACAAACTGGGAAAATCCAACTATAGGCATAAATAGTTTGCTCCTTTCTTTTTTTTTTTTTTTTTGACAAGTTACTACAGGAAAGAAATGGACTCAAGAAAAGAATAGCTAGTTTCTGAACAAAGATGGAAGACAAAAGAATCTAGTTGAAATTAGACAGACACAATTTTGGAAAGACAATTGCTTTTGCATTTTAAAATACAGGAAACAAGACAGACACTATTCTCCACATTTTCTCATTAAAATATCTCAGATTAAATTCTTACTGGTGCCCAAAGGGAGCTCTGGTGGCATAGTGCCTAAGGCATGTGACTGCTAACCAGAAGGCTGGTAGTTCAAACTCTGTAGTGATACCACCTTGGAAACCCAAGGAGGGATCACTATGAGTCAGATCTGACTCCACGGCAGTGAGTGAGTGTGGGTGTGGATGTGAGTGCCTAAAATATTTCAAGATAGCTATTATTAAAATGAAGAAGATGGAAATGAGCCCAGCACTGAAGTAGTCAAATAAGAAAAACTTATGTGGTGAATTCAGGTAAACACTTTGAAAGTGGTTAATTGGCACTGCGACAATGGGCTCAAGTATAGCAAGAATCATGGAGCTGGCACGGGATGGGGCTGTATTTCGTTCTGCTGTGCATGGGGTCCCTGTGAGTCGGAAATGACTCAACGGCACTTAACAACAACAACAATTGGCACAGAGTACTAACTAGAAGGAAGTAGATCAGATCATCTACTAAATTGTTAAAGCACATTGTACAACAAAACAAAACAAAATCCTCCCAATATTTACTTCAATCCTGAAAGCCACCACAGATTCCAAAACATATAATAGGGAAGAGACTACAAAATTAATATATAACACCTTCCATGAAAAACACATTATACAAAACCTTCCTCACCTATGGCCAGGTGTGGTAATAGACAATAATCAATTTCCAGAAGACAAAACTCATGGCCCAGATGATATTACATAAGGGAATTCTTCCCAGAGAAAAGAATCAGGATCTAAGCAAGGAATAAACGGTAATGCCAGGGCAAGAGGTCTTTATATATTGGATAGTAGTAGTGGACAGATGAGTTATCTCTTAAATGTAAAATCATAGGAAAATCAAACTCTACATTGACAGTTTAAAAAGAAAACTCAAGATACCAACAAGTCTTAAACTTTGTACTACATACAGTAACTCCTTGAAACATTAAGTTTTCTGCTTAGGCAAGTGTGTGCTTTATATGTGGTAGAGACTTTTCCAGTTCTTTTTAGCAGACTGCTAGTTATTCTCTTCTGAAACACAAGACTACTCTGCTAGAGATTACATCTTTAGCTTCCCTTATAAGTAAGTGTGTGGCCATGTAACTACGTTTTTGTCAGTGGAGTATGAATAGAAGCTATGTAGGAAACTGACACTGCTTCTGTTTTAAAAAAAAAAGTTTCCTTCTCTCCATGGCCTGGAACCAAATGTTGTGCTGGGATCTTTAAGCCTGTTAATGAGGACAGAAACCAGAAATGAGGAAACCACAAAAGAGAAAAGACCTGGGCTTTTAGTGACCTCAAGAGGAATAGCTGCTGCACCAGTGTGAACCAATTGTACACTAAATGAGATAGAAATAAACTTCTATTTTATTAAATACATTGTTCTTGGGGGACAATTTGTTATAGCATTTTAGACTTTAACTTACACACTCTTCCTTCATTTGTGAGACTGATGCCTCCTTGACTGAGTTATATTATTATGTTAGCATGGTATTAGAATCATGATTCTATTATTTTGTTTTCTTGTGTCAATTCTAAAACAGCTTTTTAAAATTTTCACAATGCCTTTTTTTTGTGCAATATGCAAGTGTGTTTTGCTGTCTGTATATGTACTGAAAATATTTTCTCTTTTTTTTCAATTTTTGTTGTTCAAGATCTGAATGCTTTCACATTACCTGTATTTCAATGTCCAAATAATTTCACTACAAAATTCTCAGGTCATGGTGTTTGGGAGTGTTTGGTTTCTTTTTCAACTTACTTCACTATCATTAGTTGCCTTTTTTTTTCTGCCCCTTTGTGGTCTTTAGAGTATTAGTATTGCAATTTAAAAAGTCCATTTTTTAAAAACAAGCCTTAAAATTTATGATCCTATATTTAGTTAACTATTGTATTATAGTCCATATATTTTTCTCTGTGGTTGTTTACTAACTTTATAGTCTCTAGAAGTGAGTGACTTCCTGGGTGGAGTTTGAGTTAAATGGAATCTCTCTTTTTGCTGCACTGTATACGTTTCTATACAGCACCATTACTTATTCTCTGGAAACTTCAGCTCAATGGATGGATTGCTTATGTGGTACACATTCTGCAAGTCATTGTGATTAAGATAAAATTTCCATCAATAAATTAGTGTGTAAATTAGACTATTGCAGAATTTTCACAAATCCAAGTGAGTAATTGAGTTACAAAAAAATAATCCCGAGGTCTTGTAGGTTGAAAATCTCGGCAATACATGTAATTTGAACCTACTGGAGGTGGCACAGTGCCTAAGGCATTTGACTACTAATCAGAAGGCTGGTGGTTCAAACCCACCAGCCACTCCTTGGAAGAAAGACTAGGCAATCTACTTCCGCAGAGATACTGCCTCGGAAACCCAAGGAGGGGTTGCTTTGAGGTGCAATCGACTCCAGAGCAGTGAGTTTTTTGTTTTTGGAGGTTTAATAAGCAACTTATAAAAATTAAAATTAGCCTCTTTCAGTCAGTGTTGGGGAATGACTACAAGAAATTTGGTTTCTTATAGTTGTGTATCAGTAGGGTATTTACCTTAAGCCTTAGTTCCACAATATTTTTTTCCATTAGAGAAAAGGGGATTATTATTATTTTTTTTTTAGGTAAGGAAACCATTACCATAGTAGGTGATTCAGATGTGGAGATATTTAACATATCAGAAGAGTGCAGCAAAGTTTCATGGCATTCTCAAGTCAGTCTGTATCGTCACAGAACACAAAAATCATCACAAAGCCATGTAATACCAAGTATCAACCAGAATTTAAATATTTATAAAACTATACCTTTGAATTCATGAAATTGTTGAATATGCAAAGGAATGTACATTTTCTCATTATGTACAGTATGTGAGCTGCTATGCTAGATAGTTTCTGATATATAAACAGATATATTTAATTTTTAATAACTTTTTTGAAAGTTATTCCCATTATAATTTATAGAGAGACAGGTATTTATGCAATAATTTTCATAAAGGAGATTAGAACATTAAAGAAAACACTGGACTAGGTTTCAGGAGTCCCTTTTGGTCAATTGCAACCTGTTGCATTACTTTGCATAAGTATTAACTTCTGTCTCCATTATCTTATGTTAAAAATGAAAGTGAACAACTTGGTTGGCCTATTCAAAAATAAGTTAATAACCACACATTATGGTGCATACATAATGATTTAGAAAAGTATAAAACGTCAAGATCAATTTTATTTTTTATTATATAACATTTTTGTTTGCCATATGGTGTGCCTAGCAAACCAGCATCATGATTTCTTTATTTGAGACTTCAGAGCAGGGAATAATCAATAGTTGAAAATTATCATTTCCAGAGAAAATGGGAAAACTTTTTTTTTCTAAAATTTAGATACTGAGGGATCTTCCAACATCATGTAGTTCAGTTTAAGTATTAACAGATCAAGTATCTTAAAATGAAATTTTATGAGCTAACATTTTAGCAAACTCTTTAACATTTATGTCAGGAAATAATATTTTGCCTATAATTAAAAATTAAATGGAATATAGATTAATACCAAATTTCCTTACCTTGGACAGTGCATCACAGCCAAGTCTTTAGAATACAAACCAAGAAATTAATCATGTAAACCCATTTTTAGAAAACTTTATTTAAAGTGCTGACAGAAATAACATGACCAAAGTAAGAGAGACAAAGTCTACCCGTTCTCGCTTCTAAGGAGCATTCTAGCTATATGTTCTGCAAGATAGAGTTGTTCATTCTTTTACCAGAGCGGACCAATCCCTGGTGAAGAATATCTTGCAATATAAATACATAAAGCAGAGGGTCACTGAAAAAGAGTCAATGAAATGGATTGACACAGTGGCTACAACGATGGGTTCAAGCATGATTGCAATTGCAAGGACAGTACAGGACTGGGCAGTGTTTTGTTCTGTTGTATATGGGGTCACTATGAGTCAAAACTAACTCAATGGTATCAAATAACAACAGAAGCAAAATGCACAGTAATGGGTTACTGTGAGTAAGACGTCAAAAAATTGATTTTTTTTTTTAAACCATGTAGTTCTATTATTTAAGCAACTTATTTTTTAATTGTGTTTTGAACATATTGCAAACTGAGTTACCCCTGTTTTGCAATGTCCGTACTGGCTTTCAGGTGGTGCAACATGTGAACTTGAATACTGTCTCACATTTAAATGGATTCCATGCTTGGTCTCTCCTTTGAAATTCTTAATAATTTTATCTTTGAACTTTTGCTTTGTAAATGAAATCCAATGAAGGGATATAGCAGGTGTATGAACAATGGACATATATACATTATGTGGGTCCACTGCTGATCTTCTCATTCCTTTATTATATTGCATTATGATGCCACAGGATGTTAGTGGATTCACCATGAGTTGTGCTGTACTTCAGTGAGACTCAAAGCAATACAAAAATGTTAAATTCACTATTATGTAAGTGGAGGCTTACTGACAGTCCTAATGGTCACTGTTTTCTTTCAGATCAAAATTTGCTTCAAACACAGAAAAAGGTAGTGCAGTTCTAAGAAACATGAATGACCAAGGAACCCTATCATCTCTTTTTTATTATTCATATTATTTCTCTGTGTTGCCCAACACATCTGAAAATGATAGAAAAAAAAGGAAAAGATACTTATTTTCCTTTTCAGTCCCTTCTTTATTATCTGTAAGGCTAAGATACAGTGTGCTGGTTAATATATGTGTATCAAAAAGTGAAATTAAAAGAAAAGAAAACAAACAAACAAAAAACCAGTTAAGGTAGCATTTCCACTGATCTGACAAGAAAAATATATTAGAAGTACAACCTATGGAAGAAAAATCGTGTAATATCCATGATTCTTCATATAGGTTAAATGTTCTGCAGAATAGAAAGATGAATAGTAAAACACATACTAATGTTGCATTTTTATTATTATTATATTTATTTACTGAGAAGGACATTAAGTAGCAAGTCACAAAACATCATGACTAGTCAAAAAGAGACAACAGGTAACCTTTTTTTATTTTTTGAACATGAGATCCCATATTTTCATTTTGCACGAAGCTTGGCAAATTATTTAGCTGGCTCTGCTCAAAGCCATGAAATATTTGAAGTTGTTTAACAAAAAACATGGTGATATAAAAGTTCTGATTCCCGGTAAACGATTAAGACAGCTAGATAATCATTATAGATTCTAAACTTCATCTTTTTTCTTTGTAGTTCCATATAGATAAAATTCATATGAATTAAGTTTACTTCTAACACATCAAGAATTGATAATAATAGGCAAAGTACTATGCAAATTGTTTTGATTGTAATGAACATAGTTTGAAATTTTCATTTTTATCCAGAAATCTCCTACATAAACTTGAGATATGTAATTTAGAGATGAATGAAAAATTTTCTTCCTATTTCAGGATTCTTCCCACAATATCAGTGTCATATAAACATCACCTATTCATGTACCATCTCTGTTATATTTAACATATATGTACACCAATGGGATTATTATTCATTTAATATTTAGATCTCAGGCATACATTTATATTTTTAGGCTCACTTGCTCTGTCTCTCCATATAGATATAGATATAGATGTAGATACAGCCATAGATATAAAACCAAAAAACCAAACTCGTTGCTGTAGAGTCGGATTTGACTCATAGCAACCTCTCCTTGGGTTTCCAAGGCAGTATCACTAGAGAAGTAGATTGCCCAACCTTCCTTCTGAGGAGTGGCTGGTGGGTTTGAACGGCCAGCCTTCTGATTAGCAGTCATATGCCCTAGGCACTAGCAACCAGAGCTCTTTAGATCTAGATCTAGATCTAGATCTAAGGAGCTCTGGTGGCCTAGTGGATAAAGCACTTGACTGCTAACCAGAAGGTTCAGTGGTTCAAACTCCCCAGCTGCTCCATGGAAGGAAGACGGGGTGATCTACTTCTGTAAAGATTTATAGCCTTAGAAACCCAAATGGGGGTTGCTATGAGTCAGAAATGACTAGATGGTGGTGAGGTTTTTTTTTTTTTTTTTTTTTGGTGTTTACACACACACACACACACACACATATATATACATACATATATGATAGATAGGAGCTCTGGTAGCATAGTGCCTAAGGCACTTTACTGCTAACCAGAAGGCTGGCAGTTAGTTCAAACCCACCAGCCACTCCTCAGAAGGAAGATGGGGCAATCTACTTTCGTAGTGAAACCCAAGGAGGGGTCACTATGAGTTGGGTCTGATTTGACAGCACATAACAACAACAACAATAACATGTGATAGATATTAAAATAAATACCTAATTTTCAAATTTGAAAAAAAAAGCAAAAAAAGATGTGTCGAAGTATAGTGATACTTTACTAAAACCTCTTCCTGCTTCACTACATGAAAATATTTACTTATGAGGTGAAGAAACAAATTACCTTGCTAACTTTTCTATTATATGTATGTGTGTCTTTAACAATAAAAATAAAAAAGAATGGGTTTGTACCATTTGACAACTCACTGCCCCACTATATTTAATTTAAAACCCAAAAATATTTTATTGTACATAAAATATTTTGTGTCTTCAAACTTTTGCTTATATGTCATTAATCTGGAAGAGTTAGTGGATAAAGCATTTTGGCTGCTAAACAGGTCAGCAGTTCAAACTCACCAGCTGTTCTTTTGAAGGAAGAGGAGACAATCTACTTCTGTAAAGATTTGCATACAGCTTTGGAAACCCAATGGGGGTCGCTATGATTCTGAAACAATTTTAAGGCAGTCCATATGAATGAGAAAATAATATCCATGACTTTATCCAGCTGCTATCACCCATGAAACGCTCCGTGATCATGTTCCACTTGGATCTTTCTTCCCTCAAGTCCTTGAGGGACTCTCAGTTGTCCTTCTCACTTGAATTGTCTCCTTCACTACTTAGGGTAAAAGTTGTTAAACAGAGAACTACAAATTTAAATGAAAACATTCCTATCACTTCCATTGATCTCATATTTTGTCAGACAATCCTTTGCATGGGAGGGCAGCTATTCAGATGATTTTCTTCCATGTGGTACTGAAATCTTTTTCCTTGAAAATTTACCCTTTCCCCTTATTTCAATTTTGGAATCACCTCATATGCATATGAAAGCTGGACAGTGAATAAGGAAGACCAAAGAAGAGTTAATGCTTTTGAGTTGTGGTGTTTGACCAAGAATACTGAAAGTACCATGGACTACCAGAAGAACGAAGAAACCTGTCCTGGATGAACTGCAGCTGGAACGTTCATTGGAAGTGAGAATGGTCAGACTTCGTCTCACCTACTTTGGTCATATTGTCAGAAGGAGCCATTCCATGGAGAAGGATATCATGCTTGGTAAAGTGGAGAGTCAGTGAAAAAGGAGAAGACCCTCAAGGAGATGGATTGACACAGTGACTGCAACAATGAGCTCATGTATAGCAAGGATTGTGAGGCTGATACAAAACCAGGCAGTGTTTTGTTCCACTGCACATAGGGTTTCTATGAATCAGAGCCAACTCCATGTCACGTAATAACAACAGTAGAATGCAGAGTGAGTTGAATTTCTCTATTTTACTTTAGCTTTTAAAATATTACATATACTTATTATATTCCCTCATATCTCCTCTAGGTTAAGTTTTCTCCTTAAAAATTCTTCCAAAGCACAAAGTAATCAATTCTTTGTCCATCTTTTCTACTCTTCTCTGAATGCATTCTCATTTCATCTAGAAAAAAAAAAAAAAAAGCTTTTCTTCTGATACTAGGAAAATAATAATCCATTGTCAAACTTGTATTAGAATTGGATTGGTTTGGAAAATGTATAAATTATTTTGCATTTTGCTTAAGACAAGCCAGCCCTGACACTGATTTAGAGTAACCAGGAGTGACTAGCAAGCCATCTTCTGCCTCCAGCTTTAGAGAAGATGCACATCTAATGCAATCCATGAGAATGGTGTTAATTACTTTTGGGTGGAATTTTGGCCACACTGAAAGCAAATGCAAATGCACTTCTTTTTCTGTCCTACCAAACACATGCTTTGCAGTACTGTTGGAAAAGTGGCTTTAAAATCTCCTTAGTATGCCTGTAGTGGATGCATGTTAGCATGCTTACACACACACGAGCACATCCTTGTTAAATCATATTTTCTTGGCTCAGATAAGTAGTTGGCTTTCCTCCTTTTATTTAAAATTACCTTACTCAAAGCTTTAAGTATTTCCAAGATGAATAACTGGAAGATTAACTCTTTCACTATCATTAATTGGTAAATCAGGATTTCACTTGAATATTCAGCTTTTCATGAAGACCGTTATCTACAGATACGAATTCACAGTTTTCATAAACTGGAAGCATTTCTGCCACTGTGCTAATCCACCGAGGAAAGCAGTTTTTTGGAGCAAAGGAGTTCAACTAGAGGCCAATATTTGAATATACGTGAGTCAGAGAGAGAAACAGGAGAGGAAGAAATCTTGCTGTTCCATTGGAGAGAAATAAAAATAACTGTGAGTGTTATCATTTTCAAATTGGTAGTAGAAGCTAAGAGACGTGATCCAAATACCAAGCAACTGCAGGCGTGCAGGGTGCCAGATAATGGCCTGTGATAGGTGTGTGATGAAGCATTTTTATCAGCCACTGTCCAGCATGGCAAGTAGCCAGGAGAATCATCTGTGTTTTCTGTCCATCTGTCTATTCCTGGAAGCATTGCCTCTGCATGTTTGTCTAGAAAGGAACCAGGAACCCAATCCAAACTCCTGGCATGATGGAGGTGATGCTGGGTGGGGAAATATGAGCATTTATCCAAACCTGGGCAGTCTTAAATACTGTTTTTCCTATCACAGAAAAGGAATTGAGCTTGTTTCTTAAGATGATAACAATGGAACATCTGCCTTTTCTTTTGTTTCATTTCAATAATTTGAGATTCCCAGTACAGCCTCCTCCTTCAAAAGTGACAGCTGATGTTTACAGCTCACACAGCCCCTCTTGTAACCGATGTGTAGTCTGAAAGAATTAAAGACCTAAAATAAAAAGAAGAGAGGGACTTTCATTGATTCCAGCCACTATCTTTATTTGGGAACCCCTGTTGTGAAATAAGGGAGCTCTGGCAGCATAGTGCCTAAGGCACTTGACTTCTAACCAGAAGTCTGGTAGTTCAAACCCACCAGCCACTTCTTGGAAGGAAGATGGAGCAATCTACTTCCATAGTGATAAATAATAAATAATAAAAGGAGCTCTGGTGGCATAGTGTGTAAGGCACTTGACTGCTAACCAGAAGGCTGGTGGTTCAA
>NW_006921612.1:17534262-17535829 GCF_000298275.1 Orycteropus afer afer | reverse complement strand
GGCAACACATAACAACAACAATTTAGAGAGGAAATGTCTAAGCCAGTCCACATTTGTCATATTCATTAGGACACCAAGTTTATGCGGATTGCTATCGGAGAGAAGAAGGTTGTCATTGTTGTTGATAAGTGCCACTGAGTGGGCTCCAACTCATAAAGATCCTGCATAGGACAGAGAAAAAATACTGCCTGATCCTGTCCCAGCCTCACAATCTTTTTTACATCTGAGCCCATTGTTGCAGCCACTGTGTCAATCTATCTTATTGTGGTCCTTCCCTTTTTCATTGACCCTCTACTTTACCAAGCATGATATCCTTCTCCAGGGAGTGGTCCCTTCTTACAACATGACCAAAGTAGATGAGACTGGTTATTCTCACTTCCAAGGAGCATTCCAGCTGCACTACTTTCAGGATAAATTTGCTAGTTTTCTGTCAGTCCCTGGTACTTTTCAGTATTCTTCTCCATCGCCACAACTCAAAACATCAACTCTTCTTTGGTCTTCCTTATTCATTGTCCATCTTTCATATACATGTGAGGTGATTGAAAATACCATGGCTTTGGTTAGGTGCACCTTAGTCTTCAATGAGACATCTTTGATCTTCAGCACTTTAAAGAGGTCTTTTGTAGCAGATTTCCCAGTGCAATACACTATCTGATTTCTTGACTGCTGCTTCCATTGGTGTTGATTGTGGAAACAAGTAATATGAAATATTTGACAACTTTAGTCTTTTCTTCATTTACTGTGATGCTGCTTTTTGGTCCAGTTGTGAGGACTTTTGTTTTCTTTAAGTTGAGGTGTAATCCATACTGCAGATTGCAGTCTTGAATCTTCATCAGTAAGTGCTTCAAGTCATTTCACTTTCAGCAAATAAGATGTGTTGTCTGCATATTACAGGTTGCTAATGAGTTTTCCTCCAATCCTGTTGCTGCATTCTTCTTTGGATAGTCCATCTTTTTGGATTATTTGCTCAGCATACAGATTGAATAAGTATGGTGGAAAGATACTACCTTCCTCATTTTAAACCATACATTATCCCCTTGTTCTGTTTGAATGACAGCCTCCTGGTCTATGTACAGGTTTCTCATGAGCACAGTTAAGAGTTCTGAAATTCCTATTCTTTTCAATGTTACCTATAATTTGTTATGATCCACACAACTGAATGCTTTTTGCATAGTTAATAAAATACAAGTAAATAACTTTCTGGCGAGATTATTATCTAGCAAGATCTGCTTTCATGAAAGAACCATCTGATATCAGCAAATGATGTCCCTTGTTCCACATCATATTTTGAAACCAAATTGCATTTCGGGAAATTCTCTATCAGTATACTGCTACAACTGGTTTTGAATGATCTTCAGCAAGATTTTATTTTCATGTGATATTAAAGATAGTGTTCAATAATTTCCACATTCTGTGGGATCACCTTTTTTTTGAATGGGTACACATATGGATCTCTCCCAGTCAGTTCGCCAGGTAGCTGTCTTCTAAATTTCTTGCCATAGACAAGTGAGTGCCTCCAGCACAGCACCCATTTGTTGAAACATTTCAGTGGATATTCTGTCAATTC
>NW_006921612.1:17529635-17534162 GCF_000298275.1 Orycteropus afer afer | reverse complement strand
GGCAACACATAACAACAACAATTTAGAGAGGAAATGTCTAAGCCAGTCCACATTTGTCATATTCATTAGGACACCAAGTTTATGCGGATTGCTATCGGAGAGAAGAAGGTTGTCATTGTTGTTGATAAGTGCCACTGAGTGGGCTCCAACTCATAAAGATCCTGCATAGGACAGAGAAAAAATACTGCCTGATCCTGTCCCAGCCTCACAATCTTTTTTACATCTGAGCCCATTGTTGCAGCCACTGTGTCAATCTATCTTATTGTGGTCCTTCCCTTTTTCATTGACCCTCTACTTTACCAAGCATGATATCCTTCTCCAGGGAGTGGTCCCTTCTTACAACATGACCAAAGTAGATGAGACTGGTTATTCTCACTTCCAAGGAGCATTCCAGCTGCACTACTTTCAGGATAAATTTGCTAGTTTTCTGTCAGTCCCTGGTACTTTTCAGTATTCTTCTCCATCGCCACAACTCAAAACATCAACTCTTCTTTGGTCTTCCTTATTCATTGTCCATCTTTCATATACATGTGAGGTGATTGAAAATACCATTTGTTGAAACATTTCAGTGGATATTCTGTCAATTCCTGGAGCCTTGGTATTTACCAAATCCTTCAGTGCAACTTCAACTTCTTCCTTCAATGCCATTGGTTCTTGATCATATACCACCTCCTGAAATGGATGAACATTGACCAATTCTTTTTGGTACAGTGACTCTGTGTATTCCTTCCATCTTCCTTTGATGTTTTGTGCATCATTCAATATTTTGCCCAAAGAATCAGTGTTGCAATTCAAGGCTTGAATCTTTTCTTCTGTTCTTTTAGCTAAAGAAATTCTGAATGACTTTTTCCCTTTTGGTTTTCTAACCCCAGGTCTTTGCACATTTCATTATAATAATTGACTTTGTGTTCTTATATTGCTCTTTGAAATCTTCTGTTCAGCTTTTTTATCTTGTAATTCCTTCAATTTGCTTTAGCTACTCTGCATTCAAGGGCAAGTGTCAGAGTCTCTTCTGACATCCATTTTGTTCTTTTCTTCTTTTCTCATCTTTTTAATGATCTCTTGTTTTCTTCATGGATGATGTTCTTGATGCCATCCCATAATTCTTCTGGTTTTTGGTCATTGGTTTTGAATGCATCAAATCTACTCTTTAGGTGGTCTCTAAATTCAGGTGGGATATAATCAAGGTCATATTTTGGCTCTTGTGGACTTGTTTTAATTGTCTTATCTTCAAATTGAACTTGCACATGAGCAGTTGATGGTCTTTTCCACAGTTATCTCCTGGCCTTGTTTTGACTGAAGATACTGAACTTCTCCATTGCCTCCTTCCACAGATAGAGTCAGTGTGATTCCTTTATACTCTATCTGATGAAGTCTGTGTGTATAGTGCCAGTTTATGTGGGTGAAACAAGGTATTTGCAATGAAAAAGTTCTTGGTCTTACAAAATTCTATCATTCCTTTCCCAGAGCCATTTCTATCACCAAGGCCATATTTTCCAACTATTGGTAATACTTCTTTCCTTCCAATTTTTGCATTCCATTCACCAGTGACAATTAACACATTTTGATTGCTCATTTGGTCAATTTCAGACTGCAAAAGTTGGTAAAAATCTTCAATTTCCTCATTGTTGGCTTTGGTAGTGGTGCATAAATTTGAATATTAGTAGTATTAACTGGTCTTCCTTGTAAGCATAAGATGTTATCCTGTCACTGACAGCATTGCACTTCACGGTAGATCTTGAAACATTCTTTGTGATTCTGAATGCCATACCATTCCTCTTCAATTTTTCATTCCCAGTAGGGTAGATCATATAGTTGTCTGATTCAAAATTCCAAAACCCATCCATTTTAGCTCAATAATGCCTAGAATATCAATCTTTATATGTTCCTTTTCATGTTTGACAATCTTCAATTTTCATAGTTTCGTACTTCCTACATTCCACATTCCAATTATTAATGGATGACTAGAGATCCTTCTTCTTATTTTGAATCATACCACATCAGTAAGTGGAGGTTCTGAAAGCTTTATTCCATCCACATCATTAAGGTCGACTCTACTCTGAGAAGGCAGTTCTTCCCTGGTTATATTTTGAGATGCTTCCCACCTGAGACACTCATCTTCCAGCACAATATTGGATAAAGTTTTAGGGGTATTCATAAAAACTTCCAGTAATATGTCAGACAGTGTTTCCTTGCTATTCCTAAGGTTTTCACTGACCAATTCTTTGAGAAGTGAATGGCCCTTTCCTTCTTCTGTGTCTATCTTAGTCTGGAAGTTCTGTTGAAACCTGTTTACCATGGGTGACCCTACTGGTATTTGAAATGCTGGTGGCATAGCCTTCAGCCCCACAGCAATATGCAAACCACCACAGTATGACAAACTGACAGACAAGTCGTGAAAGAGGAAGATAAAGAAAAAAATCAGAGGCTGCACTTTTCATAATCAAATTATGTTCCTTAGTTGCACAATTAGCAATAGATTAGTCTGTAATTTAGCTCAGCACATCAAGATGAGTTTTCCCTTCTGAGGTGGTGATATACAGAGAGAACTTGATGATATAGAGGGTAGAATTCTTCCCTGAGTCCATTGGTTAGTCAGGAGCCAGGGCTATGGGCTTGATGAAGGTTATTTTTTGCTTAGACCGCACAAAGAATTTGTTTAAGACATTTGGGAGTTATGGGGGCTGAACTCAAGGAAGTCATACAAATACAGGTACTTTTAGAGAAACAGGAACTTGGGTTGCACAAATGGTTAAGTTCTCAGATGCTCAACAAAAGGTTGGCAGTTTGAACATATACAGAGGCATCTCTGCCTGATGATCTAGATGGGGGGGGGGCATTGAAAACCTAATGAAGCACTATTTTCTGCATATCTGGGTCACCATGACTTGGAATTGACTCAACAGTAACTTTTTTTTAAAATTATTTATTTATTTATTTTCACTACTGAGGAAACAAAGTGAAACCCACCCATGATTGGCAAGAGAAGCTGTTAATCTGAATGATAGGACCAAAAGATTATGGTTCAGAGAAAGTTATGAAGTAGAAACCAGGATGACAGGAAAGAAGGGTTTCAGCAATAGGTAAAAGGCTAAGCCAGGAGTAATTCAAATTACTTTTCACAGTTTCTGTCAGTGTCATATTTAGGCAGATGGGTAGCTTTTAAGGAATAAATACTATATTGATTTGTCTAAGACTGAGTACCACAAACCAAATTGTATACGATGTTGGCTTACATTTGGTTTCTTTACCAACTATTTGCTAAATTAATTGCTGCAGACTTTTTTTTTTTTTTTTTTTTTAATATTCACCATCCAAACTTTATATCTTGCACACTCACAAAGTTGCTAAAAACTATGTCATAACATTCAAACAATTCTTAATAGCATGCATACATCACATATTCTTCAAGCCTCTTTGTCGTTGTTAGGTGTCATTGAGTCAGCTACAACTCATAGCAATTCTATGCAGAATGAAACACTGCCTGATCCTGCACCAGCCTTACAATTCTTGCTGTACCTGAACCCATCGTTGCAGCCACTGTGTCAATCAATCTCACTGAGAGCCTTCCCCTTTTTTACTGACCCTCCACTTTATCAAGCAAGATATGCTTCTCCAGGGAATGGTCACTTCTGATATGACCACGGTAAGTGAGATGAAGAATGGCCATTCTCGCTTCCAAGGAGCATTCCAGCTGCACTTCTTCCAGGACAGATTTGTTCATTTTTCTGGAAGTCCATGGTACTTCAGAATTCTTCACCAACAACATACTCAAAAACACCAATTCTTCTTTGTCTTTCTTATTCTTTGTCCAGATTTCTCATGCACTGCAGCGAATGACAATACCATGGCTTTGGTTAGGTGCACCTTAGCTTTCAAAGAGACATCTTTGTTCTTCAGCACTTTGAAAAGTTCATATGCAGTAGATTTACCCAATGCAACAAGAAGTCAGGTTTTTTCACTCTTGCTTCCATGGGTGATGATTGTGGTTCCAAGTAATGTGAAATCTTTTAACAACTTCAATTTTTTTTTTTTTTTCTATTTATTGTGATGTTGCTTATTGGTCTAGTGGTAAGGATTTTGGTTTTATTTTTATTGTGATGTAATCTATACAGCACACTAGTCTTTATTCTATATAAGTAAGTGCTCCAAGTTGTCTTCACTTTCAGCAAGCAAGGTTGTGTCATCTTCATATAACAGGTTGTTAATGAGTCTTACTCCAAAATAATTGCCATTTTTTTTTCATATAGTCCAACTTCTCAGATTATTTAGGCAGCATACACATTGAATTATTATAGTGAAAGGATACAACCCTGACACACTCTCTTCTTCATTTTAAACTATACCATATCCCTTTGTTCTGTTTGAACTATAACCTCCTGGTCTATGTACAGGTTCCTCCTGAGCACAAGTAAATGTTCTGGAAATCCCATTCTTCTCAATGTTATCCATAATTTGTTATGATCCACAGAGTTGAATCCCTTTGCATAGTCAATAAAACACAAGTAAACATCATATATATAATAT
>NW_006921612.1:17525220-17529492 GCF_000298275.1 Orycteropus afer afer | reverse complement strand
CATACAGCAGCTCACATATACTGTCTCATGATATTGACTACAATTTACCACAATGCAGCAGCTCCCCTTACACTTCCTCCCCATATGACCTCTTCCCTATGTCCTGTCCCCAGAACCATCTCCCTGTCCATACATAGTCTTTCTATTTTTCCATGATTGATCGCTCCAAGGAGTGTTTCTACTTAATGTAAATATTCAGCCCACATGTTTGTTTTCTGTTTGGCTGGCAGCTAGGGGATATAGTCTAAGTGGTTCCATTAGACTCTATCAAACCAAAAAATCTGGCCCTCTTTTTTTTTTTTTTAATGATTTTTAGTTTTGTTCCACAGTGTTCTCCCAGTCTATCCAGCATCTCCTACATAGATTCTCCTCTGAGTGGTTGACAGTGGTAACCAGGCACCATCTATTTCTTCTGCTCTCATAGTCATATAGGCTGAGGAATGCATGGTATACCAGCCACTTGAACTAATTGTTTCCATGAGTCTTTGGTTTTCTTCATTCTTCTTTGCTCTGGATGAGGAGAGACCCATAGTTGCATCTAAATGGCTACTTGTAAGCTTTTAAGATCCCACTCTCTACTTGTCAAAGTAGGATGTGGAACAATGTTTTTGTGTAGTATGTTATGCCAACTGAGCTTGATGCCCCTATGAGTATGGCTATGGTCCTGAGCTCACAGGTCCAACTACTCACTCCCTCTGCAGTATCCAAGAAGTGACTACAACCTTATCCCTTGTCAGCTGTGCTATACACCTGGGAATTCTTACAGAACATACATATACACTTGTAGAAACATTGTTTGCCAGCCCTTTACATGGTGTTGGGCACTCTCCACCACTTCATAGACATACCTGTCAACCCATCTGTCCATCCATATATCCATGTTTGCCTTCACTAACAATAGAGTACTGTATGTGCAAAAGGGTTCCTCTTTGTTGTCTGCATCTCTCATGCACCTCACTATGTCTTCCTCTTCCTCAATGCCACTGCGATGATTACTCACATTTGGTACATTGTCCTTCTCTTCACCTAAATCAGTATTTGTCTCTACCTATCAAACAGTGTTCCTTCCCGTCCCCCCCTTTGACCCCTGGTAACCAACAAAGAAAATTTCCTTCCATGTAGAAACCTTTCCTTGACTTTTACAATAACGGACTAATAAAATATCAGTCCTTCTGCAATTGACTTATTTCATTCAGCATAATGTCTTCCAAGTTCATCTATGTTATGCAGTGTTTTGCTGATTTTATGTTATTCTTTAGTGTTTCATAGTATTCCATTGTGTGTATGTGCCGTAGTTTGTTTATCCATTCTTCCAATGATGGACACCTATATTGTTCCCATCTTTTTGCTATTGTAAGTAACACTGCGATAAACATGGGTGTGTGTATATCTGTTCTTGTCCTAGCTCTCACTTCTTCAGGATATACACCTAGTAAAGGAATGGCTAGGTCAAATGGTATTTCTAATTCCAGCATGTTAAGGAATTGCTATGCTGCTTTCCACAGTGGTTTTATCATTTGACTGTCCCACCAAAAGTGGATGAGAGTCCCAATCTCTCCACATCCTTGCCAGCATTTCTTATTTTCTATCTTGCTGAACTTTGTTATTACTGTTGGGGCAGGATGGCATCTCATTGTTGTTTTGATTTGCATCTCTCTAATGGTTAATGATCATGAGTATTTCCTCATATGTTTGTTGGATGCCTGAATATCCTCTTTGGTGAAGTGTCTATTCATGTCTTCTGCCTATTTTGTAATTGGATTATTTGTCTTTTTGTTGTTGGGGTGTTGGAGTTTTCTATAAATTCTAGAGATAAGTACCTTTTCAGATATGTCATTGCAGAATATTTTTTTTTTTCCCAAATCTTTAGGTTCTCTTTTGATTCTTTTGGAGAAGTCTTTGGAAGCACATAAAAATTTAATTTTTAGAAGTTCCCTTTCATCTCGTTTATGTTCTGCTGTCTGTACATTTTGGGTTATGCTTGATATTTATGCCATATAATAGGGCTCATAATTTGCCCCTAGTTTTTCCTTGAGAAATTTTATAGTTTTAGGTTTCACATTTAAGTCTTTGATCTATCTGGAGTTAGTTTTTGTGCATAGTGTGAGGTGTAGATCGTGTTTCCTTTTTCTGCAAATGGATATCCAGATTTGCCAGCACCATTTGTTAAACAGACAATCTTAAATCCATTTAATGGATTTAAGACTTTTGTCAAAGATCCACTGACCATAGGTTGATGGATCTATTTCTGGATTCTTAATTCTACTCCTTTGGCCTACGTGTCTGTTGTTTTAGCAATTCCAGGCAGTTCTGACTACTGTGGCTGTATAGTAGGTTTTAAGTTCCGGGAGTGTGAGACCTCTAACTTTGTCGTTTTTCTTCAGTAATGCTTGGCTTATCTGAGGACTCTTTCCTTTCCATATAAAGTTAGTGACTGGTGCTTCCATATCCTTAAAGAATGTTGAGGGGATCTGGTTTGGGATTGCATTGAATGTATAGATTGCTTTGGGTAAAATTGACATTTTTACAATGTTCAATTTGTTTACAATGTTCCTACCCACAAGCATGGTATGTTCTTCCATTTATGTAGATCTCTTATAGTTTCTTGAAGTAGTCCTTTATAGTTTTCTTTGTACAGATCTTTTGTATCCCTGGTAAGATATATTCCCAAATATTTTATTTTTTTGTAGCTATTGTAAATTTAAACTTATTCAATTTATACACTGAGCGAATAATCTGAGAAGCAGGTTTCGCTGTGATTTATAATTTTCTTCCCAAATTTAGAACTGTGCATTTTATTTTGCAACTTTCTTGACTTCCTCACCATTTAGAAGTTCTGTAACTAAACTATTTTTTCCCCCTCTTTTTGGTTTGTAGTTGTGCTCATTTACCAATTGATGTTTCTGATTCCCTGTTTACAATCTTGTAAGCTTAATTTATTTTGGATACTTCCATAGCTGTGTCAGTTTCTGGGTTATGTTATCTTGTGTATTAAAGGCCAGTTGTTCGCGATTATTATTGGTTCTGTGTTCAAAGGACTCTTTTTAATATCTCTCATTAATTTGGTACTGTTTTAACAAATTCCTTTAATTTATGCTTATCTGGAAATCTCCAAATTTCACCATTTCAGGGACAATTTTTCTGGGTATATAATTCTTGGATGGAAATTTTCTCCTTCAGGGTTTTATATATATCATTCCATTGCCTTCTTTCCTGCTGATTTCTGCTGAGAAATCAGACCTTATTCTTATTAGTTGCCCTTTGCAGATAACTTTTCATTTTTCCGTGCTGCTTTCAGAATTTTTTCTTTGTCTTTGGTTTTGACGATTTTGATGATGCTGTGTCTTGGTGATTTTCTTTTGGGGTCTATCCTGTTTGGGGTTCCTTGGAATTCCTGAATGGATATACTCTCATCTTTCATCATATCAGGGAAGTTCTCTTCCAACAATTCTTTGACAATTTTCTCAGTGTTTTTCTTTATCTCTTCCCATTCTGGAATTCCAATTACACATAGGTTATTTCTTTTGATGGTATCCCATATGAACTTTAGGGTTTCTTCATTTTGTTTGATCTTTTTTCTGATTTATCCCTTTCCAAAGAGGGATTCAGGTATTTGTCTTCAATTTAATGAATTCTGTCTCCTATTGATTTGATTCTACTCCTTTGCCCTTTCACTGTGTTATCCTTTTCTGAAAATTTAATATTAATCTTCTGGATTTCTATCTATAAAGTTTATATCATTTCTAACTTTTAATCTATTTTCTCATTGATTCTTGTATTTTCTTCTGAAATTGTTCTAGGATTTTGTTTGCATTTTCCTTAATTTTGTCAGTGTTTTACTTGATCTGTCTTTCAACCATTTGAAGATACCTAAGTATAATTCTTCTGATTCCTTATCAGGGAGTTCCAATGTTGTTTCTTCTTCATGGATATGTTCTGGATCTGCATCCTCCTCTCTTGCTTCTCCTGGTTTATCTTGCTTCTTTGTGTGGACTGCGATGGTCTCCAAGATATTGTGATGTTGTTGCATTTAGATCTCTGTCAACTGTTTGTGAAGAGCAGTTAAGGGTGAGTCAGGCTCTTCTTAGAGGTTGTTTATTGTTGGCCAGTTGGTGAAGAAGGAAGTGGTGGCTCTCAGTAAGTAGAGCTTCAGGAAGTGAGGGTATGGTTGCATCATGTGGGTATAATTGCTGTCTCCCACTCAGTTAGACAAAAACAGTGATTCACAAACCATCAAAAAAATAAAAGCAAGTGGATAAAAAACACAATGCA
>NW_006921612.1:17522123-17523935 GCF_000298275.1 Orycteropus afer afer | reverse complement strand
AATGGATACAAATATGGATCTCTTCCAGTGAGTTGGTCAGGTGGCTGTCTTCTAAATTTCTTGGTATAGATGAGTAACTGCCTCCAGCATGGCATTCATTTGTTGAAACATCTACATGGGTATTCTGTCAATTTCTGGAACCTAGGATTTTGCCAATACCTTCAATGCAACTTTGATTTCTTCCTTCAATATCATTGGTTCTTGATCATATTCCACCTCCTGAAATGGATGAACATTGACTAAATCTTTTTGGTACAGAAACTCTGTGTATTCCTTCCATCTACTTCTGATGCTCCTTACTTCATTCCAGGCTGGCAGTTCAAACCCACCATCACTCCTTGGAACAAAGGTTGGGCAACCTACTTCCATAGTGATACCATCTCAGAAACCCAAGGAGGGGTCACTATGAGTCAGGTCCAACTCGACGGCACATAACGACAACACAACAACATCATTCGATATTTTGCCCTTAAGATCTTTCAATATTGCAACTCGAGGCCTGAATTTTTTCTTCAGTTCTTTCAGCTTGAGAAATTCCAAGTGTGTTCTTACTTCTTGGTTTTCTAACTCCTGGTCTTTACACATTTCATCATGATAATTTACTTTGTCTTCTTGAGCTGCTCTTTGAATTCTTCTGTTCAGTTCTTTTATCTTCTTTTCTTCCATATGCTTTAGCTATTCTGCATTCAAGAGCAAGTTTCAGAGTCCTTTATGACAACCATTTTGTTTTTTTCATCCTTTACTATCTTTTTAATAACTTTTGGTTTTCTTCATGGCTCATGTTCTTGATATCATTCCACAGTTCATCTGGTTTTCAGTTATTGGTGTTTGATGTGCCAAATCTATTCTTCAAATGGTCTCTAAATTCAGGAGGGATATAATCAAGATCATATTTTGGCTCTTGTGTACGTGGTTGTCATATGAGCAATTGATGGCCTGTTCTACAGTCATCTTCTGGCCTTGTTTTGGCTGAAGATATTGAGCTTCTCCATCATCTTTTTACATAGATGTAGTGAATCTGATACCTGTGTATTCCATCTGGTGAGGCCCACATGTATAGCCAGCATTTATGTTGCTGAAACAATGTATTTGCAATGAATAAGTCATTGTTCTAAGTCATTGGTCTTGCAAAATTCTATCATGCAATCTCTGGCAACATTTATGTTACCAAGGCCATATTTTCCAACAACTTTTTTTTTGTTGTTGTTGTTGTTGCTTCCAACTTTTGTATTTCATTCACCAGTAGTCATGAATATATCTTGATTGCATGTTGGTCAGTTTCAGACTAGAAAATTTGGTGAAAATCTTCAACTTCCTCATCTTTGGCTTTGGTGATTGGTGCACAAATTTGAATAATAGTAATATCAACTTGTCTTCCTTGTAGGCATATGGATATGATCTTATCACTGACAATGTGGTACTTCAGCATAGATCTTGACACATTCTTTGTGACAATAAATGCCACACCTTTCCTCTTCAATTTGTTGTTCCTGATTTAGTAGATCATATAGTTGTCTGATTCAACCTGGCTAAAACCAGTCCATTTCAGCTCTCTAATGACTAAAATATTGATCTTTATGTATTTCCTTTCATTTTTAACAAGTTCTAATTTTCCTAGATTCATATATCATACATTCCATGTTCTGATTACTAATGGAAGTTTGCAGCTATTTCATCTCATTTTGAGTCATGTCACATCAGCAAATGGAGGCCTCAAAAGTTTTACTCCATCCAGGTCATTAAAATTGACTGCGCATTGAGGAGGCAGCTCCTTCCTACTCATATTCTGAGTCCCTTGCAAGCTGAGAGGCT